>NC_137932.1:29020717-29612710 GCF_963969265.1 Rhamphochromis sp. 'chilingali'
TGCTGGTACGGGACCGGATGCTGCAGAACCTCCTTCCTGATGGAAGCAGTCTGAACAGTTTATGGCTGGGGTGACTGGAGTCCTTGATGATCCTCCCCGCTTTCCTCAGGCACCGCTTCCTGTAGATGTCTTGGAGGGAGGGAAGCTCACCTCCAATTATCCAATTATATTGGGTCGGTGTATATGGATCTGCCTTAAAGTGGTTCTCCTCATATCTGTATGAATGATACTTTTCTGTGGCAGTTTCTAAGTACTTCCCTCACCTACGGTGTGCCACAAGATTCTGTATTGGGGCCTTTATTGTTTTTAATACATCTACTTCCTCTCCAGCATATTTTGAGCCCCTTTGAGGACATTTGCTACCACTGCTATGCAAATGACATCCAGTTATACTTTTTGTTTTTAAGCCCCAAGATGTTTGAATCTGAATTCCTCGTACAGTGGGGCAAAAAAGTATTTAGTCAGCCACCGATTGTGGAAGTTCCCCCACTTAAAATGATGACAGAGGTCAGTAATTTGCACCAGAGGTACACTTCAACTGTGAGAGACAGAATGAAAAAAAAATCCATGAATTCACATGGTAGGATTTGTAAAGAATTTATTCGTAAATTAGGTTGGAAAATAAGTATTTGGTCACCTCAAACAAGGAAAATCTCTGGCTCTCACAGACCTGTAACGTCCTCTGTAAGAAGCTTTTCTGTCCCCCACTCGTTACCTGTATGAATGGCACCTGTTTGAACTCATCATCTGTATAAAAGACACCTGTCCACAGCCTCAAACAGTCAGACTCCAAACTCCGCCATGGCCAAGACCAAAGAGCTTTCGAAGGACACCAGGAAAAGTATTGTAGACCTGCACCAGACTGGGAAGAGTGAATCTACAATAGGCAAGCAGCTTGGTGTGAAAAAAATCAACTGTGGGAGCAATCATCAGAAAATGGAAGATATACAAGACCACTGATAATCTCCCTCGATCTGGGGCTCCACGCAAGATCTCATCCCGTGGGGTCAAAATGATCATGAGAACGGTGAGCAAAGATCCCAGAACCACACGGGGGGACCTGGTGAATGACCTGCAGAGAGCTGGGACCAAAGTAATAAAGGTCACCATCAGTAACACACTACAACGGCAGGGAATCAAATCCTGCAGTGCCAGACGTGTTCCGCTGCTGAAGCCAGTGCATGTCCAGGCCCGTCTGAAGTTTGCCAGAGAGCACATTGATGATACAGCAGAGGATTGGGAGAATGTCATGTGGTCAGATGAAACCAAAGTAGAACTTTTTGGTATAAACTCAACTCGTCGTGTTTGGAGGAAGAAGAATACTGAGTTGCATCCCAAGAACACCATACCTACTGTGAAGCATGGGGGTGGAAACATCATGCTATGGGGCTGTTTTTCTGCCAAGGGGACAGGACGACTGATCCGTGTTAAGGACAGAATGAATGGGGCCATGTATCGTGAGATTTTGAGCCAAAACCTCCTTCCATCAGTGAGAACTTTGAAGATGAAACGAGGCTGGGTCTTCCAACATGACAATGATCCAAAACACACCGCCCGGGCAACAAAGGAGTGGCTCCGTAAGAAGCATTTGAAAGTCCTGGAGTGGCCTAGCCAGTCTCCAGACCTCAACCCCATAGAAAATCTGTGGCGGGAGTTGAAAGTCCGTGTTGCTCGGCGACAGCCCCAAAACATCACTGCTCTCGAGAAGATCTGCATGGAGGAATGGGCCAAAATACCAGCTACTGTGTGTAAAAACCTGGTAAAGACCTATAGTAAACGTTTGACCTCTGTTATTGCCAACAAAGGTTATGTTACAAAGTATTGAGTTGTATTTTTGTTATTGACCAAATATTTATTTTCCACCCTGATTTACGAATAAATTCTTTACAAATCCTACCATGTGGATTCATGGATTTTTATTTTTTTTTCACATTCTGTCTCTCACAGTTGAAGTGTACCTCTGGTGCAAATTACTGACCTCTGTCATCATTTTAGGTGGGGGAACTTGCACAATCGGTGGCTGACTAAATACTTTTTTGCCCCACTGTATGTGCTCCTGACAGACATGTACCTAAGATAATGAATGCTTTTGGTCCCCTTTCGATATTTGTGAAGTCAGCTATCAGGAACCTTCATTTGCTCCCTGTTAAATCCAGAATTGAATTCAAAATCCTGCTCCTCACATACAAGGTCTTAAATAATCAGGTCCCGTCTTATCTTAATGACCTTATAGGACCATATCACCCCATTAGAGCACTTCGCTCTCGCACTGCAGGCTTACTTGTTGTTCCTAGAGTATTTAAAAGTAGAATGGGTGGGTAAGGCTTCATTTTTCAGGCCCCTCTTCTGTGGAACCAGCTTCCAGTTTGGATTCGGGAGACAGACACTTTCTCTACTTTTAAGATTAGGCTTAAAACATTCCTGTTGGCTAACTATATGTTAGGGCTGGACCAGGTGACCCTGAATCCTCCCTTAGTTATGCTGCAATAGGCATAGGCTGCTGGGGGACTCCCATGATGCATTGAGTTTTTCATTTTCAGTCACCTTCTTCACTCACTCTGTTAATAGACCTCTCTGCATTGAATCATACTTGTTATTAATCTCTGTCTCTCTTCTACAGCATGCCTTTTATCCTGTCTTCCTTCTCTCACCCCAACCGGTCGCAGCAGATGGCCACACGTTCCTGAGGCTGGTTCTGCCGGAGGTTTCTTCCTGTTAAAAGGAAGTTTTTCCTTCCCACTGTCGCCAAAGTGCTTGCTCATAGGGGGTCATTTTATTGCTGTTTTTTTCTGTGTATGTATTATTGTAGGGTCTACCTTACAATCAATGTTCCCTCTAATTTTTCACGTGTCTGAGCGAACACACAAACTCCCTGAGCGATCCCTTGGACCACTGTGAGCGTCATCACACGTGTGCACTGTGGTCACGCCAGCGTTTACATTTATGTTAGACTACTTTTAATTAACTGCTTTAGCCCATTTACAATGAAAATGTAAAAAAAAAAAAATCTAGTCATTGACCTGTGTAGTATGTTAACACTATTGGAAGTAAAAAATAACTTGAAGTCCAATTTCGAAAACACAACTTTCTTTTCTTTCTTGGTGTTTTTTTTTTTTTTTTTTTTTTTTTTTTTTTTTTTTTTTAAATATATAAAGCTTTGACTTATTATGAGTCTGTGGTCTGGGAGAGAGTCCTGTAACTCTGTCTGCAAAATATAGTACATAATGACCAATGCTGGGCAATTAATTATATAGTTACGTCTTCAAAAAAGTAACTGAGTTATGCAAACAACATTTTTTGCAGCTATTTTTTTTTTTAATGCAGCCAAGGCGTTTTTTAAACTAACATTTCAAACTATTTACAGAACAATCAGCTGTTCTGCATCAAATCTGATGCCACACAAATAATTTGTGCCACTCCAAAAAATAATTTCTGTCCACTATAAGATAAAGGAGAACAACAGCCTGATACGTCTGGGAAGGTTCTCAGTCATCCAGGTCATCGTAGTCAAAGGAGCTTGCAAAGAAAAGTGTCTGGACTTCTTTAAGTTGCTTGAAGACGTTTCACCTCTCATCCGAGAAGCTTCTTCAGTTCTAAGGTCAAATGGTGGAGAGTCCCAGATATAAACCTAGTGGGCGTAACCCCCCACAGAGGGACAAAAGGACCCCCTGATGATCCTCTAATCGCCTGAGCCAAGGTGTGAAACTGGGTGTGGGTCCCAATCAGCCAGAGTTTCGGGTGAGTTCATTGTGAAACCTGGCCCCACCTTATCATGCGAACTCCTGAGATCAGATGACCCAGGATGTGAGTGGGCGTTAAGGCGTCTGGGAAGGGATCTCAAAACTGGATTATAAATGGCAGAGAGTTGGTGTCGTAAAACCACCGCCTCTGTTCAAAGATGGTCGCTCACAGTGGACATAGATGGCTTCTTTCACTCGTCTTTCAAACCATCTGTCCTCTCTGTCCAAAATGTGAACATTGGCATCCTCGAAAGAGTGACCTTTATCCTTAAGATGCAGATGGACAGCTGAGTCTTGTCCTGTGGAGGTGGCTCTTCTGTGTTGTGCCATGCGCTTGTGAAGTGGCTGTTTGGTCTCTCCAATGTAGAGGTCTGGGCATTCCTCGCTGCACTATACAGCATACACCACATTGTTAAGTCTGTGTTTTGGAATTTTGTCTTTCGGGTGAACCAGTTTTTGTCTGAGCGTGTTGCTGGGTCTGAAATGCACCGGGATGTCATGCTTGGAGAAAACTCTCCTGAGTTTTTCTGATACACCGGCTACATAGGGGATGACAACATTGTTGCGTCTGTCTTTCTTATCCTCCCTCGCTGGTGTCTGGTCTTCTTTTCTGTGCCTCTTTGCTGACTTTAAGAACGCCCATTTAATGATGGTTTGAAAGACGAGTGAAAGAAGCCATCTATGTCCACTGTGAGCGACCATCTTTGAACAGAGGCGGTGGTTTACGACACCAACTCTCTGCCATCTATAATCCAGTTTTGAGATCCCTTCCCAGACGCCTTAACGCCCACTCACATCCTGGGCCATCTGATCTCAGGAATTCGCATGATAAGGTGGGGCCAGGTTTCACAATGAACTCACCCGAAACTCTGGCTGATTGGGACCCACACCCAGTTTCACACCTTGGCTCAGGCGATTAGAGGATCATCAGGGGGTCCTTTTGTCCCTCTGTGGGGGGTTACGCCCACTAGGTTTATATCTGGGACTCTCCACCATTTGACCTTAGAACTGAAGAAGCTTCTCGGATGAGAGGTGAAACGTCTTCAAGTAACTTAAAAGAAGTCCAGACGCTTTTCTTTGCAAGCTCCTTTGACAACAGCCTGATACCTGCAGGCCTGACAACAGGAGATGTATCACTCCTGTAACACCTGTAACATTCAGCAGTCGCCTCATTGTTCTGACACACACAACAAAACTATTGACTACACTACACACTAACTACACAGGATTTGCACTAAACGTCTCAAATCTCTCACATCTCAAAACACCGCCATCACTCCTAAAACTTCCCCCCGTTTCTTAACAACTAAATGCCACATTGCCATATCATTTTTTGATTGGTTGACATGGTACTTTTTTGGACGAATAGGAAAGGGAGAGGGGGGTAGGGTTTGTTTTTGCTCACAGGCAGAGAGTGTTTTCGAGCCTTTTTTTCGTATAAAACGCAGTTTTTACCGTTTCTTCCCGCAGTAAATATAAACAACGATAGTATTCAGGAAGAAAACCAAACATTGCAGATATTTTTATCATAATTATGGTTTTACGTGGCCTATCAACTCAATTTAAAAACTAGTATAAAGTCCACACTTTTTCCGTCAATTGTTCCGTCTGTCCTGCTCACATCTCCAATGGTTGTACACGTTGTCATTAACGTGGCTTCACTCCACATCAGCCACGGCGCTTTGCTAGCTAAAACACCGGTGTCAGCATATAAGAACGCTGTCATAGCCTGTCAACGACGTTGATTAGCTGCGTATGTGCGAATGTGAATCGCATTATTGGCTGGACTATGGGATAAGATGGCATCGTTCTAATCCCATATGGGAGCAGCCAGTCACTTACTGACTAACACTGCAAAACAGAATTGTCAAAGTATTAATTTTAATTTCAATTCAGGTTAGAATTTTTGTGCGCAGAGACCGTGCCTACAGTGCGCAATTGCGCACGTGCGCAGCTTAGAGGGAACATTGTTTACAATATAAATCGCCTTGAGGCGACTGTTGTTGTGATTTGGCGCTATATAAATAAAATTGACCCACCTCTCACTTTGGATGCTCATGTCAAATCTCTGGTTTGGTCTTGGTTTTATCACTTAAGAAACATTGCTAAATTAAGCCCTATTGTATCTCGCACTGAACTGGAGTTGTTATACATGCATTCATTTCATCATGATTAGACTACTGTAATTCACTGTTTACATGTCTAAGAAAAAACTCCTTGGAGCATCTGATGATTGTTCAAAACGCTGCAGCAAGGCTTCCGGCCAGATCATCAAAGTACTCACATGTGACACCGTTGCTAATACAGTTGCACTGCCTCCCCATTAAATTCAGAGTCCATTTTAAGATTCTGGTTCTGACCTTCATGGACAAGCACCAGCTTGCATCATTGAACTTTTAAAGCCCTATGTCCCTAGCAGGTCCCTGAGGTCATGTGATCAAGCCCTACTTGTTATTCAGCATACAAGGCTGAGAACTAAGGGAGACAGAGCTTTTACCACTGTGGCTCCCAGACCATGGAACTCTCTCCTACTGAGCTTAAGATCTGTGGACTCAGTAGTCTCTTTTTAATAACAACTAAAAACACATTTTTAAATTTGCATTTTTGTTAACTTTTGTCTGTTTTTGTTTTATACTTAATCTCTGTGTGAAGCACTTTGTAATCTTTTATCTAGAAAAGTGCTATATAAATAAAAATTGACTTACTTACTTTACCTGTTCAATGACCTGCTGATTTGTAAGTTAATAAATAACCACTGATATGTCACATTCATTATTTGTGTGTTCGTTGTTGGTTCCAGGTGCGTTGTATGTCTGCACTGAGGACTCATTTCCCATTAAGCGTCTGCACCAGCTGATTGGCGAGCAAGTCTGTCTGCGTTCTGACGTTCCTGCGGACCTTGTAAGCAGTCTTCGCTTCAGCGACCACGTTTACATTGAGCATACCGCGGATCTGGTAAGTCTGATCATGCGACATCTGTTCAGACCCCGTTACAACCCATAACTTCTTGCTCTGTCCTCAGGATTCCCTCCTGGTGTGCCTAACACGCCGTGCCCGCCTCCTACTGACACGCGGTCTGGTGCGACTAATCGTGGTCGACTCAGTGGCAGCGCTGTTCAGGACCGAGTTCCAGGCCGATGATTGGCTAGAGAGGAACAGACAGCTACTCACCTTCTCCTCCATGCTGCATCACCTGAGTCAGGAGTTCAGCACACCTGTGCTCTGCATCAACCAGGTAACACCATCCAGGTAGCACACCAGAGTTCAGTCTCTTATCTCTGACCACTAATCAGTGACAGGTGTTTGTTTTCCAGGTAACAGATGTTTTCAGCCAATCACACAACAGTATGGGGTAAATCAGATATCTTCTTTATGAGCTGATCACATTTTGACCTTTGACCTCAGAACCACTTCAGCATAAATTTCCTCCTACTCAGGCCTTCGCTGTCCACCGTGTCTCCTGCTCTTGGGTTGGCGTGGGCCAATCAGGTGATGGTTCGGCTGATGATGAGCCGTCTCCAAGGAACGGTCGTCCGTGGTGACCAGAGCAGTGCTCTCCGCAGGTTGGAGGTGGTGTTTGCGCCTCACCTGGCACGTGACGGACAAAACGCTGCCGTGTGGAGGGAGGGGCTCAGAGGAGTTGAGAGCTGGACTTCAAATAGAAAATAAACTTTATTAAACAGCATCAGTAGCATCAGATTATTAAAGAGTGATCACACTGTTTCCTGACTGTTCTGAAGGTTGTGGACACTGATGCATTGACTGGGGGTCAGACAGGTGTGTTAGTGGCCTCATATCTCTTTGATCTGGACAGAATGAGCTGGGAGGTCCAGACTGATACATGATCCTGATTTTGCTGTGCAGGTGGACTCTGGTCTGTTCAGGAGCCTATGATTCGGTTCTGGTTGACCCGCTAAAGTGGATTCAGATTATTTTCAGACTGAACCTTTTCAATTCAATTCAATTTTATTTATATAACGCCAGATCACAACAAAAGTCGCCTCAAGGCGCTTCATAGATACAGAGAAAAACCCAACAATCATATGACCCCCTATGAGCAAGCACTTTGGCGACAGTGGGAAGGAAAAACTCCCTTTTAACAGGAAGAAACCTCCGGCAGAACCAGGCTCAGGGAGGGGCGGGGCCATCTGCTGTGACCGGTTGGGGTGAGAGAAGGAAGACAGGATAAAAGACATGCTGTGGAAGAGAGACAGAGGTTAATAACAGATATGATTCAATGCAGAGAGGTCTATTAATACATAGTGAGTGAGAAAGGTGACTGAAAATGAAAAACTCAATGCCTCATGGCAATCCCCCGGCAGCCTACGTCTATTGCAGCATAACTAAGGGAGGATTCAGGGTCACCTGGTCCAGCCCTAACTATATGCTTTAGCAAAAAGGAAAGTTTTAAGCCTAATCTTAAAAGTAGAGAGATAGTGTCTGTCTCCCGAATCCAAACTGGAAGCTGGTTCCACAGAAGAGGGGCCTGAAAACTGAAGGCTCTCCCTCCCATTCTACTTTTAAATACTCTAATGTCATTTGACATGATTTAGTGACTGAACATATTTAACAGGAAGTGTAATCAGATTACAGCAGAAATAGAAGCGGTGTCTGCAGCAGCCTGAAAGTTGTCAGCCTGATCGTTAAGCAGGCGTTCACATCAGCTTCCAGCTGTGACTCGTTTATCCCTTTAAATATGTTACTGCTTTGAGGATCCAGTTTTAAATCTTGTTACGTGTCTTGATGGTTTGGTGCTGCATTCCTGCGGCCTGTGAAACAGCTAATCTTGGATGTTTCTTGATCCAATGTTGATTTAGTAACTTTTATGTACTTTTTCAGCTGAGGTTTTTAAATGTGCTATAGAAGTAATCTTTTTACTTGACATGAATGTCCTAAGTAAAAAAAATATGCTTTTTGTTGAGGACCAACAGTGATGCTGTGTACGAGAAACTACTTTCTAAAGAAGCTTGGGTCCTTTAATGTGTGCAGCAGGATGTTGGAGATGTTCTACCAGTCTGTGGCAGCAAGAGCCGTTTACTCTGCTGAAGGGCAGCATCAGTGCAGAGATGCAGCTGAATCAACAAACTAATCCACAAGACTGCAAGCATCATTGGTCAGAATTTGGAAGTGTTTGAGTCGAATCATGGACAGCCCATCACCCCCACAGTAGAGCTCGTCCTCCGTCAGACTGATTCAACCTCACTGTCACTGCTATCATGTGTGAACACGTGTTTCTATTGTAGCCTCATGCAGCTGCTTTTCTTAGATTTGTGATTATTGTTCATATTATTTATTAATGTAATTTTTTCTCCTACACTGTGTTAGCTAAAAGACAAGCACTAAAGCACTTTTCTTTGCTTTTTTAAACATTTGTATCATAGTATAAGGCAGGGGTCGTCCACCTTTCTGATGAGTGCCATCTAAAATTTCCTCAGAAGTCAATGTGCCATATCAACCATTGCATTAGCAATAAATTTAATAACGCTCTATATCAACAGTTACACACTATATAGAACAACTTTATAGATCTATATTTGTTGGCATGTTGGCGTCGCCTCTGTCAGTGCGCCCCAGGGCGGCTGTAGCTACACTGTAGCTTGCCATCACCAGTGTGTGAATGTGTGTGTGTGTATAGTGTAAAGCGCTTTGGGGTCCTTAGGAACAAGTAAAGCGCTATACAAATACAGACCATTTACCATTAGTACACTATTGTATTTCCGTGGTGCTGATGCTGCGCTGAGTGGACAGCTCTGAGGCATTTGAAGTGTCGGAATGTGGAAATTTCAACATCGCTTGAAAAAACTGTCAGCTAGCAAGGTCCCTCTCACCGTTAGGCTAGGTGATTTTTGGCCAATTACAAGTTGAATCTGGTAATTGGGTAATTAGCTAAGATGCCGTCATTAAGAAGCAACACAACTAATGTGTCTATGCGAGCTAACTTGCGATGTGCATCGGTGCCCTTTATTTTTAATGCACCTTCTCAGAGTAATTCACTGCGGGTCGTGCCATCAGTTAACCCTTTTCGTGCCAGCTGTGGCAGGCGTGCACAGGGTTGCCGACCCCTGGTATAAGGTCTCAAAGGGATTGTTACTTAATTGATCCAAACATTTCATTCATTTTGTAGTTTGAAAACCAAAACCGTCAGACTATTGCCTCGCACGGATCTTTGTTGCAGCCTATCCTCTAGCTCGGCTAATGTCGCCATCCTTTTACTGCGCCTGCAGTTTCACTGCCATAACAACAGGAAACCAACCCAATCTTTCAACATAAAAGAAGCAAGAGAGTATCCCGGTGTTGTGGCAAAAAGTGGATTGCCTGCCAAAAACTGATTTCCAATGTTTGCGTGTGTTTTTTTTATTTTTTATGTGTAATATCGTTACGTTGCTAAAAAGTCTTTGGTGAACAGGTATTACAAAGTGGTTATATATAAAATTAAAAAATTACCTGTTTCTCAAGTATCATTGTGACTGTGTTATTGCACTTACATTATAATCAATCAGCTCCCTTTTGTCCACTTACAATATATTTACAGAACTATTTTTGCATTTGTTGCAATTTCAGCTGTCCTCTTGGTCAGATTACTCTTAAAAGATATTTTTAAAGTCAATATTTTTTTTTAAACTGCAAACATAAAGGATACATAAATCTCACTGCCAAAAACTGATTGCGGCTTCTACCTTGTTACAGGAATGTTGTTTGTTGCTCAAGATGACGTGATATCATTCATGAGGGATACATTTGATATATGTTTCACATATTATACACTAACAAGAAGGCAGTTTTTGGCAGACAATCACCGGTGTGGATGGTACAGCCACATTTAGAAAAATAAAAAGCCATTATTGGTCATTTTAAGAAATAGCAGTGGTAATGTGCAGATTACAGCTGTTGTTTCAGGACAAAGTGCCGCTGTGTTAGCGAGGACGTACTTTCCGTTGTAGTAATAAAGGAAACAATTTGTCTTTGGAATCATAAACACAGGGCGGAAATCAGAATGAGGACGATGAAGCAAGCTTCGTCTGATCAGAAGGAAAACACAAATGTAGAAGATAGGATTTGTGCAAAACGAAATGTCTGGTAATGGAGATATGCGAGGTTATCGATGGTTACACCCTCGTGCATGAACGAGGATGGATGATGTATCACTGAGGGACTGATCGCTTTGTTTCACTGACACGAGGAGGGGACAGCAACGTGTTATCTCCACATTCCATATATTGTTCTCATACCCTGTCGTATGATGGTGTTTTGTGATTCACTGAGTGAAAAATTCCACTCTGTCATCTTCTCCAGGTAAGGGGCACAGTCTGTTACCATGGTAACTGACGCTTTCCGGAAGAGAAAAACTTGCGTTTCTAGAACGTGATGAACACCACAAAGCGGGGTGAGATCCTTTATGACCGATCAGCTGATCTTATTGAGTTTAAAAAATAGTTTGGTTTGACGTAATATAAAGTTTCGGCTTTTATTTTGAAATGGGCGTGTCGTACTCTGAGCTGTAGTTTCCGGTGAGGGTCGGAATGGGAGCTGGTCGGTGATGCACATCGCGTGAAGCTTCAGATCGAAAATCAGAGATTGAACATCAGCTGCAGGTCAGACCCAGCGTGTTTGTTTCCTGTCGGTTGTTTGCTGTTGTTTACAGCGGTAGACTCGATCATCAGTAAGATTTGTGATTGATTTTCTTCCTCCGCTGTTGTCAGCTAATCAGCGATCGATCAGTGATCGAGAATTAATTCACATTAAAAGTCTGATCAGGAAATGGAAACAAAAACAAATGACGTCACGAGATGTTAAGGGCGTGGCCCTATGGACCGATGACGTGGTCGATCACCTGTTCATGTGATTATTGTGATGTCGTGTTTACCTCACAGGTAAGGCCCCGGGCCCTATTTCAGGAAGCCGGTTTAGTGCAAACTCTGAGTAAGTATACCCTGAGTTAACGAAAACTCTGGGTTTTCGGTTTCACAAAGCGAGTTTAGATTAATTCTGAGTGAGTTACTATGACGACACACTCCGTGAAGCTGACCTGCCCCCTAGCAGGTTTACTTCAACTAACCCTGACGTTCTCCGCCTCTTTGTCAAAAACGTGACTGCAGGAAGTGTCAGACATGGCCTGCCCCTTCCTTGAAGAGTCAGTAGATGTTGAAGCCCAAATTCTCCGCAGAGCTCTCCGCCGGGAGAGAGTGATTAGAGCGCGTTTGGACATTTTATCATTTCCTGATGATTTCCTGTGTGAACGTTACCGTTTTTCAGCACAATCTATAATTTATTTGAATAACATCCTCAGGCCTAATATTGCTCATGTGACACATCGCGGACATTCTCTCAGTTCTGTACATATTATTTGTATTGCACTTCGTTTTTTGGCAAACGGGAGCTTTCTGTATAATATTGGTGACGCTGAGCACGTTTCCAAGGCTACCGTCTGTCGGGCAGTCAGGAATGTTACAGTTGCACTGAAACGTCTCCTGTACTCGTTTGTGGTGTTCCCCGGTCATAGACCCACAAGATTTATCAAAGAAGGATTCCACAAAATTGCAGGTATCAGGATGAACAAAACTTAATTCATGATGTGGTGATACTTGAACTACTACTTAAATTTTACATTTATTCTCACGGTTCCCAGGCGTGATTGGCTGTATAGATGGCACTCACATTCCAATCAGGAGCAATGTGAACAGGAAGTCTTTCCACAGCATTAATGTACAGGTACATAGTTCCCTGTAGCATTTCAAACTAACAAATTATTTCATTATAGTAATGGATGCTAATTTGTGTTCTCTGCACTGTGAAGATCATATGTGATGCTGCCAACATTATCACAAATGTGGAAGCCAACTGCTCAGCCTCTGTGAGTGGTGGTGGTGGAGGACCCCCACCTGTTTTTCGGGCCTCCGCTTTTTTTCTAGTGGCTATAACGGGTCACATTTGAGCATACAGAGTAAGCAAATATGTACTTGTAATGTGCTCAGATAATTTCAATAAGTGCTTACAGAAAGAAAATTAGCCTCTAACTGCAATTGATTTACATAGGACAAACAGACCAAGCACTATGGCTCATAATACAATTACACCTTACCTGTTTGGACTATATTTTTATATTTCATTTTTACTTGCTGCCAGGAACGTTTGGGGCCTGTTGGGTTGCACCTGTGCTCACATCACATCACAAAATAAAATGTATAAAATAAAAAATAAAATAAAATGTAATAAAATAACGTGTTAAATGGGTGTAAATCCCTAGATCAATGTTTAAATTAACACTCACGCATTGACTCTGTCGGCTATATTTTGCCATGCATGCTCCCTTTCTTTTGCAGCTGAGGCTGTGTTACTTTTTTTCCGCAAAATTTGCATGTTATCGGCATATGCTGCCATCAGAATTTCGGCCTCAAGCGCTGTAAGATACATTGACCGCGCCTTCTTTCCCTCCGTCTCCATGGTGACTCGCTTAATCTGTGCTCCACTGATCAGGGCTTTATGTATCCTCGTGCGCTCGCTTAATTTGGGGTTAAAGCAACTCTGCGTTGATTGAACTAATTGTTATCAGCCTTTCTGAAACCGAATATTCCGAGTTGGACAGTTCAGGGTTACTCAACCCTGAGTATCGTTTTTAACTCTGAGTTTTCTAAACCTGCTTTCTGAAATAGGGCCCAGGGGTCCGTTCTTCGTACCTCGCTAAGTAAGTTAGCTGGATTTGATTGTTGACGATTTCGCGTGACCTTGGATCGTTCGGTTCTCCGAAGCTCATCCGGGACTTGCTGTCATAGCAACAGATCCGTAAGCGTAAACCTGCTTGGGAGCAGGCTTACTTTATGTAAACTGGATTAGATCGCGGCCACTCAGGTATGTCCGCTTCATTTATACGAAAGCAACAGCGATATTTTACCACTGTTTGTCCATAAATAAATATTATCAATGTAACTAAAGATAATGCAGCACTTGATTCTTTTATTGATTTCATACAGATACATACAGGTCATTTCCTTAAAAAAGGGAAATGTACTATTAATCATTCTATTTCATGTATTTGATTATTTCAGATGTAATTCATATTTTAGAGTTGTAATTGTAAGTTACTTCATGTAAGCAAGATGAGAGACCACGGCTATAAAAGCGAAGGTGGATTTGGGAAGTCTGTCGCAGCCACCCATTGCGGAAGGTGCAAGATTGATAAGGAGAGTTTTCAGAATTCAGCGTATATTGCGGGATAGACAGGATCCTTTAGCTCAGCGCGACAGTGTGCTCATAGAGAGATATCGATTTTCCCGTGAGGGTATTATTTACTTAACCAACTGGTTGACGAGGGGGTGCAGGACCACCACCTGTCTTTTTTTGCTCTGCCCTTTTCCTGGTTGCTGTTATAAACAAACAAACAGATTATTTCAGGGTCTCTTTTCAAGAGACTAAAAGCAATATAAGTGATAAATATTACCATGCTGTAGAATATTCTTATATTTCACTTTTACTTGTTCCCATGTTCTAGTGGGTCCTGTTGTGGCTCTAATGTGATAGAGGATATAATGTAATATAATATAATATGATATAATGTAATATAATATAATAAATGTACCCTACCGCCTACTGGTGTTGGCCAGAGGGGCCGATGGCGCGATATGGCAGCCTGGCTTCTGTCAGTCTGCCCCAGGGCAGCTGTGGCTACAACCGTAGCTGCCTCCACCAGTGTGTGAATGTGAGGGGGAATGAATAGTGGCATTGTAAAGCGCTTTGGGTGCCTTGAAAAGCGCTATATAAATCCAATCCATTATTATTATTATTATTAAATTACTTACGAGTTTAATTTGTCAGCAACTTTCTGCCAGCCTTGCTTTTGCAGCCTTTGCAGTGTTCCCTTGCATTTTAATTAAACTCTGAAACTCCTGAAATCCCTCAATCAAGAGTTCTTGCTCTGCTGCCGAAAAATACTGAGCGCGCTCCTTCGACATTTTCGCTGACCAATCAAAGGGTTGCCAATCAATGTTTCTACTATCGATGCGTAGCCCCTGTTAAGCCACCCAGTGATCTCACATTACTTCATCCAGCTATACTAATCGTCAACAACAGGTGTGTTCGGAGAACCGGGATAGCGAGGTCAAAGTAGGCGCGATGATTTGATCTTGGATGTGTCATTTGATCTTGGATGTAGTAAGCGAGGTACGAAGAACGGACCCCAGGTATACAGTGGGGCAAAAAAGTATTTAGTCAGCCACCGATTGTGCAAGTTCCCCCACCTAAAATGATGACAGAGGTCAGTAATTTGCACCAGAGGTACACTTCAACTGTGAGAGACAGAATGTGAAAAAAAAATCCATGAATCCACATGGTAGGATTTGTAAAGAATTTATTCGTAAATCAGGGTGGAAAATAAGTATTTGGTCAATAACAAAAATACAACTCAATACTTTGTAACATAACCTTTGTTGGCAATAACAGAGGTCAAACGTTTACTATAGGTCTTTACCAGGTTTTTACACACAGTAGCTGGTATTTTGGCCCATTCCTCCATGCAGATCTTCTCGAGAGCAGTGATGTTTTGGGGCTGTCGCCGAGCAACACGGACTTTCAACTCCCGCCACAGATTTTCTATGGGGTTGAGGTCTGGAGACTGGCTAGGCCACTCCAGGACTTTCAAATGCTTCTTACGGAGCCACTCCTTTGTTGCCCGGGCGGTGTGTTTTGGATCATTGTCATGTTGGAAGACCCAGCCTCGTTTCATCTTCAAAGTTCTCACTGATGGAAGGAGGTTTTGGCTCAAAATCTCACGATACATGGCCCCATTCATTCTGTCCTTAACACGGATCAGTCGTCCTGTCCCCTTGGCAGAAAAACAGCCCCATAGCATGATGTTTCCACCCCCATGCTTCACAGTAGGTATGGTGTTCTTGGGATGCAACTCAGTATTCTTCTTCCTCCAAACACGACGAGTTGAGTTTATACCAAAAAGTTCTACTTTGGTTTCATCTGACCACATGACATTCTCCCAATCCTCTGCTGTATCATCAATGTGCTCTCTGGCAAACTTCAGACGGGCCTGGACATGCACTGGCTTCAGCAGCGGAACACGTCTGGCACTGCAGGATTTGATTCCCTGCCGTTGTAGTGTGTTACTGATGGTGACCTTTATTACTTTGGTCCCAGCTCTCTGCAGGTCATTCACCAGGTCCCCCCGTGTGGTTCTGGGATCTTTGCTCACCGTTCTCATGATCATTTTGACCCCACGGGATGAGATCTTGCGTGGAGCCCCAGATCGAGGGAGATTATCAGTGGTCTTGTATATCTTCCATTTTCTGATGATTGCTCCCACAGTTGATTTTTTTCACACCAAGCTGCTTGCCTATTGTAGATTCACTCTTCCCAGTCTGGTGCAGGTCTACAATACTTTTCCTGGTGTCCTTCGAAAGCTCTTTGGTCTTGGCCATGGCGGAGTTTGGAGTCTGACTGTTTGAGGCTGTGGACAGGTGTCTTTTATACAGATGATGAGTTCAAACAGGTGCCATTCATACAGGTAACGAGTGGGGGACAGAAAAGCTTCTTACAGAGGACGTTACAGGTCTGTGAGAGCCAGAGATTTTCCTTGTTTGAGGTGACCAAATACTTATTTTCCAACCTAATTTACGAATAAATTCTTTACAAATCCTACCATGTGAATTCATGGATTTTTTTTTCATTCTGTCTCTCACAGTTGAAGTGTACCTCTGGTGCAAATTACTGACCTCTGTCATCATTTTAAGTGGGGGAACTTGCACAATCGGTGGCTGACTAAATACTTTTTTGCCCCACTGTACAGCACAGGTTCAGGCTTTGTTTATCTAACACGCAGGACGCCATGACTCACCCGGGCCCCATCTCATTGGTCAGCATTGTCCTCGTACTCCTGCTAAGCCCCGCCTCCTCAGAGACCAGTGCTCTGCAGGACCTGATCAGCAGGAACGCGGACTTTGGCGCCCGTCTGTACCGAGTACTCGCCGCCCGCACTGACGAGAACGTCCTACTGTGTCCGTTCACTTTGTCTGCTGCTCTGACAGTGCTGCTGAGTGCCACCAACGGACAGACCCGCGAGCAGTTGCAGGCGGGACTTACGCTGACCAGGCTGGACACTCAGACACTCCCAGGTGGGTTTAAGGTCAAGGGTCACCAGATTCTGGTTGTGGTTCAGGTTCTAAGTGGTGCTCCTGTGCTCAGATGTGTTTCAGACTCTGAGGAACGCCATTCCGACAGTCTCTCTGCAGCAGGGTGCGGCCATCTTCCCCTCTCAGAGTGTCCAAGTGGCCTCGTCCTACCTGAACCTGGTTCAGACCAAGCTCGGAGGCACAGTTCAGGGTGTGGACTACACAAATGCTTATGAAGCCATCAACACCATCAACCAGTGGGCGCTGGAGCAGACTGTAGACCAGGTCCAGGATTTCATTTCCGAAGTGGACCATCAGACCCAGCTGCTGCTCGCCGCCGTTACAGCCTACAGAGGTATGTATCATCTGCCAGAGGGCAGGACTTAGAGTGTTGAAGCAGTCCTGCGAGGCTCCACAACTCCACCTCCTCAGTCTTTGAACTAAGGTGTGACAGCTCTTTTGATTGTCCTGTGTTCTTGATCCACGCTCTGCCGGTATGCCGATAGCATGGAGTCCGCATCAACATGCTTAAAATCTCCACACCAATTAAAGTGTCAGGACGTTAATACCGTAGGTCACTAACAGTCCTGTGCATGACTCCTCTGCTGGACGTCAGAAGAACTGCAGCTTGTCTCAATAATATGTTCAAATAAAGTTTCTGTGTGTTTCAGCAAGCTTCACTCCGCCCTTTAATGCGTCGTCCACTCAGGACGAGCGGTTCTATGTGGATAGCTATCATGTCGTCATGGTTCCGATGATGTTTAGGGCCGATAAGTACTTGCTGGCGTACGATGCTGCGGTGAAGGCTGGCGTGCTGAAGCTGCCGATGACAGACGGTGCAGCCATGTTGGCCGTGCTTCCCGATGAAGGTGTGGACGTCACCGCCGTGGAGGAGGAAGTTACGGCTGATAAGATCCAGGCCTGGATCCGCCAGCTGAAGAAGACGTGAGGCCCTCTTCCTTTCCTTTCCTTTCCTTTCCTTTCCTTTCCTTCCTTCCTTCCTTCCTTCTTTCCTTCCTTCCTTCCTTCCTTCCTTCCTTCCTTCCTTCCTTCCTTCCTTCCTTCCTCCCTCCCTCCCTCCTATACTGTTCTTCCTCCCACTGGCTTCTTAATTAAAACCAGGAAATAAATGTTCTTCTTTTGTAAATAGGAAATTGGAGGTACAGTTTCCTCGCTTTTCATTGGACCGTTCATACTCACTTAAGGATGCACTGCAGACTCTTGACATCACCCAGGTGTTTCAGGATGACGCTGACCTCAGCAACATGGGTGGAGCTGAAGGGTCCAAACTTAAACAGGTGAGTGTCTGCCACATTAAGAGCTGTTTGGATATGAGGCATCTCCACCTGGAGGGGGTTGTGATGTCATCACAACCACCTGGAGGGGGGTTGTGATGACATCAAAGGGCAGAGTTCAGAATAAATTCTCTTTATGGTTAAACCTGTAATTCCAGGTGTTGGAGCTATTTATTCTTTATTTTTATTATTTTTGAAATTTGTTAAAGCTTGTTGTTGGTTTACTCATATTTTCGGGTTGTTTGCTAGTTTAATTTGTAGGTTAATACTTCTTTTTCTTTTTTTGTTGTTATTGTTTATCTTGTTAAGTCAGGTAGGAAGAACTCTAGGACCATTTTCTGTAAGTAAAAGGACTGGTATAGGACCAGCATGCACTGGGGTGGGCCTATGGTTTTTACCAGTTTTTCCTTCCCACTGTTGCCAAAGTGGCATCATATGACTGTTGGATTTTTCTCTGTATGTATTATTGTAGGGTCTACATTACAATATAAAGCACCTTGAGGCAACCGTTGCTGAGATTTGGCGCTGTATAAATAAAAAAACAAAACAAAAAAAAACAAGAGCCTGGAGCATCTAACATCCAGCCAAAAGGGGTAAAAAGTTGCCGGTCAATCACTTTTTATGTGATCACAAGCGTCCCCTGGGTCATCATCCTTTCTGAAACATAGGACTGAGCCCTGAACTGTGGTCAGAGGTCAGGAAGCCCTTTTCACCACCAAATTTCATAAAGGACTAGAAACCTTTTTGCCCTCAGTTATCTCCTTCAAGTTGCCATTACAGAGAATACAGGTTTAAGTCATTTCAGTGTTCGCTTCACTTTTCAGACCCAGACATTACGTCCATATTTTAGAGTGTCCATGGTCACAGAGATTTGATCACCTGATGATGACATCTGTGTTGATTTATTCAGGAAAGGTTTAAATCAGGGGTGTCGAACTCCAGGCCTCGCGTGCCGGTGTCCTGCAGGTTTTGAATCGCACCCTGGGTTAACACACCTGAATCAAATGATTAGTTCATTACCAGGCCTCTGGAGAACTTCGAGAAATGCTGAGGAGTCATTTAGCCCTTTAAATCAGCTGTGTTGGATCAAGGACACATCTAAAACCTCCAGGACACCGGCACTCGAGGCCTGGAGGTGCCTAACCCTGGTTTAAATTATCGAGATTCTGCTGTGGTTTCTTCTCCACTCAGGTGTATCATACGTCCGTCATCTCCGTTGAAGAGAGCAGCAGTGACACCAGCACCGGAAATGCAGTGTTCTCCTCACCTCCTCCTCGACTGACATTCAACAGACCCTTCATCTTCATCATCTACCATCAAAGCACCAGTGGCCTGATGTTCATTGGCCGAGTCAACGACCCCACCTGCAAATAAATGGGCCCAAACACCAACCCAAGCCTCCCCGGCGGCAAACAGTCACCCCCCCCCCCCCCCCCCCCCCCCCCCCCCCCCCCGTCCCATCTTCTAATGATGTCCTGTGACAAATATTAGCTAGATATATAACAGCGATTTACATTATTAATTCTGTTAGCGTCCCATTAGCGGCTTGTCTGTAACATTCTCTCTGACATCTGACTGTAACATCTTTATCATTATCAATAAGAGCACAGTCACACTAGGAAAAACAATGGTTGGAGATCACGGTGTGACCGTATGCAGTCACCTTGTGATCTCTGTGAAGCTTTGAGATGGTCACTTTGAAGACAGAAAGTAGTTATTAGAGGAACCACTCCTACTCAGCTGCTGTCTTCAGGCCAACATTGGTGGATTAAGATGTGATAAAGGGTTGATCAATTAGTAAGAAGATTTTCATATTTTGGAGTTCTGTATCCACAGTAAGAAAGCGTCGCTATGAGGGCATCTCTAAAGAATTACTAGGTAAATGGTTCTAGAGCTGCTTTAATGGACCCATAAAGAAGAACAGACACACTCCTGAATGAAAGAATCAACACCCGTGGTCCATGGTGATGTGATACAGAGTTGAGTCATTTTCATTTTATTCCCTCAGACTCTGAAAGATTGCCTTTGATCTCAGTGAATGGAGCAAGACTCCTTCCCAAGTTCACAGTTGAGGCAGGAATGCAGAAGAAAAATCCTTCATCAAAGCGGTCTGTTTTCTTAAGAATCTACTGAGTATAAATTTTTATCACTTCTTTCTTTAAACTGGCCGCATTTTCTGTTGTTGCAGTTTGACACATACATGGCACAGCTGGATTTAGTTCTTGTGTGGTAAACATTTGTCTTGTATTTGGAGAATGCGTAAGTCTTTGCACGCATTAATTGAACCCATTTAACATATTGTGACGTTCAAACATTCTAAAACACTGACATGGCCACATTAATAGCTGCATGTTGGCAGAGATACATTTTGCATTATGGCCTATTGAGGGAAGTAAAAGAAGGAAATATGAATGTAGCTCTGTGTGTGCGCACACGTTTTTGTTGTGTACTGATCTCTGTGAAGAATAAAGACTTTTAAAGCCACTCTGCTCTAAAAGGCAATAGGACCTTGCATCCACAGTGTGTTGGGATTCTCCTTCTTCCTCTCCTTGATGCTCCATCAAGTTCAGTTTTGCTCAGTTTAAGTCAAATCCCAGTATTTGTCTTGATGCATGCTCAATCATCTAGTTAAGGAAATCCCCAAAAAGTTGATTCTGTTCATCTGGACGTTTTCAGTGGGAGAAACGTTTCGTCATCATAAGGTGACTTCTTCAGTCTCAGCTGACTGCAGGTTTCCAACCTTATAAACAGTACATTTGCACAATAACTGAAACTAGCCCACTGAATTTCTCTCTGTGAATGGTACTCATGGCTATTGATCAATAGTGGTTGACCAATGGTCATGACAAGTTGCATATAATTGATCAAGGAACTGACCTCGCAGCCCATTATTCAGTGGGCTGGTTTTAGTCATTGTGCAAATGTACTGTTAGGTTTTGTATTGTTGATTGTCATTTATGCTTAGAAATATCTACTTATATATGCTTAGAGTTTTATAATTAGTTGTAGATTGGTAGAGGTTTGATCCTTGATAGTCTGCAAACTTTGTGTGCATTAGAGAGCACTCTGGGAGCATGGGAGAGGTCGTACCTTGTCTTATTGTTTTATGGTGGGATAAACGTATCTATACCTGTTTTAGGCTAAGTGCCTTTTGTTTAGATGAACTGCTGGACTTCCAGACCAGCAGGTTTAGGGAAGTCATTTATGGGGTCACACTCTGACCCCACACACACACACACTTACACAACACACAGGCAACGTACTCTTTGTTTGTATGTAGACGTCATATGTTAAATATGTTAATGAACCTATGTATATTCATGTAACCTCAATAAAAGAGCAGTGTTACGGGGGAGTGGACGAGAGCAACTGGGGTCAAGCGAAGGAACGGCGTTTGTCCGGTTCTCTCCCGTGCACGAGAAACATGAACTTTGCCTACTTCGTGTCTTGCTTGCTGTGTAATTATATTGTCTTCAACGTTCCAGCGAATAGGTTTGTAGCTTGAACCTATCATGTACTGTTTATAAGGTTGGAAACCTGCAGTGACTTGAGACTGAAGAAGTCACCTGATGATGACAAAACGTTTCTCACTGAAAACGTCCAGACGAACAGAATCAACTTTTTCAGAAGTCCCAGTATCACTGTGGAGCAGGGATATGTTAGGGTTAACGCTCAAAGTGAGTACTGAGTAAAGTGCGACAGGACAGAGCCAAAGTTTTAAGGCTGAGTAATTTATCCATGTTGGCAATCTGTCTGTGTTTATAAGTTAGATGATTGAGTGATAGGTTGCCGGATTACTTACAATCAGCCCCAGACGTGAAAAGAATTCAGTGCAGTCATTGGCTGATTTCTCCTGGTCACATGAAGGTTACTCTCCTGTTTTTTCCTCTAGTGTGACTGAGGCCATAGTTTCACAGAGAATATAGATAATATTCATCAGTAATTTCAGTAAGTTAGCTCTGATATTTTATTTTTGTTTGTTTTAACTGTTGTTTTTTTTTTAATTCTTTTCCACTTTTGAAACTTCTATGTGAAACTCTGATGTAGACCTCTCCATCAGCTGCACATTGTGTTTACAGCTGATTAGCATGTTGTGTATCCTGTGCTGTTGCATTTATATTAAACCTATTTAACGTGAATCCTCCGCAGTACTGATGTGTTCATAGGTGCTCACCTGTGGAAGAAGTATTCTCAACCTCCGCTGATGTACAAATATCAAGTAAAAGTACTGCATTACATGTAGGGTTTTTCAGTCCTGGTTTGTTCACCGTGACTGGTGATTGATTATGTATGACTTTGTTAGATAACCAGTAAGGAAACGTGTTAATGCTGCAGGTGGAGTGGGATTGATATTCACTTTTTTCTGATCTTTGGATCATATGAACTTTTATTGAAATGACACTATGAGAGAAGCTCAGAGAAAAAAGTCACAGGACAGCAGCTGAAACCTTTTACCCAGGGGTGTCAAACTTAAATGAGCTGTGTGCCACTCCTGGCACTGTCGTCTCATTGGAGGGCCACTTTAATGTTCAAGTAGTACAAAACAAACAAACAAGAAAACACCCACAAATATTTCCTAATATGTAGTGTTTGTTTGTTTGGTTTTTAAAAAAAATTCAAATATTGTATATTGACAAGACAATTTTTTTCTCTCTCTCTTAACTAACGGAAGCCTTTCATTGAATGACCAAATAAACATGTTGGTCCTCTCTTTCTGGCTAGACATGTGGCAGCACTTCTGCTATCATTTTGTTCATATTTAACAGAATAAAAATGCAGTGTACACATTAGTTTTTGACTCTCACTGAACTAACACAGCCAATCCCTCAGCATGTTTGTACTCTGGTCACATTGCCTTGCTGTCCATTTTTGGCTTTTTAAAGAACTTGTTTTAACATTGCACTCAACAACAAACAAATCCTCCCTAACAAAAAAAGTAACTTCACAGATCAAACTGCATTATATTTCTTCACATTAACATAGGGAGCCCCCCCCCCCCCCCCCCCGGGCCACGAGTTTGAGACCCCTGCTTTAACCAATAAGAACACAGCAACAATTTGTGGGTGGACTCTTTTACTGAATCAATCAGGTGGCAGGATGAGATCATCAGTCTACACAGTTCTCAATAGATACAGGTAGAATCAGACTCCCCTGTCTCTGATGAGGTCCTGATGTATTCTGGGTAATGTCCTGAAGCTGAATGGAAACTCTTTTCTGAATGCTGACTGGCTAATGGCCTAGTGGAGGTATGATGATGTCATCATCTTCAGTCTCGTCCCGATTGGACGCTGAAAGAGTTCGACTTCCTGTTTCTGCAAAATATGAGAAAATGAAACCAGATCAGACTTCTTACTCAGTAGCCCTGAGATCAGCTGATCAAAGGTCAATCAATAATCAATAACTTTATTGCTTTGCGTTCATCTGTATGGGCAAAGAAAACCGCCATCATGGTGGTTAGAAAATAAAAGGTGGGGCCTCCTAAGGAGCTGAATTCTGGATCATGGTGAAGGATTTATGTTTAAACTTTAAACAGGAGTGTAATGGGAAAAGATAATAAAGTGTAGATAAAAAATAAACTGTGGATCAAACAGTTTACGATGTGGTTCTTATCTCATGGTAATTCTGTGGTGTCCACAGATGGCTGTTTCTGTCCTCTAATAGATTGACTACTGAAAACTTTGGACAGTCACCGAAGTTTAAACCATTGTTTAATATTTGCAAAGATTTAAACATCAGTAGAAATTTGCCCTTACATTAACTGTCCTTACATTAACAGAGCTCTCTGAAAGTTATCCTCAATGATCCTCAAAACTGTTTGGTCCCAAAGCACCTGAACTCACTTTTTCTAATTCCATGTTGTGGAACAGGACCCAGGTTTATGCTAGAACAAAGAACTTACATGGATAGCTTCCTGGACTGGCCTTCCTTCATGCCGCACCCCCGATCCATTGTTTTACTGCGCTGATCCAAGGTACTGGTCCTGTGGTCTCTCTGCTCTAGAGTACTGGTCCTGTGGTCTCGCTGATCCAAGGTACTGGTTCTGTGGTCTCTCTGGTCCAATGTACTGGTTCTGTGATCCATTATATTGTTCCTGTGATCCATGTTAACTGTCCTGTAGTCAAGTGTATTAGGCCTGTGGTCTCTCTGCTCTAGATTACTGGTCCTGTGGTCTCTCTGGTCCAGCGTACTGGCCCTGTCCAGGAGACTAGTGGTGTTGCTACGGATCAGGACTGGCATGGAGGAGGCAGACTTGGCTCCCATGCTGAAGTGAGCTGTCCTTAAAGAGTCATCTGTAAGAGACATGAAAACAGTAAAGACACTCATATAGAGACTGACTTTGAAGTCGATCAGGCCTGAGTGTCAGTAAGCTACCTTTACTGGTCAACATGGAGGCCTTCCCAGATGCAGATCCACTGCTCAGCTCTTTGACCTTCCTGAAACACACAATTGATAAATCAACTAGAATATAATGGACTTCTGGAACCTGACGCCAACACACACCCATTCTCAAACCGATGGATGCATCAGAGTCAGGTTGGATTTTGGTGTCTTTACAGAAGATACATAAACATTACTGTTTTGAAAATGTGAAGCTGGGTGTGCTAGCTAGCAAAGTGTGGAGTAAGGTCTTTCTCAGAGCTTGTTTAGAGTTAAAAAAAAAGTTTCTAATTAAAAGAGCTAATTTTATACAAACCAACCTAAAAAATAATTTCCAACACACACAAACACGCTAACAAGATACATGTTCATCTGTGGATTAATCAGTGCCATAGAATTATAAGTCTTTACAGTCCAAATTAATGAAAATACAGTCCAAATCAAAAGTTTAAGACCACTTAAAAATGGCATAAAATCGCATTTTGCATTGTTGGATCTTAACAAGGTTCTAAGTAGAGCTTTAACATGCAACAAGAAGAAATGGGAGTGAGACAAAACATTCTTTGAACATGCAATTTATTGAAAACAACGCCTAAACTGAAACAGGCTGTTACAGCTGATCAAAAGTTTAAGACCACACCTGCAAAGAACCCCGTAAACCCCCCAAAACAGAAATCAAATTCCAAACATGAACTCAGTAATGAGTAGCTTCACCGTTATTGCTGTTCATTTCAAATATTCGTATTCGTTGCGGCATGCTTGATGCAAGAGTTTCCATGAGGTGTCTGGGACCATTCTCCAAGTGGTGAAGACGGCCACATGAAGGGCATCTACTGTCTGGAACTGTTTTCCATTTTTGTTAAGTACCCTTACCATCCGTCCTGAAAGGTTCTCAATTGGATTTAGATCAGGGGAACACACATGATAGATGTTATTTTACTGGAAGAAGTACCTTGTCCTGTGGACATTGTGTACTATAGCATTGTCTTGTTGAAAAATACCGATTGTTAGTACACAGACGAGTGTTCTCAGTCATGAAGGATGCTCTCTGCAACATCTGGACATAGCCAATGGCCGTTTGACGCTCCTGCACCTCCTGAAGCTCCATTGTTCCACTGAAGGAAAAAGCACCCCAGACCATTATGGCGCCCCCTCCACTGTGGCATGTAGAAAACATCGCAGGTGAGATCTGCTTGTCATGCCAGTAATGTTGGACACCATCAGGACCATCAAGGTTAAATTTTTTCTCATCAGAGAATAAAACTTTCTTCCACCTTTCAATGTCCCATGTTTGGTGCTCTCTTGCAAAGTCCAAATGGTCAGTTCTGTAGCGTTCAAGGAGACGAGGCCTTTGAAGACATTTTTTGTTTTTGAAGCCCATTAGTCTCAGATGTCATCTGATGATTATGGGGCTGCAGTCGGCACCAGTAACACCTTAATTTGGGTCAAGGATCTTCCAGTGTCTTGACGGACAGCCAATTGGATCCTCCAGCTCAGTGCTAGTGAAATTTATTTGGATTTTCCACTTGACTCTTCTGCTCCATAAATCTCAGGATCATTTAAGAAATTCCAAATGACCGTCTTACTGCATCCCACCTCAGCAGTGATGGCGAGCAGCAAGAGACCCTGCTTATGCAGTTCAACAACATGACCACGTTCAAAAAGGGAAAGTTTCTTTGCCTTTGCCATCAGAATGTCATGACAGTGTGACCTCCTGACAGAAAATGACAATGAATCCACATTTTTGGCCTTTTAAAGGCATGTGGTCCTAAACTTTTGATCAGCTGTAAAACAGCCCATTTCAGTTTAAGCATTGTTCTCAATAAATTTAATGCTCAAAAAATTGTTTTGTCTCACTCCCATTTCTTCTTGTTGCATGTTGAAGCTCTACATGGAACCTTGTTAAGCTCCAGCCATACATAATATGAGTTTTTGCCATTTTTCAAGTGGTTTTAAACGTTTGATCAGGATTGTATGAAGCAGGGACCCTGACATTACACACAGGATACTGAGATGGTGCCTACTGCTACCCCTGATAAGGTACCTGTTGAATATCATTTAGATAAGAAGGTATCGGGTCCGCGAGATCTTCAACGCACACCTCCGGCAGAGCTTCAACAGCATTCCAAGGGAGACTGGGGACATTGAGTCCGAATGGACCATGTTCAGCGTCTCCATTGCCGAAGCTGCTGCATTGAGCTGCGGCCGCAAGGTGGTTGGTGACTGCTGTGGTGGTGATCCCCGAACCAAATGGTGGACACCAGAGGTGAAGGTATCGACAGGCCAAGCGGAATGCGGCACGGGCAGTGGCTGAAGCAAAAACTCGGGTGTGGGAGGAGTTCGGAGAGGCCATGGAAAAAGACTTTCGGACTGCCTTGAAGAGATTCTGGCAAACCGTCAGGCGTCTCAGGAGGGGAAAGCGGTGCTCTACCTGCACTGTGTATAGTGCTGGCGGAGCGCTGCTGACATCGACTGAGAAATTTGTCAGGCGGTGGAAGGAATTGGGATTGGGGCTGCGGCTGCAGTGATGCGGACACTGCACCCGCCCGTCGTGGTGAAGAGGGAGCTGAGTGTAAATGCGAAGCTCTCAATTTACCGGTCGATCTACGTCCCTACCCTCACCTATGGCCACGAGCTGTAACCGAAAGAACAAGATCGCGAATACAAGCGGCAGAAGTGAGCTTCCTCCGAAGGGTGGATGGCCTCCCTTAGAAATAGGATGAGAAGTTCGGCCATCCGGGAGGGGTTCAGAGTAGAGCAGCTGCTGCTCCACATCGAAAGGAGCCAGCTGAGGTGGTTCGGGCATTCGACAAGGATGCCTCCTGGGCGCCTCTTGGGTGAGGTGTTCTGGGCATGTCCCACCGGGAGGAGGCCCCGGGGCAGACCCAGGACATGCTGGAGAGATTATATCTCTCGGCTGGCCTGGGAACGCCTTGGTGTTCCCCCGGATAAGCTGGAGGAGGTGGCTGGGGAGAGGGAGGTCTGGGCCTCTCTGCTTAGGCTGCTGCCCCCGTGACCCGGCCTCGGATAAAGCGGATGAAGATGGATGGATGGATGGTATTGGGTCTTTAAGATAAGATGGAGCATGATTATTCAAGACTTTTATGTGTTAAGTAAGGATTTTAAGCTTGATTCTGGAAGCCAGTGAAGGGAAGCCAATACAGGAGAAATATGCTCTCTCTTTCTAGTCCCTATCAGTACTCTTGCATTTGGATTAACTGAAGGCTTTTCATGGAATTTTTAGGACATCCTGATAATAATGAATTACAGTAGTCCAGCCTTGAAGTAAGTAAATATTTCAAATTTTAGAAATATTACACAAATGGAAGAAAGCAGTCCTAAATATTTGTTTAATATGTAAATTGAAGGACATATCCTGGTTAAAAATAACTCCAAGGTCCTCACAGTGTTACTGGAGGCCAAGGTAATGCCATCCATTGTGTATCTGTTGCCATAAGGATAATGTTTATATAATTTTTTGTCAATGTCATAGCTGTAATTGCAAGTGGAATCTGTTACT
Source organism: Rhamphochromis sp. 'chilingali' (assembly GCF_963969265.1). NCBI lineage: Eukaryota > Metazoa > Chordata > Actinopteri > Cichliformes > Cichlidae > Rhamphochromis > Rhamphochromis sp. 'chilingali'. The sequence goes on from NC_137932.1 coordinate 29,048,760, forward strand.
TTTTTTTTCATTTAGTTGAAATGGTGCTGATTTTATTTTGAAGGTCAAGCTTGCCTAAACAATTATTGCACTGCTCGTGTGTGAGAGTGGGTATAAGCTACCGGTAAGCAAGTAGGAAGCAGGAGCGTGCAATGTGCTGGGTAAAAGCTTTAACTAAAAAAGTGGACAATTGTAAAGAAACTTCAGAAGAATGGCAACCAGTTCATTTTGCGACATGCAGCCAACGAGGCATTATTAGCATGATCTTTTTTTTACTGTAATAAATGTTATTTTACATGTGGTCTTATTTTGTATTAATGGTCTTTACTTTGTCAATATTATATATAATATTCACAGTTGGTCACAGATGAGATCTTTGTATAGCAGAATTCAAACCTCAGGCTAGACTCAGAATGACCTTTGTATCAGCCTTGTTAATACAGAGACACACATTTTTTCTGTGCTGCAGAAGGTTTACATGTATGTAATTAAGGGTGAGGGTGGAGGAAGTTGATGTTCTTACAGAGATCTGTCTGAGGTCACAGGTTTAGATGTTGTCGGCTGACTGGTGAGGGACCGACTCCGTGACAGCTTTGCCTTTCTCATCTCTTTACCTGCACAGAGAGGAGATCATCATCACCGTCATCACCATCATTAACATCATCATCATCGTCTCACCATAGGAGGATGAGGCGCCTGCAGATGAGGACACAGACATGGACTTGGTGGCAGATAGACTGGTCTTGCTGTCTCTTCCTGTCAAAGAAACATGGTTTACAGACTGAACTGCAGGTCTAAATTTCTGCTGAGACTGCCCCCCCCAGCTCACTTTTTCTCTCCGGGTGTTTGTCAGAGTTCAGTTTTCCTTCATTCTGCTGCCTCTCCAGCTGTTCCTGACAACACAAAGACATTTTTATAACAAAGCAAGGCAGCTCAGGCTGTAGTCTAGTAGCAGGTCTCAGACTCACCATCTCCAGCAACAGCGTCTCCTCCTTCTCCTTCTTCTGGTCCAACAAGTCCCTCTCCTGCCTCTTATGAAACTGTCCACAGACACAAGACATGAAGGAGGTTAGAGGTCAGTAGTAAACCTGTATTCTCATTTCAGCTCCATGTTAAAGCAACTTCTTACAGGTTCTGAGAGGTCTAGTTTGTCCAGTTCCAAGACTGTCTGGAAAAGACGATGGAAACATTGATCACCTTCATCAACAACACAGTCAGAATCTGAAGTCTGCAGACCTGAATATCTGGAATAGTCTGGACTCTGGTAGGCGTTACCTTGCGAATCATGGCCACCACATCTTTGTCTTTCTCTTTGCAAAGCAGCTTCTGGACGCAGAAGTCAAGTTTCTGTAGCAGCTGTTTGTCAGCTGGCAGACGAAGCGAAGAACGCAACCTGGGCAGCAACTGGCACAGCTTGTACCTGAGAGCCAGAAAGGTGTGTTTAGTAGGATGTCGGACAGATTTGCCAATGTCTCATTGGACGAAATGAGTATGATGTACCTGACATTGGCAACTGGGTCATGGACTAGCTCCAGTGCTGGAATCAGGAAATGTTTGTTGAAGTATTTTCTGGAGAAAATCTCTGTGGCAGTTTCACAAACATCTAGGAACCTCAGACGATGCCAGTAGCTGCGTCCCTGAGCCAGATCTGAGATTATCAGATTGTCAGCATTTACATGTTAGCTGCATTCCTATTGATGTTCTGCTGTTCAAATATCAGAGTAAAAGTGCCAGAAGAACCAGAAATGTTCTGACCTTGTATGAGTCGCCCCATCATCTCCTGACGCTGCTCCTGTTTGCGGTTGTAGCGCAGGAATGTGCAGAATGTGCGAGCTGCCGCCTTCTGTACCGGCAACACTTTCTGCAACCAAAACAGCAGTGTTATTGTCACAGGTTCACCTGTGGGATACTATGGGATATTGTATGTAGCATGCTGTGACGTGGTGTGGCATGTGGCAGTGCTCACATTGGTGGTGAGGATAATGAAGATGCGAGGTGAGAAGCTCTGGTGTAGCAGCTCTCCAGGAAGCAGTCTTGCCAGGCAGCTATAACGTTGTAGCAGCTTCTCGTGAAGCCGCCAACGTAAGGAACGTCCAATCTTCTGTTCAGCTAACAGTAGTCCTGCCATCAGATCTGGGAACTTGATTAAAGGAAGCAATGAGAGATAAACTAAAGTGAAAATGAAAATTTTTATTTTCTCACCTTATTGTCCAACGTCTGGTTCTCTCCTCGTGACAGAACTGCCTCCAAAGTTTCTTCTACATGAGTCATCAGAGCATCCAGCACCTCAAGAGAAAATCCAACATAACACTTTATTCAAATAAAACCTGATGTATGATTTTCTAAACTGTGACATCACAGAAAGTTATTGGCATTTGGCCCTAAATCCTGATTGATGAAACAGTGATAGTGGGCATTGCCGCTCACCTCCAGTGCATCATCCTGAAGCAGACACAGAAGTTCTTTGTGGACCAGCTGGACTTTTGAACCAAGCAACTTGACCACCTGACAGCAAGGTGGGAAAGGAAGCAGTCAATCAGAGTGAGGCAATCATTTAGCAATTTTATTTGATCATTTATGTCTTTCTTTCTCAGCCAAAAGGCCCAATCCCTGAGGATAGACCATCTGGAATCAGGCCTGGATCTCACCTGGTGGAAACTGGCTGCTGCGCTGCGCCGGACACAGACCTCTGGGTCACTACAAAGACTAGAGAAAGAAGGGTACAGCTCCGATAGGAAATGAGCTGTGTCTGCAAAAACCACCATAGCCTGCATGGAGAGAAGAGGAAGTGACCCCACCACCTAAAGAGCTGACGAACTGTGAGTGTTTGTCTGTGGGTTTGTGTGCACATGTGTACCGGCAGGTTGTAGCAGCAGTTGCAGCGGATAAGCGTGGATTCGTTGTTGCTATCAGTCTGGTTTCCATCAGTCTGCAGTCCAGTGGTACACATCTCCTTAAATGTCTGCAGTAAATGACTCTTCTGCTCATCTAACAGTGAGCCTGAAACACGATCATCAAACAGTATGATCCACAGAAGTGATCTAAAACAGAGTGTTTCAGATCACTTCTGTGGATCACAACAGACTGCTCTTTTCAAGCACTCCTTCCAGGTTCCTGTCCCTCAGCAGGCAGTGTTCAGATATTCTGCAGTGCTGGTGTTCTATAGGGGCAAGGCTTTCACACCGGGTGTCACGGTCTGGCTGGGGCAGACCGTATGTGTTGCAGAGGAGGACTCAAACGCAGACCAAAACGTGGTGTGGATTAACAAAACAAGCCGTTTATTGAGGTTAGCAACGAGGGTACAAAATAATAGGGCATCGGTGAAAACTAAACAATAACCTAAACTGGGTGAACTAATAACAAAACATGAAAAACCTTAACCATAGTGAACTGACATGGGTACCTGGAGATGAGACATGGATGAGCAGACGACCTGACAATGGCATGAAGAAAACAAAAGGCTTAAATACAGACATGAGGTGATCAGGGGAAGTGGCGACACATGGGGGAAAACAGCTGACAGACATAAACCTAATGACAGGACCAGGAGAGGAAAGCTAAATACAATAAACAAAGAACACATGACATTGTCAGAATAAAACAGGAAATACTAAAACATGACAACACAACTTAACAGACCTAATATGTGATGAATAAATACAAAACCCCAAAACATAGAAAACCCAGGAACAATAACTGCCTAAACTAAAGGCAGATAGGAAATAACACAAACTAAATCACATAACAAAATGAGACAAATACAAACATGAACTCAGAGCGCTGGGTCAGAGACCCAGCCTGTGACAGAGCCCCCCCCTCAAGGGCGGATTCCAGACGCCCAAAACCTCGAAAAACAAAACCAAAAACAACCCACCAAGGGCGGGCGGTGGGGGTCCAGGACGGAGGGCCAGAAACAAGGCCAAAAAAACCAAAATGTCCATCAAAATCACAGGAGCACAGGGAACAGTTCATGACTCCTCAGGGGGCCGACCCGGAGGGTGACGGTCCAGAAAATCATAGTTCATGTGATCAGGGGGCCGGCCCGGAGGCCGACGGCACAGAAGTCCATGGTCGAACAGTTCCGGGGGCCGTCCGTGCGGACGGCAATGGTGGCGACATGGAAACCGTTCAGGGGGCCGACCGTGCGGACGGCAACGGCGTAGAAACAGTTCAGGTGGCCGACCGTGTGGACGGCAACGGCGTAGAAACAGTTCAGGTGGCCGACCTCGACGGCGGTGACGTCCAGCAGGTGGCCGAAGATTCCCAGGTGCAGAGCGAGGCTTGGGCGGCGGCATAACAGCCGTAGGACCAGGCGACGCTGAAGCAGAAGCCGAGGAAGACTCGGATGAGGCCGAACCAGGCGAGGCAGAAGCTGAGGCCGGACCAGGTGAGGCAGAAGCAGGAGCAGAGGCCGAAGCCGGACCAGGCGTAGATGAAGACTCTGACGAAGCCGGACCAGGCGTAGATGAAGACTCTGACGAAGCCGCACCAGGCGAAGACGAAGGCTCTGATGAAGCCGCAGCAGGCGAAGCACAGGCTGGAGCTGCAGCAGGCGAAGCACAGGCTGGAGCTGCAGCAGGCGAAACAGAAGCAGAATCTGAAGGTGGCTGGACGGGCTCCTCGGGCCCCCCAGCTGACGTGGCTTGAGGCTGGACGGGCTCCTCGGGCCCTCCAGCTGACGTGGCTTGAGGCTGGACGGGCTCCTCGGGCCCTCCAGCTGACGTGGCTTGAGGCTGGACGGGCTCCTCGGGCCCTCCAGCTGACGTGGCTTGAGGCTGGTGCGGTTCTCCTGAACCCCCAGCTGACGTGGCATGAGGCTGGTGCGGTTCTCCTGAACCCCCAGCTGACGAGGCATGAGGCTGGACGGGCTCCTCGGGCCCTCCAGCTGACGTGGCATGAGGCTGGATGGGCTCCTTGGGCCCTCCAGCTGACGAGGCATGAGGCTGGATGGGCTCCTCGGGCCCTCCAGCAGACAAAACTTGAAGCCGGCTGGGTTCACCCGAACCCCCAGCAGACGAAACTTGAAGCTGGCTGGGTTCTCCTGAACCTTCAGCAGACAAAACATGAAGCTGGCCGGGTTCTCCTGAACCTCCAGCAGACGAAGCATGAAGCTGGCTGGGTTCTCCTGAACCTCCAGCAAATGAAGCATGAAGCTGGCTGGGTTCTCCTGAACCTCCAGCAAACGAAGCATGAAGCTGGCTGGATTCTCCTGAACCCCCAGCAGACGAAGCATGAAGCTGGCTGGATTCACCTGAACCTCCAGCAGACGAAGCATGACCAGCAGGTGTAGAGACCACCGGCTGGACAGAAGGCTGAGCAGGTGATGGAGCGAATGACTGAGCTGAACAATGGGGAGCTGGCTGAGCTGCACAGTGGGCTAAGGGCTGAGCTAACGGAAACACAGGAAAATGAACTATTGACTGGGCTGCTAACAGAGCTAATGACTGAGCTATAGACTGAAAAGCATGCAGTAGTGATGGTGGTGTTGGTTGCGGACTGAATTCTCCTGAGCCTTCAGTAGAAACAGGAACGGGTGCAGGCACCTGCTGGACACTAGCCACTCCCACCCGAGGAGTAGGTACGGGTGCGGAGACGGGCTGTATCCTGGCTGACCTCACCCTGGGGACCGGCATGGGTGCAGGGGTGGACTGGTTCACAGCCCCCCTCACCCCGGAAGCCGGGACAGGCACCGGCAACGGCTGGGCAACTGCCCTTCCCACCCGAGGAGCTGGTACGGGTGCAGAAACGGACAGAGCCTCAGCTGGCCTGGAAACCAGAGCAGGGACCAGCTGGGCCTCAGACTCCCTCACCCGAGGAACTGGTACGGGTGCAGGGGTACGCTGGGCCCGAGCTGCCCTGGCAGCAGAAACACGAACAGGCAAAGGAGCAGGCTCAGAAAAAACAGTCTTAGAAACGGCAGGCTTAGGGTTAATATGTATTGGGTCGACAAAAACAGACCTAGCAAAAATGAATCCGCCGTCCACTTCATGTTTAGCAGTCTTAGTATTAGCAGTCCTTGGGTTAACGGTCTTAGAGTGAGCTGACTTGGGGATGATTGAACCAGACTTAACAAAACCTGAACTGAGTGTTGTAGACCTGGTAGAAGTGTTAACAGTTTTTCCTTTAACCGCATGTGCAGACTTAAGCGAGCGGGAATTGTCTTTCATCCCTCCCTGCGTAGAGGGAGTAAAACAAAACGGATCCTCCCAGTCCACGTCGTCATCCATAAGGGAAATTCCCCATGGATCGGAAGTGAGCCGATTGTTGTTAATGTCAGACGGGACGTGAGAATAAAAGTCATTTTCACTCACCACCGTGAGCTGCTCAGCGATGTCCGGTTTATGGCGGCGTGCGCGCCGCTTCCTGCGGAAGCTGGCGGAGCGAGCGACTGAGCCCCTGGTGCACAGAATGGTGACACCGAGGCTGGAGCGTGAGCGCCTGAAGCCACACGGAGGACTCCCACCTGAAGCGAGCGAGGCTTAGATGCAGGCAGCGCAACAGGCGGGGACTTTCGGCAGCTCTTGGGACCTCCGAGAGCTAGCCGAGTCCCGTGGAAAATGCGCTCGTAGTCGGGGGTACGCCACGGCTTCCAGCGGAGCTCCTCCTCCAGCTGGGCGAAGGCTGCCTCCCGACGCTCGTAAAGCTCGCGGTCTGCTGAGTCCATAGTGGTCAGGTCGTACTGTCACGGTCTGGCTGGGGCAGACCGTATGTGTTGCAGAGGAGGACTCAAACGCAGACCAAAACGTGGTGTGGATTAACAAAACAAGCCGTTTATTGAGGTTAGCAACGAGGGTACAAAATAATAGGGCATCGGTGAAAACTAAACAATAACCTAAACTGGGTGAACTAATAACAAAACATGAAAAACCTTAACCATAGTGAACTGACATGGGTACCTGGAGATGAGACATGGATGAGCAGACGACCTGACAATGGCATGAAGAAAACAAAAGACTTAAATACAGACATGAGGTGATCAGGGGAAGTGGCGACACATGGGGGAAAACAGCTGACAGACATAAACCTAATGACAGGACCAGGAGAGGAAAGCTAAATACAATAAACAAAGAACACATGACATTGTCAGAATAAAACAGGAAATACTAAAACATGACAACACAACTTAACAGACCTAATATGTGATGAATAAATACAAAACCCCAAAACATAGAAAACCCAGGAACAATAACTGCCTAAACTAAAGGCAGATAGGAAATAACACAAACTAAATCACATAACAAAATGAGACAAATACAAACATGAACTCAGAGCGCTGGGTCAGAGACCCAGCCTGTGACACCGGGTAACTTTAGAAGTGTAGAGCTCACTGAACTCCCAGACTTGCTGCTATTTGCAGCCTTTCACCTGATATGTCTTAACCTCCTAAGACCCAAACTCTTCCACCGCATGCGTTTTTAATTTCTCTTTGATATTTAGGTTGATTGGGACTTGATGAATGTAAAAACAAAGAATTACCAGATTTTTTTTTTTTACCTAATTTTTGTTTCTAAGAAAAATGAGAGCCACATATGAGGATATTCATTTAAAATTTCCATAGAACAGTAGCAGTATAATGTCCTCGTAAGTGGATATCAGGCCCTTGTAGAGCAAAATTGAGTATTTTGGTCTAAATAACCCAAAATGTGATGTCCATATATGTGGACACCAAAAAAAATTAATTTAAACAAATGACTTTTGTTTCTACTGGTCCTACCTGCCAATTCATTGCAGAGCTTCCCAAACCGGAATGACAAAGATGCCATAATTGCTTCATCCTCCTGCAGCGAGGCCTCACACACCGCCATCACCAAAGGAATGACAACGTGGAGTTGGTCATCTGAGAAGAAGAATTTTTAAACCAGCTGTTTACAAATACACACTGAATAGACTAAAATACTGGGCCACCTATGCATACCGCATGAAATCTGACTTACCGCTGTCCATCATCTCCATTAGGTTGATGATTGTGTCAAAGGCAGCAAGGCGGACACTGCTGTCCTCATCTCCAGCAAGTTCCACTAGATCAGGAAGAAGCTCTGTCCTGGTGTCATCCACCCTGAAAGAAAAACAGCACATATGTTTGGTAGGTGTTGGGTTTTGTTTGATTTTTGGTTGCTTGGTTACTGTCTGGCTAGTGGTTGGTTAGTGGTGAGATTTCATCTGGTCGGTGCAGGGCTTTTGATTGGTCAGTGTTGTGTTTTACCCAATGATTGTTTATTCAGTATTTGCTTGCAATTACCCAGTGGCTCTCGCAATGCTCTCCAGCTGACGGCACATACAGGCTCGGACTTCAAATTCCGGGTCCTGACATAAAGAACGAGCCAAAGGCAGCAGCTCCTTCTTTACACTGATGCACAGAAACAGAGTTAGTATTAGACCAAATGAGAGAACTCTTTGTATTATAATACTACAGAGTACTACTTGCTGCAGCTCACATGTAGGAATCAAATTTGCAGGCAACTTTTCCTAAAATGCGACAGCTAGCCAGCCGAGCCTGAGGAGCGTGAGACAGCTGAGACTGATGTAGTAGGGGGTTCAGCACCTGTGGAGACACGCATTTCATTGACCATATAAATCTGGTAAATAATCAGTTCAAGTCAATTCTTTTGCAATTAAGCCTAATCTTAAAAGTAGAGATAGTGTCTGTCTCCCTCCTATTCTACTTTTAAATATTGTATGAACAACAAGTAAGCCTGCAGTGCGAGAGCGAAGTGCTATAATGGGGTAATATGGTACTATAAAGTCATTAAGATAATAATAATAATAATGGATACTTTATTGATCCCCATGGGGAAATTACTTGTTTTTCTCTGCATTTGACCCATTCACTCAGTGAAGCAGTGGGCAGCCCACTAAGCAGGTGCCCGGGGAGCAGTGTGTAGGGACGGTACCTTGCTCAGGGGTACCTCAGGGTAGCCGTTAAGTGGATTCGAACCGCCGACCTTCCGATCATGGGGCGACCACTTTACCTACTGAGCTATCCCTGCCCCAAAAGATAAGATGGGGCCTGATTGTTTAAGACGTTGTATGTGAGGAGCAGGATTTTAATTTCTGGATTTAACAGGGAGCTAATGAAGGGAAGCCAAAATAGGAGAAATATGCTCTCTCTTTTTAGTCCTTGTAAGTACTCTTACTGCAGCATTTTGGATTAACTGATTAGCCAGCATTAACTGACCTCTTGTTTGATGGTTTCTTTGGGCAGAGCGTTGATAGCTAATAGCAGAGTTTCCAGCCAGGCGTTGCTCACCACTGTCAATGAAGATGGCAAAATCAGTAACAAACAAGGCAACTTTGATGTCAGAATGTCAGATATACAGATGTTTTATACCTGTATGTTGGCAGTATAAAAATGATGTCATTATTTATAAGCCATGGAATATTCTTAAAATCTGGAGCAAGCAAAAGTTGCTTTTATTGAATATTGTCTTTGGGGTGTGAGGTTAGAGCTTATCCCAGCTGTCATACGTACACCGTAGACTGGAAAGGTCCATCAAAGAATAACACCACAATTATAGCACTTACACAAAAATCGCAACCACACACCTTCTCATCAGGACCTACAGATCTCTACAGGGAGAAAGGACCTGGACACATTTGAAACTGTTATCAATGAAAGGAGCCCAGCAAACCAGGGTTTCTTTTTTTCTTGTTGTCACGTCTGAAGTTCAGGTTTTTACCTGTGTCTCTGTGGTTCAGGTGCAACAAGACAATCTTTAGGATGGAGTAAGTGTGGGTGTGGATCAGTATGATGTCATCTTGAAGGATGGTTAAAAATGACGCCGCTGCAGCCAGCTGGATTTCAGCTCCAGCTCCGTTCAGAACCTCCTGGGTCACACAGACAGGACAGGTTACCTGTAAGACACACCTGTACATTGCACCTGTCATTTTGTGGCCATACTCTGATGTCCTTGAAGTACAGTGTGACAGAGGTAACTTACCCGAACTTTTGGTACCACTCTACGAAATGTTTCAGCTGGATTCTGTCGGACGAGACTCGAGAGGTTACTGATGACACTGACCCTCTGCACCTCCTGACCAACACTGAAGAGCCGAGGGGAGACAGCGGGGATGCAGAGTTGACATAGAAGGGGAGACGGAGGGAAGAGAGAGGGGAGGAAAGAGGGGAGATAGAATGAGTAGTCAGAATGTTTCCAGGTCAGAAAGGTGTGGATTGGTCTATGGTAGCTGCTTTGCACTGTTCAGTTTCATCTTCTACTGCTGTTACTACTGCTGAAACACAACAAACTACTGCTCTTTATTTGATGTTGTTTATTATATTGTTTATTATATTGCTCTCTTTTTTTTGCTTGTTTTCTCTTTTTTCTTTCTCAACATGTGATCTAGGTGATTGATATATGTATTTTTTGTCTGTTTGTTTTGTTGGTTTTTGTTTTTTTGCCCTTTATCACCGTTCCTCTTCCCTGCTGTTTTTCTTTCCCTACCTCTCTTTCTTTCTCCCTTTTCTTTCCCCTGTCCCATGTGTAGCAAGTGAAAATAGAATAAAATAAACAATTGTGGTGGACCACTGGAGGGCTCCACTCACACCCAGTTCTCAGGAAGTGTTGTTGCTGTGTTTTGGAGGGAAAAGTATTCAGTTGTGTGGTGATGAGTAATAAATGAGCAGTGTTAATCGAGAGCTCTCGTGTCATCTGTGTTTACCTCCACAATGGTAACCCCTGACTCGAACATGGTGCAGTCCGATGGTGGCACCGACTCCGCTCTGGATGCATCAGCAGCCGCCAGCCCTCTGCCTACGGCTGCAGCTGCATTTGCTGTGGCGCTCAAGCTGCCAGACTTTTGGCTTCACGATCCCCCGTCGTGGTTCGTGCACGTGGAGGCTCAGTTTGCTCTTCGTGGCATCTCGGCTGATATCACCATGTGGTGGCCTCTCTCAACCCACTAGCCACCCGTCGTGCGTTGACTCTATTCCCACCCACCCACCCGAGGGAAGTATGCCGCCCTTAAGGAGTTGCTTCTTCGGCGCAATGCCCTCTCCAACGCAGAGCGAGCCGAGAAGCTCCTCTGCCTCTCAGGCCTGGGTGGCGGTACGGCTCTCGAACTGATGGAGCACATGCTATCCTTTCTCGGACCGGACGACGGGGGATTCCTCTTCGCCCACATCTTCCTCCAACAGCTGCCGGCTGCCGTGAGAGCCGGCCTCGCCAACTCTCCGCTTCTGGGCACAAAGGATTATCGCTCACTGGCTGAGGACGCGGATCATATTCTCCTGGCTACCCGCACTTTCCACGATCACGACCTAGTTCCAGCCTCACCGGCGGCGCCTTCCACTTCCCCGTTGACCTGCCCCGACGTATCCGATCCTTCGCTGACGGCAAAGATCGCGGCACAGCAACACCACGGACGGGACCTCTGTTTCTACCATCAGCGTTTTGGCGCCGGAGCGCGCTGCTCTCTGCTGCCTTGTGCTTTTCTGACCCTGGGACACGGGCCCCGCCAGCGCGCTGTAGCGGCCGCCACCGCTAGCGACAAAGAAAAACTGCTCTTCATAGAAGACTCGCGCTCTGGGAGACGTTTCCTAGTGGACTCCGGCTCCCAAGAAGAGCCTCCTTCCCCCGTCCGGAGGCGACAGTTTAGCAGCAGGCTGCGGACTGCAGCTTATTGCAGCTAATGGCTCTCCCATCGCAACGTTCAGGGAAAGGTTCGTGACTGTTTGTTTTCATGGGCAGGATTTCCAATGGACCTTTGTTGTTGCCACTAGCTCTGTACCTATTTTGGGCGCCGATTTTCTTTGTGCCCACGGACTGCTGGTCGATGTCACTAACAGACGCTTAATTGATGCCCTGTCTTTTTCTTCAATACCCCGTTTCACTCGCACCATCGAGCCCCTGAATCGGGCTAATTTTGTGACTTCAGGGAATGTTTTTCAGCGTTTGCTCTTGGAGTTCCCTTCACTGACTGTTCCTAATTTCTCGAACACGGCAACGAAGCACAGGGTTGAACATTATATTCCGACGGTCGGTACCCCGGTGTTCGCACGCGCGCGCCGCCTCGACCCTGCGAAACTCTCCGTCGCTCGGGAAGAGTTTGCCGCAATGGAGCGCCTCGGCATAGTGCAGCTGTCGAATAGTGCCTGGGCTTCTCCGCTACACATGGTGCCCAAGTCAGACGGTCGGTGGCGGCCGTGTGGGGATTTTCGCCGTTTGAATAATGTTACAGACCGTTACCCCATTCCCCACATCCAGGATTTTTCCGGCCACCTCGTATCGTCAAGGTACACGAAGACGAAAGGCAGCCCGCGCAAGACAGTCTGGGCGGCGCCTTTCAGGCCGAATGGTATGCGCGAAAAATTCAAACAGGCCGAAAGGGGTAATAACGGCAGTTTTGGGGACGTCTTCGGTGCGCACGGGAACCCGGTGATACCCCCGCACCAAGTCAATTTTAGAAAAAAATCGAGGTGCCTCGATTTTTTCTAAAATTGACTTCAGCGGTTGATGGACTCTGTCTTGCGCGGGCTGCCTTTCGACTTCGTGTACCTTGACGATATATTGGTGGCCAGCTGTTCTGAGAGTCAGCACGCGTCCCATCTGCATCAGGTTTTCCAGCGCTTGGCGGCACACGGCCTGATCGTCAACTTCTCCAAGTGCCAGTTTGGCTTGCCGGTTCTGGATTTCTTGGGCCACCGCATTTCCGCTGATGGTGTGGTTCCGTTGCCAGACAAGGTCCGGGCCGTTTCGGCTTTTCCGCGTCCCGCGTCCGTTAAAGCGCTGCAGGAGTACTTGGGGATGGTCAATTTGTACAACCGCAGAGCTGCGCACCTGCTGCAGCCTCTCTATGCTGCCTTGAAAAAGGTAAGGTAAAACAGGTAAGGACCCAATTGATTGGCTCACTGAACGCATCCAGGCATTTTCTGGGGCCAAGGCCGCGCTGGCAAACGCCGCCCTGCTGGCCCACCCGTTTCCGTCGGCGGAGATTGCGTTGACCTCCGACGTGTCGGACGTGGCGGTGGGCGCAGTGTTAGAACAGCGGGTCTCCGGTGCCTGGCCACTGCTCGCTTTTTTTAGTCGCACACTTAGAAACAGTGAGCGCAAATATAGCGTTTTTGACAAGGAGTTGCTGGCCCTGCACCTCGCAACGCGGCATTTTCGTTTTTTCTCAAGGGTCGGAGCTTCACCGTGTACGTTGATCATAAACCCTTGACATTCGCGATGTCCAAGGTCTCTGATCCGTGGAGCGGGCGCCAGCAGCGCCAGTTGGCAGCCATTTCCGAGTTCACAACTGACATTCAGCACGTGGCTAGTAAGTCCAACTGCGTGGCTGACTGTCTATCCCGCGTGCTGGTTTCTCCCGTTTATGTTGGCATAGACATTGAGGCTATGGCCGCTGACCAACAGGCCGACCCGGACGTCCTTGCCCTTCGGTCTGCGCAAACGGGCCTTGTACTGGAGGACAGACCCGTGTGGAACGGTGGGCCTAGCCTGTTTTGTGATGTTTCCACCAGCCGTCCACGCCCTGTAGTTCCCCTTTCGTGGCGTCGTTGCATTTTCGACTCCGTACACACCCTCTCTCATCCAGGCGTCCGGGCCTCGGTCAAGCTGGTCAGCTCTAGGTTCGTTTGGCCGGGCCTTCGTAAATCGGTGAAAGACTGGGCAGCCGCGTGCATCCCATGCCAACGTGCTAAGATCCATAGGCACATAGGCGCCCCTCGAATCCTTCCGCGTTCCAGGGAGGCGTTTTGATCATGTGCATGTGGATCTGGTTGGTCCTCTGCTGCAGTCACAAGGTTTCACGCACCTTTTAACTGTAGTGGACTGCACAACCAAGTGCCTCTGGCGTCTACTACAGCAGCAGCAGTGGCCAAGGCATTTTTGTCAACGTGGGTTTCGCGTTTCGTTCCCCCGCCGACATCACCTCAGACAGGGGCCCCCAGTTCGTTGGTCTGCCATGGCTGACGGCCTGGGGGTCAAGGTCCACCAAACCACTGCGTACCACCCACAGGCCAACGGGATATGCGAACGTTTCCACCGGTCGCTTAAGGCCGCTTCTCTCACAGATGGCAACTGGGTTGACCACCTTCCATGGGTTTTACTGGGGTTGCGCTGCGCGGTTAAAGAAGATCTCAGGGCTTCCTCGGCTGAACTTGTCCTCGGTCAGCCCCTCCGGGTCCCTGGGGAATTCTTGCCCGAGAGCCCACCCCCGTGCTTCGCTCCCTATGTGCTGTCTCAGCCGTTCTGGACGTTTAATTAAAGCAAGGGTTCTGGACTAGGGGATGACCCTACTGGGTGTTCGGGGGGGGGGGGGGGGGGGTATGTGTGGTGGACCACTGGAAGGGCTCCACTCACACCCAGTTCTCAGGAAGTGTTGTTGCTGTGTTTTGGAGGGGAAAGTATTCAGTTGTGTGGTGATGAGTAATAAATGAGCAGTGTTAATCGAGAGCTCTCGTGTCGTCTGTGTTTACCTCCACACAATAAAAGCAAAGGTGAATCAAATAGACCAAGGCCGGGATGGTCCATTTGATAAAGTAAATCCATTGGGCATCTTTCTTTGCCTTTAGACAATAATTCTGATGGCAAAAGAACCAAACGGGACGGGGGGGGGGGGGAATTACTTAAAGTGAGCAGTGAAGGCAAGCACTACGAACATATTACTTGTGATCTCATGAGGCTTGTTTGTGTCTCGTTTTTAAAAAAATATATTTTTGTTGTTTTGCTTCTGTTTCTTTACTTAATATTTATTTGAGAATAATAAAAAATATTGTTGATTTAAAAAATAACAAGCAAACAAACGAAGACGACCTGAACAGGGCAGGTTTATGGGTTCAGATCTGCTCCAGACTCCAGTCGGAGTCCTGTAGGCTCAAGTCCTGTTTATGAATGAGTTCAGTGAACTAATTTAAACCCTCTGGGATTGGACTGCTGATTACTTCCATTGTTCAATTAGCTCCACAGTTTACTGGGTCACAGCAAAGGAGGACGGGTGGAGGACAATGCTTTCAGCTCCACCCAAGGCATCCAGAAATCCACATAACTACAAAAGCTTTTGTATTTGTTCTTTACTGTAAACATAGCTGAACTTATTTTAGTCTCATTGTAACCTATTTAACTTAGAGAAAAAGAAACTCTGTGGCAGGTTAAAAAGGATTATGGTTATAGTCTCAGCTTGAACTCTGCTCCAGTTTCTTCATTTCCCCACAGGAATGAACAGATCTGCACCTGGAGCTGTCTGACAAACCTGGGGCACTAGGTGGGGTTTCAGTTTGAAGTGCTGTTGACCTGCGCATTAACCTTTGCTGAGACTCACCTGAGGAGGTAGACAGCTCTCTCAATGTCATTTAGGTCTTCATCCACAGTCAGCTGATCAATCTCTTCTGCAGTCTGATGGGAAAAACAAAAATACAAAGTCAGCTGATCAGAGTTACCTGTTTGATATGATTGTGCTGTCCTTAGGTGAGCTTTAATGACAGTTGACCCAACACAGACCCTAATCATATATGAGACCATCAGAGGTAAATATGACATTAAAAATCTCTAAAACTGCATTCAGCTTATGAAGCATAGTCTTTGTAAGATCTTTGTGTCTGCAGTCTCTGGTGGTCTTTCCTGGCAACCTCTGTGGTGGATATGCAAATGTGAATTAAGCTTTCTGTGACTCCAGGAAAATGTTTGTCTTGAGGTTGAGCTTAGACTGACTGACTTCTAAATTCTTCTAAATTCTGTTCCTTGGGACTGCTTGTTTTAGTTTTTGAGGCATTTCCCCACTCAAAAAACACCAGAATTTTTGGAGTGGGGAAAACACCAAACAAGGTGATCATTATAATGATCACCTTGTTTTCATGCAGTTGCAGCACATTGGAAACAGTTGTGTTTGGACATGGATTGGGATCATTTTTTGAGAACATTGAGTGATAGGATGTAAAAGCAAAAAAATAATGCATTAAAATGACCATGCGCAAACTTGCAGGAAACGAGCACAAGAGCAGTTTATGGGAGGAAAGAATTTGATTGGAGAATTAGGGTCTTAAGGTCACTGCCTCGGTGAGAGTGATTATGAGTACGAGAGGATCCCAGAATCAGGTCTGAGCAACAGTTAGGAATTCAGAGGTCAGTTAAGGGCTATATATATGTGAGGGAGGAAGGGGTAGTATTTGTTAACAGTCTGAATGGCCCAGTGGAAGAAGCTGTTTGAAAGGTGCTTGTATGCACAATAAATTTCTGTTGCAGAGATGTGGGGGTCTGATTTATTTGACTAAACAAGGGGGCCCAAGCTCCCATAAAGTAGGGCGAAATATTTTTTCTCTGAAAAAATATGATTCATGCCATAGAATAACTATTACTACAAAGGTCCCACAGGGTAGTAACAATAAATAACGTTAACTGCATGTTAGCACAGTAAGTACTAATACAGTAAAATTATTTCTCTGTAAAGTACACATTTTGCATTAAAATGTTTGTTGTCATCATATGATAACATGACAAGATGTGAGAAGTTAATGATAAGTCTGTGATATTGCCTGCCACACAGACTAAAGCTAATCAGACCTCTGTCAGACCTTTGTCAAAGATCATAGCCAGAGCCTTTTAAGGACCTGGGTATTAATACCTGTGGTAACTACAACTAAAAAACAAAACAACACAAAAAGACCCCACCTGTGCTTAGAGCAAGCCATAAAGAATGAGAAACAGCAACTCCAACTCTGACCCTATGATTGTCAGCTGGAAAAAACAATGGAGTGCCCACTCCGGGTCAGGGATGAGTTCAAGTATCTCAGGATCTTGTTTATGTATAACTGTATAGATCAGTGTTTCCCAACCACTGTGCTGTGGCACATAGGTGTGGCGTGAGAAATGATTAGGTGTGCTGTGGAAGATTATCTGGACCTCTACTAAATGGTTGAGATGCCACTTAATGGTTTACGTATTTGTCATGCAAACACAAGTACAGTAGAATTTACAGTTGAAGAAAAATCAAATAAAGTGCCAAATTATAATTAAATTAATAACAAAAACTATCCCGGGCATTGGATACAGATTATTTCAAGTAGCATGCCAGCAAACATTGCTGGTTTTCATTCCATCAAAGGAAAGTATTATATCAAAAAACAAAATATATATTTTTTAAATCTGCAACTATGAAAAAGTGCAAAACACTCACATTCAGGCCATTTCTGATTGAATGCTACTGTGCAAAATCATTTTTGCTTTGCAAAAAATAAAAATAAAACAAAAACAGTGCAAATCTGGTTTGTTGACTTGGTTCAGACACAGCCAGGTGGAACCTTTTGAGAGCCATTGGTTTCTGGTTCTGTAGGGCACAGGAACTCGTGTAGACCAGGAATTCAAGTCAACGATGTATCCGAACAGCAGAATATGCCATCTCCTTAACTTGTAACTTATAACTTATAACTTGTCTTATACAGGTGTAATAGCATATCAGAAAACTCAGTTCCTCCCATATGCTAATTATATGTAAGGATGAGTGATGGGCATGCAATGGTGATCTTTGCGTTGGAGTTTTTGCTCCACCTTTTGACAGATGAAAGAGGCATGAACCCACAGGCATTGTTTAGAGGGTTGACACATTTGTTGTCGAACCATTTTACTGCAATCAGACCTTCTTCAGATCTGTAACCACAGGCCCTTCTTCATTAGGTTTTGGTCTGCCATCAGGGGAGCTCCACCAGTGCAGTTTGGCCATACAGTACCTGATACCCAAGGAGGTGTGCAAGTTCTGGACCAAGCTGAAACTTGTGAAGAGCTGAGGTTCTATTTATCAGTTTGCATAGTGTTTTTTACAACTTTGACTTCTAGAGGTAGCTTCTGTTCCTCTTCACTGAGGGCAACATATGCAAAGGGGACAGAACGTGGACGGAAGAAGTGTGGGGTGACATCACTCTTCACATGAATACCAGCTTTCCAAACTTGAGAAGCTGGAGAAGTACCAAGGGTTCAGCGAAGAGCTCAAGAAGATGTGGAGGGTGAAGGTAACAGTGGTCCAAGCGGTAATCAGAGCACTAGGTGTAGTGACTCCCAAGCTAGACAAGTGGCTCCAGAGATCCCAGGAACAACATTTGAGATCTCTTTCCAGAAGAGCGCAGTGCTAGTAACAGCTAAGATACTGCGCAGGACCCTCAATCTCCCAGGCCTCTGGTAGAGGACCCGAGATTGGAGGATAGACCGACTGCAGGGGTGAGAGGGGAATTTTGTTTTTTTTTGTTTTTTTTAAAGTTCCCATCTCGTCCTGTCAGCTTGAGGGTCCACCACTTCTATGTCTGGTTGGTTAGCCATCACCAACTTGTCTGTCTATCTGGAAGTCTGTCAGGATTTTAGCTCGGTCATTCTCGACCAGATGGCCAGTAATGCGTTACAAGTAACATGTTACTGTAATCCAATTACTTTTTCAAGTAACGAGAAATGTAAGGGATTAGCATTGCAAAAAAGTAATTATATAACTGTTACCTTCCCGTAAGCATGCTGCGTTACTGTGTTACTAAAGTGTTGTGATTTTGTTTGTGAGAGTGTCTCATGACAATGATGTAAGCACGTGCGGTGCACGTGGCAGCAACAGACGTGTGTCGATCAACAATGGATAATATGGAGTGTGGGAGAGAGTACAACCATGCAGCGTTTAAAGGGTGGATGTACTGAAATTACTTTAAGTTTTAGTCCGTAAAAAGTGACAAAAACATTAGCGTCCGCTGTACACTCTGCGTGGGAAGAAAACTTCTTTCGACAGCGAAAAATTTAACTTCAAATCTCAAGCACCTAGCAAGCCGCCACGGGAGTGTGAAATTCACTGAGAAATCTCTAAATCCTCCCACTGACACGACACTGACAAACCTCCATCGGCCCCACTCCTGCTAAATGGGTGAAAATGCATTTAAGAGCAACAGGACTTAGTGCCACTGAATCTTTGATTTTATTTATTTTTTGCTGTGTTTTACTTGAATCTATTTGAAAGAGCGAGTGTTAACACAAAACATTATTTTATTTTATATGCTGGAATATGTTGCCCCAAGTGGAGGAGTTCAAGTATCTCGGGGTCTTGTTTGCGAGTGATGGGAGAAGGGAGCCGGAGATCAACAGACGGATTGGGGCTGCAGCTGCAGTAATGCAGCCGCTGCCTTTTTTGTTTGTTTGTTTTATGAACTTGCCAATTCCTGAGCATTGCTGTAATTCTGCAGTAAAGCTATTCCACAGTTTTACTCCATAAATAGTTACGCAAAAAGTTTTAACATTTGACCGTGCTTTAAGGATCTTCAGATTCAACTTACCGCTTAGTTCATAGTCTCCTTCTCTGTCATAGAACATCCTCTGTATATTTCCTGGTAACATATTGTATCTAGCTTTATACATAATTTTTGCCGTTTTGTATTTTATAAGATCCATAAACTTCAATATTTTTAATTTCAAAAACATGGTGTTAGTATGGTCTCTATATCCAGCTTTACTAATCATCCTGATTGCTTTTTTTTAAATTTTACATATTGGTTGAAGTGAAGTTTTATATGTGTTTCCCCAAATTTCCGCACAGTATTCCAAATATGGCAATATAAGTGAACAGTAAAGTACCCGGAGTGATTTGGAAGGCAAACAATATTTAACTTTACTCAGTATGGAGACACTTCTTGACAGTTTAGCTTGTAAATACTTTATATTAGGTTTCCAGCAGATTTTGTTATCTATTATCACACCCAGAAATTTGACATTATTTACTAATAACTTTGCTTCGGCATCTTTTTTATAATTTCCGAATAACATAAATGTCGTTTTTTCCAAATTTAATGATAACTTATTTCTATCAAACCATGTTTTCAGTTTAATCATTTCTTGTGTGACAATTTCCAAAAGCTGCTGTAAGTTCTCTCCAGCACAAAAAATATTTGTATCATCTGCAAATAGAATAAACTGTAATATATCTGATGTTCTACATATATCGTTGATATAGAGGATAAACAGCTTTGGTCCCAATACTGACCCCTGCAGCACTCCACAAACAATGTCCATACACTCTGATTGATGTTCCCCAATTTTCACAAATTGCTTCCTGTCTCTCAAATAACTCTTTACCCACTCTAACACCACTCCTCTAATGCCATAATACTCCAATTTATCGAGTAATATTTCATGATTAATTGTATCAAAAGCTTTTTTTAGGTCGATGAATATACTAGCTATACATTGTCTTTTATCTATATTGTTAGTGATATTTTCGATCAATTCTATTAATGCCAATGATGTTGATCTATTTGATCTGAAACCATACTGACTATCCGTTATTATTTTGTGTTTGTCTATAAATTTGTCGAGTCTATTAATAAAAAATTTTTCCAGTATTTTTGAAAATTGAGAAAGTAGAGAGACAGGCCTATAATTTGTGAATTGGTGTTTATCTCCATTTTTGAACAATGGTGTTACTTTAGCTATTTTCATTTGTGTCGGGAATGTACCAGTTTGTATGGACAAATTGCAGATATGTGTTAAGGGTTTGGAAATGCCCTCTATCACTTTTTTGACTATTTCCATATCTATGTCATCAGAGTCTGTAGAGTTTTTTGTTTGTAATTTCCCAACAATATCAATGATTTCCTTTTCTTCTACTGCCGTTAAGAACATTGAATGAGGATTGCGATCAATGAATCTGGTTTCTTTCTCTACCGAATCTGTCATATCAGGAATTGTTTCAGCCAAGTCTGGCCCAACACTTACAAAGAATTTGTTGAAATCATTTACCACATCGCTCATATTATTAATGTTTCTATCATTATTAGTGAAATACGAAGGATAGTCTGACTGTCCAGAGCCCTTTTTAATGATGGTATTTAATGTTTTCCAAATCCCTTTAGTATTATTTTTATTCATAATCAATAATTTCTCATAGTATTCCTTTTTACATGACCTCAAAATACTCGTTAATTTATTTTTATATTTCTTATATTTATTTTCAGCTTCTATACTTCGGTTCATTATAAATTCTCTGTATAAGGTATTTTTCTTCTTACATGCATTTTGCAATCATTTTGTAATCCATGGGCATTCTGCATATTTTTGTTTTTTACTATATTTCCTTACTGGGCAACGACTATTATATAACATTTTAAATTTTCCTAAAAAAATCTCATAAGCTTTATCAATATTTTTTTCCCTATACAGCGTCTCCCATTCTTGCTTGAGCAAATCATTTTTAAATGCATTTATTGACTCTTCTGTTCTCATTCGTTTGTATTTTACTATATTTTCCTGTGTAACCTTCCTATAATTTTTATTATACACTATAAAAACAGGTAGGTGATCACTGATATCATTTATTAAAAGACCACTTATGGATCTATTTTCTATTTCATTTGTAAATATATTGTCTATTAAGGTTGCCGATTGTGCTGTGATCCTGCTGGGTTTAGTGATCATTGGACAAAGTCCCAAGCTATACATTGTATTAATAAACTCCTCTGTCATTTTCTGTTTGCTTGGATTTAATAGATCTATGTTAAAATCCCCACAAATGAAGATGACTTTTTGGTTTGTCCTAGTGAATATTTTATCTACCCACTCCTTAAAAATTTCAGTATTTGAACCTGGTGTTCTATATATACAGCTTACAATGACATTTTTCTCTTTTCCCATACTAATTTCTATTGTTACACACTCTAATATATTATCTACCGCCATCGACATTTTTTCTACCATCTTGTATTTTAAATTTTTGTCCACAAACAAGGCCACACCACCGCCATTCTTATTCTTTCTATTTATAAGATTTAATTCATATCCATCTATTACAAAGTCCCCACCTTTCTCTTTATTAATCCATGTCTCAGATACTGCAATCACACTGAATGGATGTGTAAATTTGCTTAAATATTCTCTTATTTTATGAAAATTTGCATATAAACTTCTACTGTTAAAGTGAATTATAGATATTTTACCGTCCACCTTGACAGTTTTGTTGAATTGATCATCATTATGATAATAGCAGGTATTTTTGATGTTAAAAAAGTTCAGTTCTGGATCAATGTCCTGCTCTGTGAAATGTGTTTTGTATTCCTTGTTTGCTGGTGAATTTATCTCCTGATTAGCAATCCTTTGTGATAACAATGTATAGATCCCAGATAATGAGTTACTTGATTGTTCCATCCTTAAATGTGTTACGCTTTTAGCTCGTTGTTGTCTTCTATTACCTGCTTGGATGACTGTAGATTGTTAGCCCAGCTCCTTGTCTTTGTAGTTATATTACTTGTTAATGTTTTCCAGATCCTGCATGCATTTGATGACCAACACTTTAGCTTCCTCCGGTGTGCCGTTAAGCTTAATAAATATTTTACAGTTTGTAGTCCAGGTATTCTGAATTTTTCCCAGTTTCTTTAAGTGTCGTGCTTTCTTCGCCATGTCAGCGTTGGATTTTGTTAGATGGTCATTCATGTAGACATTCGATCCTTTTAGTTTCCTCCCCTGCTTCAGCAGTGCATTCTTGTGTTTCCTGTTTACAAATCTCATGATGATAGCTGGTTTATCACTAGCCTTTGAGGGTGTGGTGATGTATTGCATCTCTGTGTAGTTCTTGAGCCGCAGCATGGCACACAAGAAGGCATTAAGGCATATTTATAATTGAGCTATTTGTAAATATTAGAGCTATTTCTTATATTATGTAAACTTTGGATTATGTAGTATTATTTACTGTCTGTTATTGTTATTGTCTTGGATCAACTGTAACCCACACAATTTCCTTACGGATTATTAAAGTATTCTGATTTAAAAGGGTCGCTAACATGGCCTAGAAAATCACTGAAGGACCTCTGTAGCATCCGCTGTCTCAAAAAGGCACGCAACATCTTGCAGGACTGCACAAACACAGGACACCAGGTGTTTAAGCTTCTGCCCTCTGGCAGTTATCTTGTGTATATGGTATTTATTTATTTGCTTGTCTCCATCATCACTGTTCCCACCTGACCTGAAGTAAACATGACTCCTAAAGCCTGTAATACAACAAAGGACATTACTAATGATTACTAATGATCACTGATTATACAAAACCTTACACACACTTTGATCTGTTCATATAGATCAGGGTGAGGAACTCCAGGCCTGAAAGGCCGGTGAACCTGCAGGTTTTAGATCTCACCCTGGGTCAGCACACCTGAATGAAATGATTAGTTCATTACAAGGCCTCTTCAAGACATGTTGAGGGGGTTATTAGCCATTTAATCGACTGTGTTGGATCAAGGACACATCTAAAACCTACAGCACACCAGCCCTTGAGGCCTGGAGTTTCCCCACCCTTGGTATAGATCATAATCTTGAGCTCATACAGCGTTCTGCATTCATGCAGCAACAACTCAACAGGAAGTAGTTTTATTCCAGCTGTGTGATGTTCAGATATCAGCTGTGAGTTTAACAGCTATAAAAACTATAAATATATCAACGGGTTATGGATGAAAGCACATCATTTCCCTAGGGATTAATAAAATATTCTGACCCTGAAATGGAAAATGCAGTTATGATGAATGTTCTCATGATCTGCTTCACTTTGTTTAATATGTTGCCTGTTTTCATGAATGATCAGATGCTATGAATTAAGATTTGGCGTTTTCTGCTCCCTTTCCTAAAGGATGTTCCAGTGTCTCCTCTGCTAAAGGAAGCAATAAAGGAAGCACTGAAGCTCCTTTCCTTAGTGTTTGGAAAAATGGAACAGCTCTTGTTATGGGCGCAACACAGATACTTCCGGGTCACGTCTGTCAATGAGGAACTGTCCTGAGCATTCACACGTGCAGGAAGGTCGTAAGAGGACACGGAGAGGCTCACCTGAAGTCTGACTGACCACTGTCAACCATAACAACACATACACATGCACACAGTGCAAGTGTGTTTGTCGTCATCACATCAGCTTTCTCCCGTAAGAACACCCAAGCTCCGCCTCCTCTCTCAATGTCATCATGGTGAAACCCCGCCCACACAGCTACAGGTGTAAGAATCAGGCAGCGCGTTTATCTTTTCAGTTACTGATCAGTCATGAATAGCGACTGTCTTAAATTAGATCAGAGACAGCTTCACTCTGTTTCTCATGATTACTGGTTAATCGATCAGTTATTGGCCGTTTTTCTCGATGCACCTCAGACCTGTCTGTCTCTCTGCAGACAGACAGGCGGACAAACTGCGTCATGCTGCGGGTCTCCCTTCTGCTTCCTCCACTGAAGCTGCTGATCTTCCTCCCACTAACTCACCCTCCTCCTCATTACTTTACGTTTCTCTCTCTCACACACACACACCCACCTTCAGGCTCCTGCGGATCGGCCTCTCGATGAAGGCGAGTTCCTGCAGCTCCTCCAGCGGGCCGCACAGCACGCCGGCCGGGCTCAGGGCCATCCTGCCGGGTAACATCTGGCTGTTAGAGGGGGGGCAGTCGTATCAGCTCCGACCATCCCTGTTGAGGGGGCGGGGGTTGCGGGGCTGTCACTAACCGTTTCCAAGGAGATCCCGGCTCGAGCTGAACGTCACTCCAGACTCCGTTCAAAAGTCTGACAAAGTCTCACGAACGCGCTCATTTGCACACGATGCAGCTATCAGAGATCCCAAACAAAACCCGTCCACACACTCACGGCACGATCTGCGGTTCGGCGCTCACAGAACTGCGATTCCTCCAGAAAAATCCCCCGTAACATCCCAAACTGTCACACCGTTACCGGGATGTGTCACACGTTTCCAAGCAGATCCAGTGCAGCGCAGAGAAGCCAGCCAGACTGCGTGTAAAAAGCTCCAGTTAACTCTTTTATTCCCCGAGGACTCTTCATTCACACCACACTCAGTCCAAAAGTCCGCACACGGAATTTATTCGGAGTAAATCCAAAGACTGAATGCAGGAAACCGCACAAACCGGGCGCGGGATGAATCAGATGGACCTCCTCTCCGGTTCGTCGCATATCTCCAAATATTCTGACAAAGTCCAGATCTTCTCCACCTGCTTCAGCTCCTCAGGGCTGCGGTGGGAGCGTCACGCAGAACTGCGGCTGCGCTCCTCCGTGCTCCTTTGAGTCCGTCATCCTCGACAGTGCACAACCGAACCGAATCGCCCACTCTACGTTCAGGGCTGGTCTGTCATACGCAGACCGGTACCGGACAGCGTCAAAGTTCACAGACGGTATCAGACTGATTTTCACACCAAAGGACGAAGAGGAGGAGGCTTCATCACCGTGAGTGACCCGTGAGCAGCAGAGCGGGCTGAGCGAACCTAAACGGAGTCATGAGGATGCAAGCCCGACCTGAACCGGGACCGAGAGATGAGCTGCAGGGCGTTAAGCTGGAGGCGCAGTGCAGCAGCTGATCCGTCTCCATGGAAACGACTGTCCGTGCTCATTCATAAAGTCCAGAACGTGTCTTCGATCTAGAACCCGCTCTCATTCTGAGCTGTCCCATCACCTGTAAACGCACCTGAAAGTTCAATAATCATCAAATAAAACTATCCACGTCACGTGCTTAAAATCCGCATTAATTTGTTTTATTTTGCAGGGTCAGGGTCACTTCCTGCATTCAGGGTTTTCTTCTTTTTTTTCTGAAATGTTTTTTTTTCCACGTGAACATGAAGCTCACAGTTTATGTGATGAATGCCTCACCTGTTAAGCTCTGAGATTGTTTCCTGTGTTCAATCATCATTTTAGAGCAGGTAATCACAGGTTAGCCCTGTTGGCCCTTTGTTAGATGCCTGGAGTTTCTGAATGACATGTAGTTGGGACAGAGCAGGCAGGTAAGCCACTTAAGTTACACTATCATACCGAGACAAAAAACACATAATGCAAAAAGATGGGGACAGGTGAGACCAGACAGACAGGAGGAGAAGGAGGAGGAGGAGAAGAAGAACAGGGGCTGACCTTCAGCTGCAGTCTCAGTGTCAGAGTTGGCTGACAGTCCGGCTCATGAAAGCTCAGAGTTGATCAGACCCTCAGACTCTGAACCAGAACCTTCTGCTGCACACCAGAGAGTGCTGCTTCCTGATTGGATGGTTTCACAGGTAGTACCCAGTCAACAGTTTGTTTTATTTTATTTTTATATGTTTGAATTTGTGGAACTTCCAACCACACTTGAATCCACTTGAATGTTGTTTTGTTTTTATCATCCAATTTGATTGTAATCAAACACTCAGTTCTGTGTTTACCAATTTTTTTCTTTAATGATTCTGATTTTGAATTAATTTAGGTTACATTTGTGTGTTTGAAATCATTGAATTTAAATGTGTGAGATGGGTTAGTAGTTGAGTCTTTGAAATTTTATCAGGCTGCTGTTGACTGACCGGGTTTAAACGATTGATACACAAATCAGTTAGTAGTTGTCTGGGCTGTTGTGAGTCTGGTTATGTGCATCGATCCTGTTTCCATCTGTGTTGTTGGTGAAGGCTGTTTTTCGGGTGCAGGACAGAAGATATTGCTGACAGCAGCTCTCGCAGTGTTTGAATTTTTGTCTTCAGCTTGGAGGAAACAAACACCGCTGACCCGCAGTCTTGACATCATTCAGCAGCAGCTGAGGCCAAAACGCCATCATCTTGGATGACCCGCTGCTGTTCACACGCTGCTGGCATTAACGAGAAACACAGAGAGCAAACCGTTTCCTGTTCCCCTGTCTGACATGGCAGTCTCTGAGCAGAACCTGGATGACTACAGTATCTACAGTCACCTGGCAGACGAGGAGCTGCTGCAGATCGCTGTTGAGAGAAGCTTGTCTGATAAACAGGCTTCATCATCATCATCATCCAAACAAACCCTAACCCAAAGGGGTGCAGACAGTTCCTGCACCTGAACCTGCCCCCCACATCCAAAATTGTATAAACCCTCCCACAGCCCTGTCACAGCAATTCAATTCAATTCAATTCAATTCAATTCAATTCGATTCAATTTTATTTATATAGCGCCAAATCACAACATAAGTCGCCTCAAGGCGCTTCATAGATACAGAGAAAAACCCAACAATCATATGACCCCCTATGAGCAAGCACAGTGGGAAGGAAAAACTCCCTTTTAACAGGAAGAAACCTCCGGCAGAACCAGGCTCAGGGAGGGGCGGCCATCTCCTGCGACCGGTTGGGGTGAGAGAAGGAAGACAGGATAAAAGACATGCTGTGGACATGCTCTACAAGGTCTACAAGAGGTGAGTCAGTTTGCAATGAAATAGAGCTCAGAGGATGGAAACATCCACAAACATCAGAAAGCAGCAAGAGATCAATAGACGTTTCAGAGTGAGTGTCAGACAGTCTGGAGATGGTTGCAGGGTGTGTGTGTTGGGTGGGTGGGTGGGGGGTGGGGTTGTTTCTGACTTGCTCTGTGCTTGTGACTCTGTCGTTCTACTCATGTTCTGTGTTTGTTCTGACTATCTGTTGGTTCTGTTATGGTGGTTTTAACTCTGTGTTATTCCAGTGCAGCGGCTCTGTGTTGGATCTGACTCTGGCTCCAAGTCTGTGGTTCTGAAGGTTTGTGTGTTTCCTCAGAGAGGTCAGTCCATTACAGTCCATCATCATGAATGGGGATGCAGAGGCTCTGATGGAATTGGTCCAGAGGCGGTTAAGCAGCCTTATGGAGCCAAATGATAAAGGCTGGATCGCTCTTCGTGAAGCTGCTTATTATGGACAGCTGCAGTGCATTAGGATCCTGGTCAGAGGTCAGGACACCTACTGCTTTCTGCTTCTCATTAAGCCTCTAACAACGCCTCTTACCTGATTCAGCCGTTAAATGTGATGTTAATCACCAATAAAGCTTTACTTTGTGTTTTGGTTGATTTGTCATTTTTGTCTGTGAAGGTTCTCAGTCATCCAGGTCATCGTAGTCAAAGGAGCTTGCAAAGAAAAGCGTCTGGACTTCTTTAAGTTGCTTGAAGACGTTTCACCTCTCATCCGAGAAGCTTCTTCAGTTCTAAGGTCAAATGGTGGAGAGTCCCAGATATAAACCTAGTGGGAGTAACCCCCCACAGAGGGACAAAAGGACCCCCTGATGATCCTCTAATCGCCTGAGCCAAGGTGTGAAACTGGGTGTGGGTCCCAATCAGCCAGAGTTTCGGGTGTGTTCATTGTGAAACCTGGCCCCACCTTATCATGCGAATTCCTGAGATCAGATGGCCCAGGATGTGAGTGGGCGTTAAGGCGTCTGGGAAGGGATCTCAAAACTGGATTATAGATGGCAGAGAGTTGGTGTCGTAAACCCCCGCCTCTGTTCAAAGATGGTCGCTCACAGTGGACATAGATGGCTTCTTTCACTCCTCTTTCAAACCATCTGTCCTCTCTGTCCAAAATGTGAACATTGGCATCCTCGAAAGAGTGTCCTTTATCCTTAAGATGCAGATGGACTGCTGAGTCTTGTCCTGTGGAGGTGGCTCTTCTGTGTTGTGCCATGCGCTTGTGAAGTGGCTGTTGGGTCTCTCCAATGTAGAGGTCTGAGCATTCCTCGCTGCACTGTACAGCATACACCACATTGTTAAGTTTGTGTTTTGGCGTTTTGTCTTTCGGGTGAACCAGTTTCTGTCTGAGCGTGTTGCTGGGTCTGAAATGCACCGGGATGTCATGCTTGGAGAAAACTCTCCTGAGTTTCTCTGATACACCGGCTACATAGGGGATGACAATGTTGTTGCGTCTGTCCTTCTTATCCTCCCTCGCTGGTGTCTGGTCTTCTTTTCTGTGCCTCTTTGCTGACTTTAAGAACGCCCATTTAGGATAGCCGCACGTTTTGAGTGCTTCCTTTACATGTGTGTGTTCCTTCTTTTTTCCTTCAGGCTTAGAGGGAACATGTTCTGCCTGGTGGTGTAGGGTCCTAATTACTCCAAGTTTGTGTTCCAAAGGGTGATGGGAGTCAAAGAGGAGGTACTGGTCCGTGTGTGTGGGTTTCCGGTAAACTTCGATGTTGAGTTTGCCGTTCTCTTCAATGTGCACAGCGCAGTCCAGGAAAGGCAAACAGTTGTCCTTTGTGTCTTCCCTGGTGAACTTGATGTTTTTATCCACAGCGTTAATGTGCGCAGTGAAGGATTCCACTTCTTGTGTCTTGATTTTGACCCAGGTGTCATCCACATATCTGTACCAGTGGCTGGGTACTCTTCCTTTGAAAGAGCCAAGAGCCTTCCTTTCCACTTCCTCCATGTAAAGGTTGGCTACAATAGGTGACACGGGGGAGCCCCTTCGTTGTACTTGAAATATGTAGTGGTGAGGCAGAGGTCTAACAGTGTGCAGATCTGATCGGGTGTGAAGTTGGTCCTGTCCTCCAAGGAGCTGTCTTCTTGTAGTCGTTTTCTGACAGTCTCCACGGCCTCCGTGGTGGGTATGCAAGTGAAGAGAGAGACTACATCAAAGGACACCATGGTTTCATCTGGATCCAGGGTAAGTTTCTGGACCTTGTCGGTGAAGTCGGTGGAGTTCTTGATGTGGTGTGGGGTGTTCCCCACGAGAGGAGCAAGGATGGTAGCAAGGTGTTTAGCAATGTTATAAGTGGCTGAGTTTATGCTACTGACTATGGGTCTGAGTGGGACAGCTTCCTTGTGGATTTTAGGAAGTCCATAGATGCAGGGTATGGCATCCCCTGGGTAAAGGCGGTGATATGTAAGGCGGTCAATAATTTTGTCCTTTTCAAAGTCTTGAAGGCAAGCTATAACTTTCTTTTTGTAGCTGCTTGTGGGGTCTCGCTTTAGGGCTTCGTAGGTATTGTTGTCACTGAGGAGAGTAGTGATCTTTGTATGGTAATCTGTAGTGTTTAGGACCACGGTGCATCTTCCCTTATCAGCTGGTAAAACAGTGATGTTGTGGTCTTTGCTCAGGGAAGCGACGACCTTCTTTTCCTGTATTGTGAGGTTGGATGGAGGGACTGGAGAGCGTGGCTGAGACTTTCATCCTGATTTGCTCTGCTTCTGTCTGTGATAATTTGTTAATCCGTATGGCAGATTCTGTGGCTGTGATGAGGTCCAATATGGGCAACTGTTGTGGAGAAATGGCAAAATTGAGTCCTTTGGCTAATACTCTCTTTTCAGGTTCAGTGAGAATCCTGTCTGAAAAGTTCTTAACCCATTTCTCCTGACTGACTTCAGGTGTGTTTTCTTCTCTGGGTTGTGTAGGTTCAGACTGAGGAGTGTGTGTTTTTGAAAGCAAGGTGTGAAATTTCCTGCGTTGTCTTTCTTTTCCTTTACAGTGTTGGGCCTGCTGAGCCTTGTCCACAAACTTGTAAACCTCTTCTAAGATTGGAAAGGGTAGAAGGATTTCCAGTTCCTGCAGGGTCTGGCTGATCTTGATCTGGAGGGCATTTTTGTTTCACATTTAAAAAAACAAAAAACCTTCTGCTCGAACCTTGAGCTACGGTTGGGCAAACCCTCCAGTTTTATGTCTGTAACATGACATCTGACTTCAAATGTTTCTTCTTCAGATTTTCAGCTTCATTCACCTGCTTATGTTTTTATGTCCACACTGTTCATTCATGATGGAAAAATGTGCTGATATGCAACACAATGTTAGGCTTCTTTATTAATTTACTGTAAGGGTGACATGATCATAACCTTCTGGGAAATCCAGATTTTTGTTTCCTGTACATGGACCCTTTGTACAGGTCCATGCACATGTAGTTAAAATAGTTAACTTGTTACAAGACGAGATAAACATTCCTTTATAGCTCTCCTGAAACACCAAGTGCTGGCTATGTCCTCTAGAGAGGGTAAGGGACAACTGATGATCTTTTGTGCTGTCTTAATGACTCTCTGCAGGTTCTTCTTGTTCGCTACCAAGCAATTAACATACGAAACTGTGATTCAGTAGGTGAGGACACTCTCTGTGGTGCTGTGGTAAAAAGCTACCATTAGGTTCTTATCCAGATGGTTTTTCCTCAGCGTCCTAAGGAAGTGGAGTCTTTGTTGCAGTTTGTCAGCCAGGATTCCAGGAATGATCGTATTGACTGATGATGGTACTCAAGGTGGCAGAGCTCTTTTTAAAAAAAATAACTCAGCCCTTATGTAAATACTAGGCCTCTTAGGTGAGTATGTTTATCCAATCAGTTTTCAGGAATCCCTACCAGCTTAACATTCTTACTTAAATATGGTCACTTTTTACTTAAAGAAAAAAAACAAACCCTGCGAACCAATAAGTGAGGTCAGAGATGACATGCCTGGTCAATGGTTTTTCACCACATTCACCCAGTGATCAGTCAATGTGAGATCTGACCTCTAAACCACAAGACAGACTCTTCAGGAGAGGTCATGTGGAGGTCAGTGATGCTTCAGCTTCACGTGTGATAATAGGACAGGATGCTTACATTAAAACATTTGACTAAACTTGCTAAGAAATTAAAGACATCTGTAGACCTTGTTACTGAGAGCAGGTCATAACCGAAGGAAGTCTTGTAGAACAGACTGCTAAAAGAAGTAATACCATTAGTTAATGATTCAGTCTTGAATATGATCAACCTCTCTCTTATAATTTCCTATGTACCACAGGCCTTCAAGCCGGTAGTAAATAAACCATTACTTTAAAAGGCATCATTTGACCCTTTAAGTAAGGCCAATCTCTAACCTTCCTTTCATTCCAAAAATTCTTGAACGAGCAGTTGTCAAACAGCTAACAGGTCATCTGCAAAGGAATGGCTTATTCGAAGAGTTTCAGAGCCCATCACAGTACAGAAACAGCTTTAGTGAAGGTTCCAAATGACCTTCTTATGGCCTCTGACAATGGACTCATCTCTGTGCTTGTCCTGCTAGACCTCAATGCAGTGTTCGATACTGTCGACCATAATATCCTATTAGAGCGATTAGAGCATGATGTAGGTATTACAGGTGCTGCAATGCAGTGATTTGTATCATATCTATCTAATAGACTCTAATTTGTTCATGTAAATGGAGAGTCCTCTTCCACAGAGTTCCACAGGGTGCTAGGACCAATTCTGTTTACATTATGCTTCCCTTAGGCAGTATCATCAGAAGGCATAGCATACATTTTCGCTGCTATGCAGATCACACCCAACTCTACCTATCTGTGAAGCCAAAGAACACACACCAAATGGTTAAACTTCAGAAATAGAATAGAATAGCCCTATATTGTCATTGTACATGTACAACAAAAATGTGGGTTACTCATGCAAATATTGAATCCTTTTTGGGGGGGACTCTCATTTCCTAATTGTCCCAAATAAGTGGCTTTCTCCTGAGCCCATTTTAAATGTAGAGAAACTCACTTGCAACAATTTTCTTGACGACGTGTAACGCTTTTAATTCCCGACTTGCAGATCTGCTCAAAGAAAAGAAATTCACAAGCAAAAATCAGTGCTTGTTCAAAAATGAAAAATAAAAAATAACAGAGATTATCAAACCAAACTTTCAGTGCACTGTGAAAGTATCAAAATAAAAAGGCCTTGTTAAGTCATGACACAAACTCCTCATCAACTTCACAACAGGAGAAGAATTATCAGCTAGATTCACTCCAAACCAACCATCAACTGCACAACACACAACATAACCCTAATGTCATATTAGCTATGAGTTTAATCACCAGGTCTGTGCTCTTCACTCATTTAAGCCACAGATCTATTTTATTCAATTTTTCCTTTTTCCCTTCATCATAAAACATGTGACATGCTGTCATGCACTTCACAAAAGACGTTTGTTCTGACGTATTCAGAGTTGTGTATCTAAATACAGGATTCACTCGCACATCAAAACAGGAAACTCAGTGTTTTAGAGTCTCCACTCTAACAAACTCCAACACATCCCATTCACTCGTGCTAGAATTCAGTCACCTTTCATTAATCTAAAAACCAATCAAATAATTTGCATATCGGCTATTAACCCACTAAGTTGACAGGGCAACAGAAATGCATGTTCAAAATAGTATCACAAAAGACAATTTCCCTCATACAGTAAATTACTTGTGCTGCTCAATCAAGCAGGAAGCTTCTCCCAATTTACTATATCAACAAATAAATTTATTGTCTGATCTCTGGTTGGTCAAACCAGGATCTTTTTTCCCCACAAAAGTTAAACTGTTGTCCTGCAACCTAGAGAGTCAATTTTTTGCATTGGATAAATTCAGCATTTGATAACAAGTGTCTGCTAAATTGACACTATTTTAACACTGATGAAAGATAACAAGCTAATTTTCATTGCATGGGTGTTTGTGTTATTAGGCAGGTCTAATGCATGTCTGTGGAGCTGCATATCCAGCAGAGCATGTTCTTACAGCTGCCTTTCCTACACACTTCTCTGCTATTATTTAATCATTTCTTAACTAATGTGCTGTGAGTCCACTGGTCTTTGCATCACACGGGGTGACTTGGACAAGATGATAAACAGACTCACGCTTAAGATGTTGTCTAATCTTCATAAGCTCTCTTGTGTTTGTGTTAGTAGGGTTAATGCATGTTCTGCTTGTGTGTTGTGATTCTGTATATATTTCTATTTTCGCAGTGTTTCAGACTCCTTCACAATTTTCCAACTTAAGCAGTCAGTTTTGTTTTCCCCAGGTTTGCTAACCCAAATTTTGATTTCCCACATTTAATAACAAAATTTGTGTTCTCACCACTCTCACTATTGTCCTCTGCCACTTCAATAGTCCAATAGCAGGCAGTTTCTCCTTCAGCTTTGTCCTGTCCCTCCTCTGATGCGGTTGACTTTGTGCTAGTGGCTGAAGTGCTGCCGCTGCCTTCTTGGGCGACTTCTTAGCAGCTGCTGCCGGTTTCTTGGCTTTGGCCGCGGCGGGCTTCTTGGCTTTGCTCTCAGTAGCCTTGTTCATCTTGAAGGATCCGGAGGCCCCGGTGCCCTTGGTCTGCACCAGAGTGCCCTTTGCCACCAGGCTCTTGATGGCGGTCTTGACACGGGCCTTGTTCTTGTCCACATCGTAGCCTCCGGCAGCCAGAGCCTTCTTGAGAGCGGCCATGGACAGGCCGTTGCGCTCCTTGGAAGCGGCCACGGCTTTCACAATCAGCTCGCCCACGCTGAGGCCGACCTTCTTGGGCTTGGAAGTCATCGTCTTCTTCTTCTTGGCCTGAACCTCTGCACAGGGCGCAGGGCGTGTTTATGATGGAGCCTTTCCCACCACAGCACTGGCACGTTGAACGCATCATGAAGGGTCCATTTCTTTCATGTCGCTAGCCAGCATGCTAGCCGCATGTGGCTTGCCCGAGTCACTCAGTCCTTTCTGAGCATTTCAACATGCTGCCACCGCCATCTTGCTCGCCCCTCCGTGGAATTCATCCAATCAGACAGGAAGATGGGTTTGCTTTCTTCTGCTGCTGCTGTTTATCCACATTGCTGCTGCTTTGCTGGGACTTTTTGTGCTCAGGACTTGCTGCTGTCTCTTTATCATGTTATTGCTTTGGAGCTGCATTCCTTATCTTCAGGGAGGAGTGAGCTCGCTTGTGAGGTTGAGAAACACATGGCACTGTAAATAAGTTAGCCAGAAACTTGGCCTGCATGTTTCCAATGATGTTAAAGTATAACTTTCTTCCGACTGCTGCATGTGGAAAATTGATTCAGGTCTGCTTTTCACCTGAAAGTGACAAACTAAGACATGTTCATTATTATCATCACTGCTTAATCAACACACATCTCTCTCTCTGTTTTTGTGAACAATCCTTTCTTAAAAGCAAAAAATAAAATCGTGGTTGTTTTTGGCTGATCAACACAAAACCTTTTCCCTATGATTTATTTTTCATCTACAATATAAATTCTTCCTCTTTTTCATCTGCATAAATAAATCACATGGCTGATGATACCATGGTGATCCATAAATATAATCACCAGTTTATTCAATTATTTTTAACCCAACAAAACAAATAAGATAAGATAAGATAACCTTTATTAGTCCCACACGTGGGAAATTTGTTTTGTCACAGCAGGAAGTGGACAGTGCAAAAGTTATGAGGCAAAAATTAGAATACAATAAGAATAAATACAGTACACAACTGTACAGAATAGAATAAAATACTATATACAGTAGAATACAATAAAATAAATATACAATAAGATAAAAATAGAATACAAATACAAATACTATATACAACTGAGTAAAAATACAACGATGACAGAAAGGATTATTGCACTTAGTATTATTGCATATGTATGGATGTGTGTGCTTGATCAGTTAAAGTCTTTATTATGGAGTCTGACAGCAGTGGGGAGGAAAGACCTGCGAAATCTCTCCGTCCCACACCGTGGGTGCCGCAGTCTCCCACTGAAGGAGCTGCTCAGTGCTGTCACAGTCTGCTGCATGGGGTGGGAGATGTTGTCCAACAGGGATGACAGCTTAGCCGCCGTTCTCCTGTCACTCACCACCTCCACTGGGTCCAGAGGGCATCCTAGAACAGAGCTGGCCCTTCGGATCACCCTGTTCAGTCTCTTCCTGTCCCCAGCAGAGATGCTGCCGCCCCAGCAGACCACACCATAAAAGATAGCAGAAGCCACAACAGAGTCATAGAAGGTCTTCAGGAGTGGGCCCTCCACTCCAAACGACCTGAGTCTCCGCAGCAGGTACAGCCTGCTCTGCCCTTTCCTGTAGAGGGCGTCTGAGTTATGAGTCCAGTCCAGTCTATTGTTCAGATGAACACCAAGGTACCTGTAGCTGTCCACAGCCTCAATGTCCATACCTTGGATGTTCAGTGGTTGCAGTGGAGAATGCTTGTGCCTGCGGAAGTCTACCACCAGTTCCTTGGTTTTACTGGCGTTGATCTGGAGGTAGTTCAGCTGGCACCAGTCCACAAAGTCTTGGGTCAGACCTCTGTACTCCTTGTCGTCCCCATCAGTGATGAGGCCGACTATTGCAGAGTCATCAGAGAACTTCTGCAGGAAGCACTGGGTGGAATTGTGGGAGAAGTCTGCAGTGTAGATGGTGAAGAGGAACGGAGCCAGAACCGTTCCCTGTGGGGCCCCCGTACTGCAGACGACCCTGTCCGACACACAGCCCTGAGTCCTCACATACTGTGGTCGGTCGGTGAGGTAGTCCAGGATCCAGGTAGTGAGGTGATGGTCCACTCCAGAGTTCACCAGCTTGTCCTTTAGAACCGAGGGAAGAATGGTGTTGAAGGCACCATAAAGGCAAACAAACAAGGCAAATAAAGGCAAATAAACAAAAACATGATGCTGATGCTACACACACACGAGTCAAGGTGCAGGAAAACTGCTCACGGGAACGCTGCACACTCCAGTTATCACAGTTATCAGAGCTCTGTTCCCCTCTCTTTGAGTAGTTCTCAGACAGCTCTTGATCTGATAATGTGTAGCTTGCTCATCAGCTCAGAAGAAAAAGAAAAAAGAAAAAAAAACGCAACGCAACATCACACAGTAGTTGCATGCTCTGCCCACAGCGGCAAAGTCTTACACTTTCATATTCAATACAGCTTCTCCATCATGTACTATTAGATGTTTCATACAGGGTTCAGCATATTAGTTGTCTTCACAGGTGTGCTGTATATCTCAACAATGGCTCATAATAAGTCTTTCACACAGGTCAAGTGCCTATATGCACTTCATTAGTTTAAATATTTATCTATATCACTTCACCTCATATGTCATTTTACAAAATTTGAGCAACCACAAGCTTAATGTAGATTACTTTTAACAACTATCCACCTCAATTAAATCTATGGTCTGGCACACAGGCTGTTGTCGATCAGGGCAAGCTAAAGAGTTAACATTTTGTGTCAGCAAGGGGTGGGGGGAAAGCCATCCACCAGAGCATATCTCAAGTGCTACTGATGTGGGCTGGC
This sequence comes from Rhamphochromis sp. 'chilingali', assembly GCF_963969265.1. NCBI lineage: Eukaryota > Metazoa > Chordata > Actinopteri > Cichliformes > Cichlidae > Rhamphochromis > Rhamphochromis sp. 'chilingali'. Next base: position 29,085,382 of record NC_137932.1, read on the forward strand.
CCTGTCCACACACTCCTGGCTGCTTAGGAAACCATGATAACAACAGCAGTCGGTGTCACAGACCACGTGTTCTACTCCGTACACACTCACACAACAACAACAACAACAAATATCCTCACTCACAACCAACAAAAATTAGGCCTATTGTCTCAACGCAGTCTCACACAGTGACCGCATGCTCTGCCGCACACAGTGGCAAAGACTTACAACGCAGTCTCACACAGTGACCGCGTGCTCCGCCGCACACAGTGGCAAAGACTAACAACGCAGTCTCACACAGTGACCGCGTGCTCTGCCGCACACAGTGGCAAAGACTTAAACTTACTTGGCGTTGCTTAGCGTGTAATATCAGCATCGAATCCCGCCGATCGCCATTCATCGAGGAGAAAAGACAGACAGTGAATCCACAGGAACTTCCTGGCTGACGTCAGTCTTTCAGCGTGTCCCTCCTCCCCTCGGTGAATGCGATTCCAGGGCTCCGGCTCTCAAAGGACCAATTTATGATAGGTTTGTAGCTTGAACCCATCCGCTGGAACGTTGAAGGCAATATAATTACACTGCAAAGCAAGACACAAGTAGGCAAGCTTCTTCATGTTTCTCGTGCACGGGAGAGAACCGGACAGGCACCGTTCCTTCGCTTGACCCCAGTTGCTCTCGTCCGTTCTCCCGTACCACTGTTCTTTTATTGAGGTTACATGAATATGCATAAGTTCATTAACATATGACGTCTACATACACACAAAGAGTACCTTGCCTGTGTGTGTGTGTGTGTGTGTGTGTGTGTGTGTGTGTGTGTGTGTGTGTGTGTGTGTGTGTGTGTGTGTGGACTGCTGATCAAAGGGTCAAACATCCTTGGTCAGGAAGAGGGTAGCCTCCCCCTCACCCTGGATGGTTCATCCTAGATAACACGGTGAGGAAGTCCTGCAGTTCATCTAAACAAAGAGCACTTAGACTAGAACAGACGCAACTACGTTAATCCTACCATAAAACAATAAGACACGGTATGACCTCTCATGCTCCCAAAGTGCTGTCTAATACACACAAAGTTTGCAGACTATCAAGGATCAAAACCTCTACCAATCTACAACTAATCACAAAACTCTAAGCATATATAAGTAAATATTTCTAAGCATAAATGACAATCAACAATACAAATCTAACACATTTCACCTCTCATCCTAGAAGCTTCTTCAGCTCTAACACCAAATGGTGGAGAATCCCAGGTATTTAAACCCTTGTGGGAGTTGTCCCTCAATAGGGTTAGAACCAACACAGACAAATCATGTCTAAGTGACTCCAGTTTGTTCATGTAAATGGGGAGTCCTCTTTCAACACGTTCTCATCCCAAAGTGTAACATATTACGCCATGTGACAAATTGTCGGTATGTTACACTTCTGGCTACCCAAAACGTCTCTATGTTATGTGTACGGAAATGTCAGGAAACACGAGTACCGTTTGGAATTAATCTACACATGTACATTTCGTTTTACTTTCTCATCATTAATCACTTTGGAAAACACTATCTAATACGATTAAGACTGTGTTTATGTCATGATAGCTGTGTGGCAGGCAGGATGAGGACCCAAAATGCAAACTCACGGACTCAGGGGATAAACTCAAAATCACAGCTTTAATGCTGGAAGGCAGATCACAAGAAATACAAAACCTAAACCGGGAACAATAACTAACACTTGCAGAGAGACACAGGGAAATCCACGCAGCTAAGAGGGAGACTACGACACAGAACTGAGGGAGACGCAGACGCGGAACAGAAAACAAAAAGGAAAGCACAGCTCAGTTCAGGGGGCCGGCCGTGCACAAGGCAACGGCGACGACGTGGAAACAGTTCAGGGGGCCAGCCGTGCGCAAGGCAACGGCGACGACGTGGAAACAGTCCAGGGGGCCGGCCGTGCGCAAGGCAACGGCGGCGACGAAGGAGACGACGGAGCAGTTCAGGAGGCCGGCTGCGCGGAAGGCAGCGGCGGCGGCGAAGGAGACTGAGCAGTTCAGGAGGCCGGCCGCGCGGAAGGCAGCGGCGGCGGCGGCGAAGGGGACTGAGCAGTTCAGGAGGCCAGCCGCGCGGAAGGCAGCGGCGGCGGCGAAGGAGATGACGGAGCAGTTCAGGAGGCCGGCCGCGCGGAAGGCAGCGGCGGCTCTCCAGTGTTAGGCGTGCTGGCCATGGCCCGGTGGGCACAGGACCAGACGAGGCAGGACCAGACGAGGCACAAGCTGAAGCTGGACCAGGAGGAGCAGAAGCCAAAGTCGAAGCTGGGCCAGACGAGGACGAAGACTCTGAGGCTGGGCCAGACGAGGACGAAGACTCTGAGGCTGGGCCAGGCGAAGATGAGGCTGAAGCCGGAGTCGAAGCTGGACCAGGCGACGGTGAAGCAGGAGCTGAGACTGAGGCCGGACCAGGCGAAGCACAGGCTGGAGCTGGACCAGGTGTGGCAGAGGCGGAGGCTGGACCAGACGGCGACGTGGACGGAGACACGGAGGCCGCAGCTAGCGTGGATGAAGACACGTCCACTGCAAACGAGGACGAGGCTGCTGGGGGAGCAGCTGGTGGCTGAACGGGCCCCTCGGAGAGGTTCCCCTGAACCCCCAGCGGAGACGAGGAGCGGCTGGAGAGGTTCCCCTGAACCCCCAGCGGAGACGAGGAGGTGCTGGCCGGGCTGAGCAGAGCCGCCAGCGGAGACGAGGTGCTGGAGAGGTTCCCTTGAACCCCCAGCGGAGATGAGGAGCTGCTGGAGGGGTCCTCCTGAACCACCAGCGGAGACGAGGTGCTGGAGAGGTTCTCCTGAACCCCCAGCGGGAACAGAAGCAGAGCCAGCAGGTGCAGAGATTTCTGCCTGAGGGGACGCTAACTGTAGCTGCACAGGGCACGCAGTCGGCTTGGGATGCAACCGCTGGGGCTGTGCAGGACAAACAGTCCGTCCAAGCTTTGTTAGCACGACGCTGTCCTCAACTGGCTGAGTGAGCTCACAAGAGCCTCCAGCAGAGGATGGCGGTGACTGAACGAGTTGCTGAACTACTAACTGAGCTAGTAACAGAGTTAATGACTGAGCTGATAATGGAGCTGATAACTGTGCTAGAGACTGAACTGGTGACAAAATAAGAAACTGTGCTAATAACTGAGCTACTGACTGCGTTATGGACAGAAATGCCAGTTGTAGTGGTAGTTGCGCTTGTGGTTGAGCAGGTGTCTGACTCTTAGCTGCTCTCCTTCTGGGAACAGGAACAGGTGCTAGGCCTGGCCGAACACTAGTCATCCCCACCCGAGGAACAGATATGGGTGCAGGGACGAGCTGGGCTCTGGCTGCCTTTACCCTGGGGGCCGGTGTAGGTGCAGGAGCTAGCTGGACCTCTGTCGCTCCCACCCGAGTAACTGAGACGGGTGCAGTAGTCGGCAGGGTCACAGCTGACCTCACCCGGGGAACCGGAACAGGCACAGGCGACGGCTGGGTGTCCATCAACCCCACCCGAGGAGCAGGTACGGGTGCCGGGATGAACGGAGCCTCTGCCAGGCTGGGGATAGAAGCAGGGACCGGCTGGACCTCAGCCACCCTCTCCCGAGGAACTGATACGGGAGCAAGGGAAAGCTGGGCCCGCGCTGCCCTGGTTACAGGAACTGGAGTTTGAGAGCAGAGTTCAGGAGCAGCAACAGACACTGGGAAAACCAAGTTATTGACGCCAAACTCAGTTTTAGGAGATCTAGGTTTAAAGCAAGCAGGTCCTAGGAAATCCACTGCTATAACACTCTCCAGGTTAGCGCTAGCAGTCCTGGAGGAGGTTAGCTCAGGGACAGTCACCGAAGCAGTTTCAAAACAGACAACATCAACAACTGTCTCTTGAGGAACGGTGTGCTGTCTAACACAGGTCAGAGAAGGAAGAACGCCAGAGACAGTTCTTTTCAGAATCGAGGCTGGAAGGACAAACACAGGTTGAGAAACAAAGTCAATTTTCATATAGTCCATAGGTGAACCAACTCGGCAGGCTGACTCAGATCGAACTGGATGGGGAGCCACACAGTCCAGGGACGAAGTAACACCCACAACAGTTTTCACAGCAACAGGTTCAGAGGAGTAGCGAACAGGATCAAGCATGCGTTGCCGTGGGTCACAAAACTTGACCTGATCAAGCAACTCTTTAACGCTTGATCACTCACTCGAGAAACTGAATGATTAAACACTGGTTGTGGACCTGACTGGGCACCACTGGACATGTCAAAAGACAGAACGGGTTGGCACATGAAACAGTTACTAGAAGGAGCATCAGTTACAGAACACTCAGTCTCAGATGGTTTGGCTGATGATGGTGGTGGTGTGTGGCTGAGTTCAGACTGGAAAACCCCAGAGTGTACAGGCTGGTTAAAACAGTTCTGGGGGGCTACAATGCTGGTAGCAGTGTGTGGGTGAGTCTGGTGTAGGATAGCTGTCTAAACAGGGAACTGAATACAAAAATACAAGAGAACTAAGAATACTGGGCCAACACGGCCCAGGACCATGACAGTTTAAGGTTAGAGATAAGGCTATGGTAAGGAATAAGATTTACGGTTGGGGCTGGAATACACGGCTGGAACGTGTATTACCAGAGGTGTGGACTCGAGTCACATGACTTGGACTCGAGTCAGACTCGAGTCATTAATTTTATGACTTTAGACTTGACTTGAAAAAATGTTCTAAGGCTTGTGACTTGACTTGGACTTTTACACCAATGACTTGGGACTTGAATTGGACTTGAACCGGTTTACTTGAAAAGACTTGATATTTTACCCCAAATATAAAATTTAACATGCATATTATATAGAGATTGAAAATGTGACGTCATTCACGGGTAGAACCGCAAAGGATTCTGGGAACTCGTGGCAAGCGGTACTAGCGCACGCAGGCTTTCAATTGAAATCAGTTATACAGCGATAAAAAGAAACACAAAAATGTCAAGAAGCCGTTGTATTATTAACTGCAATAGCCGGTCGCATGACAGCCACGAGAAGCTGACGGGTAAAGAGATCGGTTGTTATCGGATTACGTCGTTGAAGAGAAATTGTTCAAGCCATGTTTCCGAAGTAACAAAGACGCGACGGATGGCCTGGATCGCAGCCATTCAAAGATCAAATATAACGTCCCAGAACCCTCCAGCTCACAGGTTAGTCTGCTCCAAGCATTTACACGAAGGTCAGTGTTTTTTAGTAGTTAATACGTCATTTTCATAACATAATTAGTGATATAGGTTACAAGCAAGTCTGGCGCTGAACAGAAATTGTCGCGCTATGCTCCTTTATTTATTGTGCATAAATAGTGAATTGTCCTGACACAATATTGCGTTTCGCTTCTGTTATTATGGTACATTGACAAAAACATATACTTTTATTCACAGGATAAAACAGTTGTTTTGTATCACTAATTGCCCAGTACGATTACAGCATACAATATTATTGTCACTGCTACATTTCTGTGATGGGTACCAGAAATTATTTCCACTACTAATTAATTACCGTTGAGCTCAAAGGTCCTATTAATAAACGGTTAAGGAATGTGTATTTATGACGACAATTTGTGAGACTGGTAAACTTATGATACGTACGATGGTCTTTACTTTCTACACGGTGCATTTCAAGGTCCTGCACCCATCCGTCAGTAAACTGTACCTGGGCTTGTTGCAGTGACCTGAAGTTACTAAACTTCATGAGTGTATGCACTCACTCCAAGAACCGTATGATTATAAATATGCATATAAATATGCTAAGATGAGATAGCTGACTTCATCTAACTAGCAAATGTTGTCCAGGCTACGTTGGTGATACAGTTTTTTTTAATGTGTATGATATTTTTGTCATGCGATTTTAAAGCTGGTCCTACAACCGCATCCAAGAATAACATGCAGCTTATCTCAGAACTGTCGGTGAAAATTATTCTTGGAGCTAGGTTTAATTGAGCTGCATTTTAAAGAGGTGCAATTTCACAATTTGTGTATATTTTCTAAGTTCACTATTTTGTCATGTGTTGAGAAAAACACAGATTTTAAAATTACATGGTCTAATATTTACATTTAGCATAACTGCAACATTATTTTTTCTTTTTTTTTTTTAAAGACTCGAAAGGACTTGAAATTCAAAGTTTCAGACTTGTGACTTGACTCGGACTTTTACACCAGTGACTTGAGACTCGACTCTGACTTGCCTGACATTACTTGAGACTTGACTTGAGACTTGAGGATAAAGACTTGAGACTTACTTGAGACTTGCAAAACAATGACTTGGTCCCACCTCTGTGTATTACCACCGGGAGCATCATTCTATTCCCTGAAGTCACTAAATTAGCCCGATTCCATCCACAATCCGGCGCATATCATAGGTACATGCAAGGGTACCTTTTGCTTTCCTATGGGACACCTCGGGACGTGACAAATCATGGGTATGTTATGCATCGGGAATGAGAACGGTCTGCCTCTTCACACAAGAAGGTTAATAATGGAGTTCTACAAGGTTCTGTGCTAGGTCCAATCCAACATTATATATTATTACAACATATACCCTAAACCCATATACATTCATTGCTATGTACTGTAGATGACACCCAACTTTATCTATCCATGAAGCCAGATAACACACATAAATTGGTTAATACCATATACCGTTATTACCGGTAGTTCCCAACTTTAAGAAGGGGGACCAAAGGGTATGATCCAACTATAGGGCAATCACGCTCCTCAGCCTCCCTCGGAAAATATATGGCAGGGTGCTGTAATAGAGACTTGGTCTGTTAGTTGAACCCAGATACAGGAAAAGCAATGCAGTTTTTGTCCTGGTCATGGAACGCTGGACCAGGTCTATTCTCTGAAGAATATTTTAGGATACATGGGTGTTTGCCCAACTAGTCTACATCTGTGTTATGGAAGCATTTCACTGCTTTCTTTATAGTGGAAGTGATCCAATCAAAAATGATCTCTAAACCTTTTATATATTTTAGTTAACTGAAACAACTTTAGATTTAATCTACGATAATCTTAGGGTATTTAGTTTACTAAAACTAAAAGAATTTAGGTTCCCAAATTATGACTGAAACTAAACTAGATTCGAGGTTCGACTAGCGGACAAACGCTCCTTTCCAGCACCCTGGCATAGACTTTCCCAGGGAGGCTGAGGAGTATGATCCCCCTGTAGTTGGAACACACCCTCCGGTCCCCTTTCTTAAAGATGGGGACCACCACCCCGGTCTGCCAGTCCAGGGGTACTGCCCCTGATCTCCACGCAACATTGCAGAGGCGTGTCAACCAGGACAGCCCTACAACGTCCAGAGCCTTCAGGAACTCGGGGCGGACCTCATCAACACCAGGGGCTCTGCCACCAAGGAGTTGTTTAACTGCCTCAGTGACCTCGCCCCCGGAAATTGGTGGGTCATTCCCCTCATCCCCAGACTCTGCTTCCTCCTCGGAAGACGTGTCAGTGGGATTAAGGAGGTCCTCAAAGTATTCCTTCCACCGCCTGACAATTTTCTCAGTCGACGTCAGCAGCGCTCCGCTAGCACTATACACAGTGCAGGTAGAGCACCGCTTTCCCCTCCTGAGACGCCTGACGGTTTGCCAGAATCTCTTCGAGGCAGTCCAAAATTCTTTTTCCATGGCCTCTCCAAACGAGGCTTTTCTTGTACAGTACTCAATCCAGGCAGTGCACAGGTTGGTCAGTCTGATCTTACAGTCTTGGGTGACTGCACTATCTACCAGTAGCTGGTGTTTTGCCCCTCTAGTGTTCCTGGCAATTCTTTTCTGTGCCCTGGACATGTATTGAGCCTTGCGCCTGTTCATTCTGGCCACTATGATGCCTGCCAGGAGCTTCCCTATGGTACTGAGGCAGGTTATTGTCTAGCGGTTGCATGGTACTGGTCTCTTCAGTAGCTCTGAACCATTTCAGGGCCTGGTGATGTCCTCCTCTTCATGTTTGATATCCTTTCTTTCTTAGTCTGCCACTATAATGGTTACTGGATCCTGTTAAGGGAAGCTGCTGTGGTCTGCTCTTAGATCCACTACCCACTGAGCATTGTTGTTATGGTTTGCTGTATTTCTTCGGCATCCATTTCTTTATCACACCTTTTTGCATTTCTTATAGTTAACTTCAATTCAATTCAATTCACTTCAATTCACTTCAGTTCAATTCAATTCAGTTTTATTTATACAGTGCTAAATTGCAACAAAGGCCAACTCTATGTGCTTTATATTTAAAGGTAGACCCTACAATAATACATAAAGAGAAAAACCCAACAATCATATGACCCCCTATGATCAAGCACTTGGAGAGGAAAAACTTCCTTTTAACAGGAGAACCCTGTCCAGGGAGGAGCGGCCATCTGCCACGACTGATTGGGGTGAGACAAGAGAGACAAAGAAAAAGACATGCTGTGGAAGAGAGCCAGAGATTAATAACAAGTATGATTCAGTGCAGCGAGGTCTATTGACACAAAGTGAGTGAAGAAGAAACACCCAGTGCATCATGGGAATCCCCCAGCAGCCTACACCCATTGCATCATAACTAAGGGAGGATTCAGGGTCATCTGATCCAGCAACTATATGCTTTTGGAAAAAGGAAAATTTGAAGCCTAATCTTAAACGTAGAGATAGTATCTGTCTCCTTAATCCAAACTGGAAGCTGGTTCCACAGAAGAGGGGCCTGAAAAATGAAGGCTCTGCCTCCTATTCTGCTTTTAAATACTCTAGGAACAAGCCTGCAGTGCGAGAGTGAAGTGCTCTAATGGGGTGATATGGTACTATAAGATAAGATGGGGCCTGATTATTCAAGACCTTGAATGTGAGGGCAGGATTCTGGATTTAACAGGGAGCCAATGAAGAGAAGCCAATATAGGAGAAATCTGCTCTCTCTCTCACCAGTCCCTGTCAGTACTCTTGCTCCGGCATTTTGGATTAACTGAAGGCTTTTCAGCGAGTTTTTAGGACATCCTGATAATAATGAATTACAGTCCAGCCTGGAAGTAATAAATGCATGAACTAGTTTTTCAGCGTCTCTCTGAGACAGGATAATACTAATTTTAGAGATAAAGCAGTCCTACATATTTGTTTAATGCGTGTATTGAAGGACACATCCTGGTCAAAAATGGCTCCAAGGTTCCTCACAGTGTTACTGGAGGCCAAGGTAATGCCATCCAGAGTAAGAATCTGGTTAGATGCCATATTTCTAAGATTTTTAGGGCTGGGTGCAATACCCTCAGTTTTATTTGAATTTAGAAGCAGAAAATTAGAGGCCATCCAGGTCTTTCTGTCTTTAAGACATTCCTTAATATCTATAATTATAAATAGCCATAATTAAGAAACTTCATTTATTCAACTTCAGAGTCTCACACTTGAACATCTAAACAAGAAAGGTCATAGTTCCATGTTCTTTACAACTTTGATGTCTTATGATAAAGGTCTGCCATGGTTGGAGGCATGGAGATTGGTCATTTAAAAAAACTTACAAGAAGCTGAATGGAATATGGTTTGTTTAAAGTTTCAAACACAGTCAGTGAATATGAGAATGACGCTATTACAACACAAGTAGTTAATGTGAACTTATGTCACCCCTGACTAGTTGGTCTCCTGATATCCCAGACACATCTCTCATCCCTGATGAAGACTTTTTAGTTGATACGTGTATGTAATTTTTGCTTGTTGTATTACTCCAACAATTTCATAATTTACAATATTTTTTTTATCAAAGATTTTGATCATTCTAATTAACAGAGTGACTCCAAAATCTTTCTCCTTTCATTGACATACTGGAAATGTTTAGAAGAAATAGGCACTCCGTTTTGTTGTCTATTGGCCTCCTCAAAACTGAAGAAATGCTGGAAGACTGTTGTTAGACTATATCTGATATTGTTGGTATGTAGCTATCCTGTGAAGCAAAAATGTGTGCTCTTGTATATACCAATACAATACAACTCGAGTAAACTCTAATTGACTGTGGATTCCTGTAGGCCAGGGGGATGATAGTCTTATCATGGAGAAAAATGCAGGTGCCTTCAGTTCATGTATGAATGAAATAAATGGCCACTGATATTACAATGGAGAAACTGACTTACTATAGTCAAAGGAAAATAGCAGAATTTGAAGACATATGGAATGGAAACCCTTACTTGAGTATCTGAAGTCCCCAAATGCATATTATAATATGGTCTTCTGCACTGTTAAAATAAGAAGGGACGTTTAGCTAGCAAAGAGCTATTAAAAAGGTGAGCGTGGTCACTTCCATTTAGGAGATGCCTTTTGAGTTTAAAGTTGCTAGATAATAATGTAGATTATCTACATGATAATCTACATTATCATGTAGATGGTAAATTCAGGTAATTATTTTATCTGAACTGAGCACTAAGTCAGACAAAAAGTCTGAGAAATCAGAGTAAGGGTCAGGAGGATGATAGACAAATGCAAACTAAGCTTTTGTGTTTTATTGTTAGGGCTTATTATTCTTTTGGTTGAATAATAAGCTTTCTGCACCCTCCTTTATCTTTATTTTCCTTAATGGTTATGGCTCCTTGGTTACTAAAGGAGTTTCTAATTTGGACACTGCCATTCTTGTTCATAGCCTTGTTACTTCTCGGATTGACTACTGCAATTCACTTCTTTTTGGTCTTACTCAAAAATCCATCCATAAGCTTCAACGTGTCCAGAACTCTGCTGCCCGTATTATCACCAGGATCCCTTCTATTCACCACATCACCCCTGTCCTGTAGCAGCTTCATTGGCTTCCAGTCAAATATCGCAGCAATTTTAAAATACTTTTGTATACATTTAAGGCTAGTCATCATCTCTCCCCTCCATATCGCTCTGATTTGGTTCATCAGGGTGTCTTAGATCCTCTTCTTCCATTTCTCTCTCTGTCCCCTTCCCCCATCTTGCCACCATGGGGAGCAGGGCTTTCAACTTCTCTGCTCCTTGACTTTGGAATTCTACACTCAAAACTCAAAATTCTCAAAACTCAAAATGAACTCAAAATTCAAAATAGCTTATCCCACATAATCTTTTCTATTCTGCTATTTTAATCTCTTTTCTGTTTTATGATTCTGTAAATTGCCTGTTTTTATGCTTGTTTTCTATTTTTCTGCTGTGTACAGTGTCTTTGAGTGTTCTGAAAGTCAAATAAAATTTATATTTAATTTCCTAAGTATTTAGAAAATAAAGAACAGTTTCCAGAGTTCATTTAAAACATCCCTCTGCACTCTCAGTGCAAAGTTTGTTAATCCTTGTTAATCCTCAGTTTGGTTGAAATCTTGATACCATCCTTCTTTCTGTGTTCTGGCTTCAGTACCTCCTCATCCTCTGATGCAGCTTTGCAGACTGAAGATCCGATGCTTGGTTGGAGTCCAACGACTCAAACTGCTTCACACTCTGCCACTTCCTGTCAGACTTATTCGCTTCCTGCAATACGACGTCAAGTGTTCACTCACCCTAGGAGTGTGAAATTAATGTATTAGTGTCATGAAGATGTTGCTTTTTGCCTCACTAAATCATCATGGTAACTGGTACTTAACAGATCATCTGGTTTGGAGCAGGTTACGTTCAGAGTTTGAGTTCATGTGGTAATGCAGAAAATATATAAATGTTCTTCAACCTAATTTGAATCTGCTCCTGAGTCTCTTTCGCACTGCTGGAAACACAGAACGCACAGCAAGAATAGGTGTTCAACCAATCACATTCATTTACTCTGATCTCCTGCCGGGCAGGACATTTTTCCATGGATCCAGATTAAAGTCTCAAAGCTCTAATGTGCAGCCATCAGCTTAGAAATAAATAGCAGTAATGATCACACTCAGACAGAAAATCATTAACTGCAGTTCAAATCTTTATTTTACAGCTCTATGCCACAAATAAGAGCTTAACCAGTTTCTGATTTATTTATTTATTTTTTAGATCTTTATGCTCATTATGGATTTTATCGTCATTATTATCTGATAACATCTCTGTTGGGAGAAGTTGGAATTCAAATGGTCGTTTTGTGCAGGAGAAGAGTCAAATGACCTGCAAAATGTCCCTTGTAATGTGAATGTGTTGAGAACCTCTGACTGGGGTTTTAAGTTTGATTGAAACAGCTAACACAGCCTGGATATGTTGAACTTTACTGCTAGTCATACCCATCTAAAGTCACCTGGTACATCTGAGACTGTTTAGGACACAGAAATGTGACACTTTCTATTTTTTTAAGACACAAGCATCCTTTGTTAAGCTCCTCTGTATGTGCTGACTCTTAGTGTGTTGAGTTTACTGTGTGCTGCTCTGGAAGATATTCACCTTTGACCATATTCAAAGTTTGAAATCAGAAAGAGTTCAAATAAACTTTTCTTTTTCAACAGTTGTCACAGAATGGTTTCTATTAGAGGGAAACCCCCAACTATCTGATGATATGCTATAAACAGTACTTGGTGACAGTGGAAAGGAAAAACTCCCTTTTAACATAAAAAACCTCAGACTGCCTCAAACTGGTTGGAGGTGAAGAGAAGAGAAAGGGTCATGGAAGGACATCAGAGGACAGCAGAGGTCAGACTGAGCCAGGATTGGTAAACAGCATTCGCGCTGTTTTTTTTTTTTTTTGGGGGGGGGCCTGTCCCGTTTGGCTCTTTTGCCATCAGAATTGTTGTCTAAAGGCAAAGAAAGATGCCCAACGGATTTACTTTACCAAACTGACCATCCCAGCCTTGCCGTAATGGTCCATTTGATTCACCTTTTATTGTTTATTTTATTTTCACTTACTGAATACGGGACAGACTTGACTGGGGGAAAGAAGGGGAGAAAGAAAGAGGGAAAGAGAAACAGCTGAGAAGAGGGACGGGGGAGAAGGGCAAAAGACAAAAACCAACAGAACGGGCAGAGAAAAAAAATGCATATATCAATCACCTGGATCACCTGCTGAGAAAGAAAAAAGAAAGCAAGCAGAAGAGAACAAGAGTAATAGAATAAACAACATCACAATGATATATGGGAATATGACAGTAAATACTAAATGTTAAACATTATTGTGCAGCACATAAGATCAACAGAACACAGTGTGCTTTGAGGTAGGAGCCAAAAAGGGTGTAGTTTGTGGGTGTGATCACCCGTGTGTACACCTGTGAGCATGGACGCGCTTGTTTTTTGTTTTTTTAAAAGGTTCCTTCATGTAATAATCTGCTAGAGGGTGTGGGGGGGCCACAGCCCCGTCCTCCAGGGCGTGAAGCAGGTGTGGAGGAGATCAAAACTCCAGACATCCAGAGGCCCCCAGAACACAAGAGACCAAGGAAGACCAACAGAGGGGCAGCTGCGCCACTGTCCCGGAAAGAGCTGAGGAGAGTCCCAGATGAGGGCTCACTCAGCAGCCGCGGAGCAGAAGCCAGGGGGAGTTGCAGTGACGCGCCCGTGAGCTCCGCCGGCAGCCAGCTGCGCCTGAGTGACCGAGCCCCAGGCCGACATTCGCGCTGTTAATGTCTGAACGCTTACACGTTGTCTTTGGCCTGATCTTACTTTCCTCAGTAGTAGTAATACGATGGCACCTGTCCAATATGGCGGCCAACCAAACCGGTTTGACAACCGGTTTGACCGGTTTCGTGCGTGTGCGCATGCGCGTTCAGTAATACGATGGCACTAGTCCAAGATGGCGGCCAACCAAACCGATTTGACCAGTTTCGTGTGTGTGTGCGCATGCATGTTCAGGTGTGGAAATACCACAGGGGATCAGAGGGGTTATATGAGTTTGTGTTTTTAACGGGGTTTTAATTTAATCAAACCATAGGGTTTTTAATTAAACTATTTTTATCACTTAGGTGTATCGCAACATTCAGTTATGCATGTGTTCTTAAAAGCAATTCTTTGTTTCTTGTTTCATTCTTGGCGGAGTGGAAGCTGTTTTGGTTTCTTTCCAGGGTTGATGCGATCATTTTATTTAAAAATCGGGATTTTGGAATGTTGAACTAAGAGTGAGACAAAGCCAGCTAGTTTTTTAACACAGTAAATGTCACAAATAGCATTCAGTCCTTTAGAAAATAAATGCTATAAGCAGCCAGTATCGCTCTTTTCAAACTAATCGTCTTTTAAATACACTCATTTTGTGATTCCGGTGTCAACACCTTGCACCGATGCAAGCATTTTATTTATTTAAAAACGGATCAAACGGGCCATTTCTTCTGTAAGGGGTTTCATGGTTTCAGAGTAGTTTTTAACACAACAGATAGTCGCAAATAACATTCAGCAAACGCTACAGTGATACTTCTAAAACGCTGCACACAATGTCGTCTTTTCCCCCAAAGCAACCAGTATCGCTCTTTTCAAACTAATCGTCTTTTAAATACACTCATTTTGTTGACAAAGCCAGCCAGCTAGTTTTTAACACAGTAAATGTTACAAATAGCATTCAGTCCTTTAGAAAATAAATGCTATAAGCAGCCAGTATCGCTCTTTTCAAACTAATCGTCTTTTAAATACACTCATTTTGTGATTCCGGTGTCACACCTTGCACCGATGCAAGCATTTTATTTATTTAAAAACGGATCAAACGGGCCATTTCTTCTGTAAGGGGTTTCATGGTTTCAGAGTAGTTTTTAACACAACAGATAGTCACAAATAACATTCAGCCCTTTAGAAAATAAACGCTACAGTGATACTTCTAAAACGCTGCACACAATGTCGTCTTTTCACCCAAAGCAGCCAGTATAGCTCTTTTCAAACTAATCGTCTTTAAATACACTCATTTTGTTGACAAAGCCAGCCAGCTAGTTTTTAACACAGTAAATGTCACAAATAGCATTCAGTCCTTTAGAAAATAAATGCTATAAGCAGCCAGTATCGCTCTTTTCAAACTAATCGTCTTTTAAATACACTCATTTTGTGATTCCGGTGTCAACACCTTGCACCGATGCAAGCATTTTATTTGTTTAAAAATGGATCAAACGGGCCATTTCTTCTGTAAGGGGTTTCATGGTTTCAGAGTAGTTTTTAACACAACAGATAGTCGCAAATAACATTCAGCCCTTTAGAAAATAAACGCTACAGTGATACTTCTAAAACCAGTCGCCCAGACCCGCTCCAACTTTTCAACAGCTGGCTAATTGTTTGAATTTGTTCAGGATTGTAAAAGCCCACTGCGGGTATCACTAGTTGAGAGTACCATGCGAACAAGGGCCCCGCCTATTGTTTAAAGTATCGGCTCCTTTGTAATTCCTTGAGAAGACAAAAGCCCTGTAGGGTCTCATTTAAATTGATTGGAGACATACCTTTTCTTTTTGGAAACACCCACCCTATATAAAAAACACGTTCAGAGCCCGAAACCCTGAGCCATTTACGCCTCAAGAGTCGCTGCAGAGCACACCATTTTCTTTGCGATCATCAACACTAACATCGTTCTTTATAACATGGCCATCGTAAACGGTAAGTAAAACAAAACCTATTATTGTGTGCTGTTCAAGTATCCATTGTCTGTGATTGTGTCTTTGTGAAAATTAAATAAAAAGACTTGTTAACATCAACATCTTAGTCATTTGTGGTTTGTAAATCATGGAAAGCACATTGCATAAAATATATCATGATCCAGCCCATCCTGCGCGGTTGGCCAGTTTAAATAAGCTACGTATAGCAGCAGGGGAGGCATCAGATGTAACACCTCCACTATCTCAGGTCAAACATTATTTAGAACAAGACGACACTTACACACTCCACAAACCTGCGAGGATCCATTTCCCCAGAAATAGAGTATTGGTGACAGGGGTCGACAAACAGTTTCAAGCCGATCTGGTTGACATGTGTGAATATGTGGCAGATAATGATAATGTGAGATATCTGCTAACATGTATAGATGTATTCTCAAAATACGCATGGGTTAGATGTCTAACAAACAAGACAGGGTGTCACGGGAGTGGAACGGACTCAGGCGCAGACTGAGGTAGCACAGTTCAACGACACTTTATTAATCACACTGGTGCACTATATACACGTGAAGGGGGGGGAAACACCAGGGTCCCGGGGATCACTTGGCTGGGGAGACACACTTCTTCGCACTCGCTCTGCTCCTCGTCCAAACAGTCTCCACACAAGCAGCTCAGCTCACTCTCCTACTCACAGGGTCCAGGGGTCACAAAAGGGCTGATCCAGGTAAACCTGTTTACACAGACGAGGGTAAGTCGAAGGCAAACACGGGAACAGTAGAATCGCAAGGAAGCCAGGCAATACTAACGAGAGTTACTCAATATTCCAGCGACGAACAGCTCAGAGCCCCAGCCTTAAGAGCCAGAGAACTGCAATCCGCTCGAGATCAGCTGCAGGTGCGTGGGCCAAGGGCAGGAGCCCAATCAGAGCTCCGCCCAGGCAGACAGGTAGGAGAGACAGAGTGAGAGAAAAACAACAAACACTTGTGGCCACACTGGGCTGGCCGGGGAGGCACAGGGACCATGACACAGGGACTGTTGTATCAGCTGCTTTTGAGGATATACTTAGTGAGGGTAGGATCCCTGTGAAACTACAAACAGATGAAGGCAAAGAGTTTTATAATGCAACCTTTAAACAGCTAATGAAGCGATATAATATCAAGCATTTCTCAACAGCTAGCGAGGTTAAATGCAGTATTGTCGAGAGATTCAATCGTAGCTTCAAGGGTAGAATGTGGAAGTACTTAACATCAGCCAACTCCCGGAGATATGTAGATGTCATACCAGATCTCACACAAGCATATAACAATGCTTATCACAGATCTATCCAAATGGCTCCGGCAGAGGTGAATAAGCATAATGAGAAGTCGGTCTTTAACGCGCTGTACAAAACGAGACCTCAGAGGGAACTGCGCTTTAAATTTAATATCGGTGACACTGTACGAATATCAAAACTGAGAGGAAAGTTTCGAAAAGGATACGAGCAGACCTACACCGATGAGATTTTCACAGTCAAGGAACGTATAGGGAGACAGCCCCCAGTGTACAGACTAGTGGATCTAGCAGGAGAGGTATTGAAAGGGTCATTTTATGAGCCTGAGATACAACGTGTGGTTGTTGATGAAAACAAAACATTTAAAATTGAAAACATATTGGCTAGAAAAAAAGTGGGTCGGAAAAAGCAGGTGCTAGTGAAATGGCTAGGATGGCCCAACAGCTTTAATTCGTGGATTCCAGAAAAAGACATCGTTGAGGCGTAATTAACTCAGATGACGCAGCTCTACATACATTCATTCAACACTGAGCATAGACTGAGAAAGCATGAATAAAAAGAACAACAATGCAGGCTTCTATGTAAGCCTCTTCTCGAATGCTTCAGCACATGTTTACCCGGGTAATAAGATATCTAATTTTAGAACAAAGCTAGCAAAACCTATTGTTTTGGATCAGCCGTATGAGGTCGCTGTTATAGAGATACAGTACCCACGCATATGGCGGACTTTTCCACAATCAGATTCGGAAGTGGAAATTCAGGACCCAGTCAAAGATGGAACCTTAGCCGTAACCACGATCGAACTGTCTGTGGGCCATTATGCATCTGTGGAACAGATAATAAAAGAATTTAATTTTAAATGTCAGCAGCACCAAGCCACTGGAGACATTAAAATGCAGTACAACGCAGTTAGTAACCATGCCTGTGTTATGGGGCCTAGGGGGACTATTCTCACATTTAAAGGGAGACTGGCGGAAATCCTAGGATTCAAAACAGGAGACCCGTTTGTACTTCATTATAAAAACACATATGCCCCACACCCCGCAGACATATACGGGGGAAAATATAACATCTTTATTTATGCAGATATCGTTGATTACCAGCTTGTGGGTGACGCCCACGCGAGGTTATTAAGAGCTATAAATATTACAGACGATGACCGCCGCTTGCCTATTCTACAATTTGACAGCCCACACTACACACCTGTGTCAAAGACATTAATCGACGACATAGAAATTGATTTGAAAGACGATCGAAATCAACACATACCCTTTTTATATGGCAAAGTGTTTGTCAAGTTACACTTCCGACCGATAACCCAGCATTTTTGAAAAAAAAAAAAAAGGATGGCCGTCTACAACACTGATGACTCAAAATATGTAAAATACTACTTATCACAGGCTGGTGGAGAGCTCGGAGGGTATGTTGGGACCAGTACACAATATGGGACAGGTCTGGGTGGGTTGTTCCGTAGCTTGTTTAGATTTGCAGTACCGCTGTTTAAAAAAGGAGTCAGCATAGTCAAACCACACCTAAAAACAGCCGCATCGGGCATAGTGTCTGATGTCATAACCAACATAACCAGACCCTCAACCACTAAGCAGGACGGTAACGGCTTGTATGTGTATACGCCCAAACCATCTAAGACCCCACCCCCAGGGCAGCCGTTGTCTAAAAAGCGTAAAACCACAAAACCTAGCAGGAGAGCCACCAAACGGACACCGTCACGCAGAGTGAAAAGACCCAGAACCAGTCGTTCAAAAACTGCAGCGTTTGACATATTCTAAATGGCACTGTTACACAGTCATTCGGGAGAATGTGTAAAAACAGAGCTCGATCTTTTTACTGTCCCATACACACAGACTAGCATTGAGAAAAGTACATTTATTGAAATCCCACCTGTATCTGCAATCACTGATGGAGGGCCGATCGAGTTTTACATCTCATCGTCGGGTGAAGATTACCTGGATCTAAATGACTCATATATCTACACACGGGTGAGAATCACAAACGCTGATGGCTCAAACCTGGCTAGGGATGCTAATGTAGGATTTATTAATTATCCTGGATGCAGCATATTTAGTCAAGTCGATATTAATTTGGGAGACCGGCTCATTAGTCAATCATCCAATACATATCCATACAGAGGTGTGATAGAATGTCTTATCAATTATAATAAGGACACTTTAGACACACAGTTCAGCACCGGGTTATTCTGTAAGGATACATCATCACACATGAATGACACATCTATAGAAGGAGAGAACCAGGGTCTGGTGACCAGAGGTGGCTACACAGCAAATAGCAGTATTGTTGAATTGATTGCACCAGTACATGCAGACCTGTTTTTTCAAGAAAAACTGTTACTTAATGGAATCGACCTGTCGCTGAAATTTGTGCGCTCTAAAGACGAATTTGCTCTCATGACAGCGGATGCCAATGCATACAGAGTTAAAATTGTCTCAGCCAGTCTCTTTGTCAAGAAAGTTAGTGTATCACCAAGCGTCAGACTTGCACACAGCAAGGCATTGCACCATGGCATTGTCAGGCTTATCCTGCTAAACCATTCCAACCAAATTTCCAGAGAAAACACTATATCAGAGAATTTTACCAGCTGATACAAACCACAGGAAGACATTTAAAGGACAGATCCTTGGCCATAACATGTGACGACTTTGGTAACGGCTACACTTTATTCTGTTTCAATCTGGAAGCTGACGAAGGACATTCAGGGAATGTGTCGTTAATTAAAACTGGGAACGTGAGATTGGAAACCCGTTTCAGAAATCCACTACCCCGTACAGTGAACCTCTTGTGTTATTCTGTATTTGATTCAGTCATTGAAATATCTAACATGAGACAGGTGCTCTTGGACTACTATTGAGACAAAAACGGTCATGAACACTATAGAACTATCAGCCACCACGGCGGCATTATCAATAAAAACACACATTTCCTAGGCGTTTTAGCCTATGATCAGCTAACCACAGAACGGCTTCAAAGACTCCCCGCTATGGGTATTGTAAACACCCACCCTTCTACGATGCCAGGGGAACATTGGCTTGCTGTTTATATTTCGAGAGACAGACGCGGTTATTTTTTTGATAGTTTTGGACACTCGTTAGACAGTTTTCCCCCAGCAATAAAGATGTTTCTTCTAAAAAACTGTTCCACTGTTTTATGTTCAGGAAAACAAGTGCAGAACGACTTCTCCATCACATGTGGTCAACATTGTGTGTTTTTTTTTATATCATATGCAAAATGGTGTATCTTATGCCCGCCTGCTTAACATGTATGGGTCTGATTTAATTTGTAATGATGCTATGGTGTGTCGATTTGTCAACAACATACAACCTGTTGCTGTATGCAGTGATTATGTGTGTGTGCAATGTGGATACTGATATGTACTAATGAGAATAATAATAAAAACAACATGAGAGCATGATTTAATCGAGTCAATGGTATTTATTATCAAATCTCGTATATATATATATATATATATATATATATATATATATATATATATATATATATATATATATATATATATATATATATATATATATATATATATAGATTCATAACATACTTTGTTTAAACATAAAAGAAATCAAACATTAACCAGTAATAAAAGACATAAAATATTTAACAGTAATAAAAGAAAATAAAACAAAACAATTTAGCAGCAATAAGTGAAAAAAAAAAAACATAACAGTAGAAAAACACCAAACAGCAAATATTTTTAGCAGAAAAACAATTTCTGCAATAAGAAAAAAAAACCTGAATTCAAAAATCCAACCACTCTACAGGACCCCCCCTTTAATTTGTTTTTTTTATTCTTTATTTTTTTTAGTGTACTATGTCGCAGCGGTCCACCGGGGGTGTTCTTTTTTGGTGTGTGTTTTAAAAAACCACGGTCTTCAGACAGTGTGTGATCGGTTTTATACAAGGCGACGGTCTTACGTATGCCTGTGTTAGATATGGCTGATAACGGTATGTTTAAATCTGAGAAAGCTTTTAAAAACTCTGTCCAGCCGATAGGTCTCAAACCCTCAGAAGGTGTGTGTGTGGTTGTGACGGCTTTAATTAGATCATAAATGTGTGAACCAGGGATGGTGTGTTTATCAACAACAATTTCGCCTTTGTCATTGTAAGAGATCAAGTGTGGCGAACGGTTCACCGCTGATAGAATAAGTTCTGCATTCCTCCTACTCCTTTTAGGTATGTGTGTTAAAACATTCTCCGCAACAAGATCCCTCACCCCGGCATCACCATGAACAGGCGATGTGTCCGGTGACTGGGGTTGCACATCCCTGTTAAATTGTTCAGGTAATGATAAAGACAGTACATTCTTTTCACGGGCACCTTGTCTCACAAGGGTAAGGTATCTTTGGAGAATATCGCTGTATTTTTTAGCCTTCTCATACACATCTATGTCAGAATCTTGTAACACTTGTAACATCTCCTTATCCAACTCGTGCTGAGACTGTTGTCTGATGCTGCCTGTTTGCTGCTGCTGCTGTTGCTTTATTAAGTCCAACTGATGTTGGGGTACCAAAAACATCTTTTGCACATGTTCCATTTTCACCTGTTTGCTATCAGACTGGTTATGAAAGGGATTGCAGCCCCTAATAACGGCAGTAAAAACCCTCCAGATTGGTTGATTGTCTTTCTCTTTTTCAAAGTTTTTATTTTTTTGTCTGCAATCAGTCTGATTATTGTTTTTTTCTTTTTTAGCTGTTTGTACTGCTGATTGGTCAGTGGAATGTTACCATGCAATACATTAAAGGCTATCTCACACAATGCATTGATAAAATCTAAATTTGAATTACTAATAATAACTCTGCGTAGAGTAGGAGGAGCCCTGTATATCATCTCCAACAGAGACAGATTCCTCCGCATGCGTGATGACATCCTTTCACCTCTTTGCTGATTTTTGTTTTGGAATGTAAACAACCGGACGGTCTGATAGTAAATTTGTTCTGAGTCTTAAATAGTCCGGGGTCTTAGCTTTATAGACTATTAAAAGATACCCGTATGTTGTGGATGTGGCATCATTAAACGCTTCTATAAAATATTTAGTATTACCCGGAAACATTTGCCTACCTAAAAGCATAACCTGATATTTATCTCTCGGATTTTTAAACAATATTAGGTAATTAGTGTTCAAGGAAATGGTTCTACTGGATTTTCCTTGAATAAACAAATTCTGAACTAGATATATACAACTCAAATTCCTATGATGCACATACTTTGTAAACACATTTTGTACTTCTAAATTGTTAGCTGCGTCGTTCATTACATCGTCTATAATTAACAAATTGTTCTTTTCTGTAGGCAGAAGGGTGTCATCAGCAAGAGATTCGGGTATACCGTTAACAAAGTTTATGTTTCTTATCTTAAGAAGCTGGTCATATAGTGGCTGCCATCCTTATCCCATAGTGATTCGGGTAATTTGTCAGGGCCTTGGAAGGGTGGCCATATCAGGATACATGTTTTAAAAATGCGCTAAATGTAGGATACATGTTTGAAAAATTATACATGCTTTTAAAAATGTGGTAAATGCAGGTTACATGTTTTAAGAAAGAAAAAATCTGGATGCATGTTTGAAAAAATAAGCAGGGTAGCTGTTTGAAAGATACGGTACAATACGTTTTTTGTTTTTTTGGAAAGAATCAGTCTTTCAGAGAAAACATTAGCAGCCTCCTTTGTAACACTCTGTGACCAACCGTAGCTGCCCGATTTTCACCACGTCCAACCCCACCAGATTGTGGTATGCCTCGGCAATGGCGTCAAAGACTTTCCTTACCGATTTCAGTTCGTGCAAGAGAGTTTCCGCCACCATGCGGACTTTGACGTCGTCCATTTTGATGTTGCGGGCAATCAGCAGATGTTGAATGGAAGGAATGAAGCGAGGGGTGAGGAGTCTTTTTCTGATGCTGTAATAATTTTCAGCGTAAAAGTCATCCACCAACACTTGCAGACACTCATGCTGTCTCTGGCTGGGGTGATCAAACTTGCAGCCGTTGCATTTGTCAGTGAGGTACTTGTTGATTACTAGGTTGACTAGGTGATACACAGCTGTTTTCACGGTATCGATAAATAAAGAAGATGCCCGACCGTCAAGCTCGACGGCTTGCTGCTGCTGCTTCTCCAAGGGGCTATAGTAACCGGGCGTGTCAGGTACTAATGAGCCCTCGTCCGAGGAACTGTCCTCCTCCTCAGTGTGACGCAGGGGTGCAGAGTCCATCCTTCTCGCTGTTTTGAGATAAAAAAAAAAAGGTTTTGGAGGAATGAGACGGCGGTCTTGTTTTAAAATAACAGAAGGTGGGGCGTGATCCTGAAGTGGGATGATCTTAAAGGGCGGGTAGGATATGTAGCGTTTGAAATGCAAAACGTCTCCTTATCAGCTGGAAATATTAAAGCCAGAACTTGCAACATGATACTTTTTACTTCATGTACAGGGTTTCCAAAATAAATTTTATTTCAAGTAAACAAACTAATACATTTGATTCAGGTAAAACAGATCATCACATTTATTCTTGTAAAGGGTTTTCTAAAAAGTTTTATTTCATGTAAAGCGTTTCCAAGGCTGTTAGCCGCGTTGCCCTGTATTGAACTTATTTACAGTTTGTCAGTAAAGGGTGACATGCACTTCTGGCCCCTGTGTTGAATGAGCCCATGTTGGGTTTGTGAATTTGACACCTTAAGGTTTTGAAGTTGGGGATACATGCTCCTGGTGAGCACAAGATGTCTGATATCAGCTTGACATCTCAGTTATAAATGGAATTCAAAATGTTTTTGGAAGTATGACTAACGTATAATCTGACTTCTAAGGTACGCACGCAAAGGCCTAGAAGACAAGGGGACAGTTTACTTTGTGCTATAAAAACACAAACCTTAATCTTTGATCTTCCAATTTTATCTTTCTGTTCTGGTTTTAGAGTCTCTGTTTATTGAGTCGTACTTTGGGAATCACCCTGTTGTGAGACAAGGGTACGCTGGGAGAGAATATGGCATTATACAAGCAGAGTGTTTTGGCTGTTTCTGTAGATCTAAGAAATACACCTGTTATTGGTTATTAAAAAGAGTTAGCTGTGGTGCAGGTTTAATTTATAATTGTTGCATGAACTGTTAAAGAATTAAAGACAGCTTTACACCGATAGTGCAGGCATTTTTTTTTTTTTACTTAAGTAAAAGTATAGCTGGTGTCAGAAATACTCAAGTAAAAGTTTGATAATGTATGGGCTCGGAAATGTGCTCAAAGTAAGAAAGTCAAAGTAGTAACCTAGCTGAATATTGCCCTGTAATAAAATAATATTAGTAGGTGAGAGTACAAACTTAGTCTGGTGGTGAACAGGCACAAGAGGGTCAGAGGCACATTTGGCAGCCAGAGCCAGGGTTAGAGTTCAGAGACCCTGAGCCTAGTGGTTGGGCTAGCAACATGGTCTGGTGAAAGAGTCTAACATCCATGCATTACATGGTGTTGCGGCTGATAAAAAACAAAACAAACAAACAAACAAAAAGCCTATAAACTGACCCCTTGTTTAGAGGTGATTGTCAGTTTGCTGGGTTTTTTAGAGACGCTGAGAGTGAGAGAGATCATGTTCTACATTACTTTAAAAGTGATTTTCAGAGCTGTTGATGTATGAAACACTGTCCATAGAAACATGGATCAACTCTGTTTATGGCATTGAGTGTTAAATTGTGACAGTTTCAATAAAGTCTGCAAAATTCTTGCATTTATACTGGGGAGCTAGGAAAAGTTAGACCTTGGTTGTACTATTAAAAATCAGTTTCATAAAAAACCAATTAAACCGATATGAAGAAGAATGTGTTTGTAAAACTAGCGGTAAAGTATGGGAACTATAAGACAGACTGTTTCTGCTATCAAAACAGTTTGTGTTGTTAATCCTGAATGATTCTTGGTCACAACATTTTACTCCACACACATTTGGAAAATCGCATAGTTTGACAATAAATATCCCAGTAAAGACACTTCATTTCTTAAGAAATATGCAGAGGGAGTGATCTTTATCAAAAGTAGAAGTTATATCTTTAGCTAAACCGTTGTACACAAGAGCTTTAAAAATCTATAGTGTGTGAGGTTGTGTAAGTAAGGGTTGGCTTGCCCTTCTCGCCCACGTGTGACAAACCATCTGTTGGATCATGGATTTGATGCCTCAGCATTGTGAAAGTGGGGAAACATACTCCTGGTTGAGCATACGATTTCTGCTTACAACTTAGAATCTCAGTTCTAAATGAAATTAAAAATGTTTTTGTAAGTATGGCTAATGTATACTTTGACTTCTAAGGCATTCACACACACACACACGCACGCACGCACGCACGCACGCACGCACGCACACAAACAACATAAATACAGAGAAGAAGAGGGTGTAGTTTATTACGCATCATAAAAGATATCACTAATCTTTCAACTGTATCTTTCTGTTCTGAGTTTAGAGTCCTTGTTTGTCGTACTTTGGGAGTCATACTGTTGTGATACTGGGAGAAAGGGGTAAGGTGTGAGAGGCAAAACCATCACACACAAAACTTCAAAAATCTAAAGAGTGTGTGGGACTGCTAGCTGTGTCGTTCAGCAATAAACTTATCTACAGTGTGTTAGTAAAGAGTGACTTGTACTTCTGTCCCATTAAACAATGGTTTAAGAAATTTCACTGCAAACTATAAAAGGAATCTGGGTTTAAATAGAACATAGCAGATGTTGTCTAATGTACTACACACTTTGTTTATGAATTTGGTAAACTGTTGCCTTTGTACCTGTGCTTCTTGGTGGTATTGATTGAGTCTAGCTTCAATCAAACATAATTTATCAGCTATTGAAGCTATAGGACTCTGTTCAGCAGGCTGAGCGTCTGGAAGCTTCATGTAAGCATCATACGCCGGTGATATTTGAGAGTCTGTTATGCCGCCTTCTTCGAAATCTATGCGTGAATCAATGCTATTTCTGTCACATTCTGGGGTGGTGGGTATATGAACTAGATCAAAATCTGATATACTGTACTCAAAAACATCAGAGAAATCGCGAGGTAGCCACTCACTCGGGGGTGTTGCAGGTTCGCTGATGAAGATCTGTTCTGACTCTCCACTGTTGCACAAAGCTCCAGGTTTTTGTTGTTCTGGGAGGTCGATACTGCTTAAACATTCCAAAAACGTCTGGAATCGTACGGTGTCCTGATCATTATGAGGAGGGGTGCTGTTCTGCAGTCTGTGAAGATAGATAGACATGTGTTAAAACATTTTATACATGTACCCATTTCAAACTGAATAAGCGTGTCTCCCTCTCTATCTCTTTTTATCTAATTTATATATGCCTATGCTTACCTTGTAGTGTGCGTTATTCGGGATGGTCCTGCTTCTCCACACACCCGGTTCTCTGGCGTGGCTCTGTAGGTGTAAAACGGTCAGTTTAGAACATTTGTAATTGTTTAAACCTCTTTTAAATTTTTTTTTCTTTTGAAAAAATAATACACAACTATACATCCCGTTGTATACACACCTGATGTAAGGTTGGGCTCTGTGGTCGCGGTGTCTGAATGTTTTCCTGCTCAGTTTGTTAACCCTGGAACAAACAAAAACGTTATTACATAATTTAAAACAATCGCTAGTTTAAAACATACATACGTTTTAAAATCCAGTAATGCTGTACACACCTTGTGCCTGTTAGAGGACTAGTTCCAGCTGTAAAAGCGCCCGTTTCTAAAGAAAAGGGCCCTGGGCCGTTCTCCCGAAAAAAAATAGTTTGAATATCCTATAATATGTTAACATAACACTTTTTAAAAATCCAATAATAGGTTTTGTTTTACTTACCGTTTACGATGGCCATGTTATAAAGAACGATGTTAGTGTTGATGATCGCAAAGAAAATGGTGTGCTCTGCAGCGAATCTTGAGGCGTAAATGGCTCAGGGTTTCGGGCTCTGAGCGTGTTTTTTTTATATAGGGTGGGTGTTTCCAAAAAGAAAAGGTATGTCGCCAATCAATTTAAATGAGACCCTTCAGGGCTTTTGTCTTCTCAAGGAATTACAAAGGAGCCGATACTTCAGACAATAGGCGGGGTCGCCACCCGACTGGTACACCTGCCCCATTTACCTTGTCGAGGAATTACAAAAAGAGCCAATACCGGCCACTTTAAACAATAGGCTGGGCCCTTGTTCGCATGGTACTCTCAACTAGTGATACCCGCGGTGGGCTTTTACAATCCTGAACAAATTCAAACAATTAGCCAGCTGTTGAAAAGTTGGAGCGGGTCTGGGCGACTGGTTTTAGAAGTATCACTGTAGCGTTTATTTTCTAAAGGGCTGAATGTTATTTGTGACTATCTGTTGTGTTAAAAACTACTCTGAAACCATGAAACCCCTTACAGAAGAAATGGCCCGTTTGATCCGTTTTTAAATAAATAAAATGCTTGCATCGGTGCAAGGTGTTGACACCGGAATCACAAAATGAGTGTATTTAAAAGACGATTAGTTTGAAAAGAGCGATACTGGTTGCTTTGGGGGAAAAGACGACATTGTGTGCAGCGTTTTAGAAGTATCACTGTAGCGTTTGCTGAATGTTATTTGCGACTATCTGTTGTGTTAAAAACTACTCTGAAACCATGAAAACCCCTTACAGAAGAAATGGCCCGTTTGATCCGTTTTTAAATAAATAAAATGCTTGCATCGGTGCAAGGTGTTGACACCGGAATCACAAAATGAGTGTATTTAAAAGACGATTAGTTTGAAAAGAGCGATACTGGCTGCTTATAGCATTTATTTTCTAAAGGACTGAATGCTATTTGTGACATTTACTGTGTTAAAAAACTAGCTGGCTTTGTCTCACTCTTAGTTCAACATTCCGAAATCCCGATTTTTAAATAAAATGATCGCATCAACCCTGGAAAGAAACCCCAGTAGATGTGTAAAAACTAGTTAAATTAAAACTAGGGGTTTGATTAAATGAAACGCTTGTGAACATGCTGACATCACCCATTCAGAAGAAATTCCCATTTGCGCCATTTATAAAATAAAATGCATGCCTGCAAGCTGAGACATTGTCAGATTTAGAAAATTAGTGTGATTAAAACACTATTACCAACACTTTTGACTAGAGCACACCCTCTTTGTTAAGGCGCACTGTGAACCAAAACAGCTTCCACTCCGCCAAGAATGAAACAAGAAACAAAGAATTGCTTTTAAGAACACATGCATAACTGAATGTTGCGATACACCTAAGTGATAAAAATAGTTTAATTAAAAACCCTATGGTTTGATTAAATTAAAACCCCGTTAAAAACACAAACTCATATAACCCCTCTGATCCCCTGTGGTATTTCCACACCTGAACACGCATGCGCACACACACACGAAACTGGTCAAATCGGTTTGGTTGGCCGCCATCTTGGACTAGTGCCATCGTATTACTGAACGCGCATGCGCACACGCACGAAACCGGTAAAACCGGTTGTCAAACCGGTTTGGTTGGCCGCCATATTGGACAGGTGCCATCGTATTACTGAACGCGCATGCGCACACGCACACGCACGAAACAGGTCAAACCGGTTGTAAAACCGGTTTGGTTGGCCGCCATCTTGGACAGGTGCCATCGTATTACTGAACGCGCATGCGCACACGCACGAAACCGGTCAAACCGGTTGTCAAACCGGTTTGGTTGGCCGCCATATTGGACAGGTGCCATCGTATTACTGAACGCGCATGCGCACACGCACGAAACCCGTCAAACCGGTTGTCAAACCGGTTTGGTTGGCCGCCATCTTGGACAGGTGCCATCGTATTACTACTCTCAGTAGCTCAGTCTAAAAATAACACAATCGCACACGCGTGCCGTGATAACAATCCATGGATTTGTGTGGAGACTTTTGAATAAACAAAGTTATGACTGAGCTGAAGTTAAAACTCTGGTGTAACTTGAGACAGATCTGGGATTCATTCTGGAAAGTTTTTGGATTTCAGTCACGGCAGCTCTAAAATTTCACTGATATAAACACAAATTTTTTTAAAACGTAAACATTTGCATTAAATATGGTCTAGTAGTGGCTGTAGCACAAGAGATAGAAAAGGCCATGTATTAATTAGAGGGTTGGTGGCTTGATCCCTGGCTGCTCCAGTCTGCAGGTCAGAGTATGGACATGATACTAACCCCAGAGGTTGCAATCTGATGTGTTCAACAGAGCATAAATATTACATAGAAAGCACTGAGGCACAGAAAAACGTACATACTTGTGTTAAATATACACTTGCATATAGAGAATTATTCTTTAACAATCCTTGACAGGTGAAGGTTATGTTTTTCTTGCCTTGTGCAGACCTATTACTATGACACTCCATCGTGAGGATAATGGCAGCTGTTTGTTCTGGTAAGTAATGTTTCTGATTGGTTTCTAACAGTTTTTATTCTTTCACTTGCAGTCCTGGTGGAGATTTATACTTAGTTCTTTTTGGGTCAGGCTTATAGAGTTATTAAATCTTTTTTTAAATGACATTTTTGGCCATTAGGAAAAAAACAGAAATAAAGTTTCACTAAGAATCTTTAGACGCTCCTAAAAACCTCTAGTCCCTGCTGCAATCTGCACTCTAAGGGATCATCTAGGAATAGTGATTTTTTTTTCCTGAGGTCTGATTGGTCAGTAAGTGGAATTTTCCTGCCATTGAGTCTCTAATTAGGAAAATAAGATGCCCTGGAGCAAGTTAGGTCTGCTACATTGTGATGTACCTTAGTAAATGAAGCAACTTCAAAATCCTGAAAAAGAAAAAGAGTTAAAACTGAAGTTAATCTGTAGCTCTGAGCAGGTCTGGGATTATTTTGGGGGTGATCCAGTTTGTGAAACAGCTCTTCAGCATTTGTTTGTGTGATACAGCTTCATGTGACTCCACCTGCAACATTAGAGCAGTGAAGAGGTGGACCGGTCAACAAGCTCTGATAGCAGCTTCCTAAAATAAAACTTAAGTAACACCCCCACCCCCACGCTGGGGTCAGACTAGATTACAGACAGACAGCTGGAGAACAGACGGAGGAAAGGACGAAGCTGAAACTCAAGGGAAACACTGGATTTCTGACAGTGGTAAACAACTTCAGTGACTGAAGCTGTTAGACTGAAATCTGACCTTCAGTTTTTCTGGCTCATTGTTTATCTCAGTTTCCTTCTTTTTGTTTATCTGGCCATCAAGATGGTTGTTATTAATTTTCTCCATTAAGCTGGGCTGTCTGCTTTAGGCTCTGAGTGCACACATTAAAAGGTGCTTTTTGTGGGTAATTCCACTCTTCTCCTGATGAAAATGATCGCTGTGAGTGTGCCACCAACTTCAATCAGAGCTGTTCTCAGATGATGATAAGATCTGTAAAAAACACAAAACTTTAACAGTAAAATAATCTGAGAGATTAATGCTTCACAAACTGGTTAAACTGGTGAACTTGAACTTTGAACTATATTACACTTTCTGCCTCCAAGTGTTACCAGCATGTCTTTAGCAGCTGTTTGTCCAGTATTTGTTGGTAGTGAACATGGGGGCGCTTGAGTTTCCATGCTTTTAAGCTTGCAGGTAAACCTTGTTGTAGTTATTTTTATTTTTTTTTAAATCATCAAACACTGAGTTTGTACAAAGTATGTTCAGAAAGACTTTGCAGCTTCTTTACGTGATAAAACGATTAAGTTAGAAACAATAAATATCTGATTGGTGTCACTTCCCATTTGTTACAGTGACATCATGGCAGGACCCAGGATCTCTCGCTCCACATCATCTGCTTCCAGTCTGACTTCTGACGATTATTCTCTCTATAGTAATCTGAGTGAAGAAGAGCTGCTGCAGCTTGCAATTGAGCGCAGCCTAACTGACACACATGGCAACACCACCGAATCCAACACCATCAGTGCCAACAACACCATCAGTGCCAGTACCCCCAGCTGTGTCCAGCCTTCTCATTGTCCTGACAAACTGAACCCAGCCATAAACACAAACCAGCCCAGCTACAGAGCTCAAAATTCATTTCAAGCACAGACCACAGCACACTACAGCTCACCAAACCCACCACCTCAAAAGCCTCCTGATCCGTGAGTAGCCTCCATTTTTATTCTTAGTCTCTTCTGACCAAGTATGTGGATAGTTGAATATATTTAGAGCTTCGGATCATTGATGAGTTTGCATGTAGAGTGATTGATTGATTGTTATTGAATGTGTTCTGATTGGATGCAGACCCTGTGTCCTTGTTCTCATTAGCTGCAGGTTCTGTGTCTGTGTCCTGATTGGCTGCAAATCCTGTCTTCGTGTTCTCATTGACTGTAGTTTCCTTGTCTGTAGTTTGATTGGCTGTTGTCTTTGTGACTGTGCTCTGATTGCTTTCTCTTTTTGGAACTGTGTCCTAATTGGCTGCTGTCTCGTCAGGAAGACATTTGATGGGACAATCAGTCTGTTTGTCACGGGTTCTGGGAAGAGGATGGTGGCATATCGCAGACATGATGGCAGTCTGGTCCACATCTGTCCCGAACCTGAAGAGTGAGTTTAGTTCTGCTCCTAACATGTACATCCATTTGACTCACCTCTGAACAAGGTGTTCCAGTTGGCTGATTGGTCTTGTCACTGCAGGGAGGAGGAACCTTTGTTCAAAGCAATCCGTGAAGGTGATACAAGCAGAGTGAAAGCACTTGCAATGTGCCCAGGAACAAACTTGATGTTGCCGAGTAAACCGGGCTGGCTGGCAGTTCACCAGGCAGCGTGGTTCGGCAAGGAAACCTGTCTGCGCATGCTGCTGTCAGGTAGGTTCACCTATTCAAAATTACAGAGAACAACTGAGCACACCTGCAATACCGTCTTTGGTTTGAGCAGCTCAGCCTGGGATGATCAACAAGAGGACAGAACATGGCGAGACAGCACTGCTGGTTGCCGTCAGTAGAGAGCATCTGGGATGCGTTGAGGTGCTCCTGGGAAGAGGAGCTGATCCTGACATCCCAAACTATGACAAAGAGACACCACTGTACAAAGGTAAAAGAGACAGGACACACATGGAGAAGAGAAACCCCCCCAAAGAAAAACAGAAATGATGATGCAAATGGATGAAAGGGTCCTAACCTTTTTTAAATGTAGGATTTTTATCCCATCTTCATAAGTTTTAATTAGGAGATTAGACTCTCTTTGACATCCAGTAGGAACAGCTTCACCAAGCCACTAAAAACAACCAATTTGACCAGCTCTGCATGAAATTTTAATCTACGTGGACTATATTTTGGAGATTGCCAATTTATAAACATAGACCGAGCAGTCATACCAGCATGAGTCTCAGCTTGAATCAACTGCATCTGATTCTTGTTTGGGTGAAATGTCCCTTTTATGTCTCCAAAAGTTGATTCTGTTCATCTGGACGTAGCGTTTTCAGTGGAAGACCGAAAACACTATGTTCAGAACAACAGAATCAACTTTTGGAGATTTACTTTTGGAGATTTACTTACCTGGATAATTGAGAATGTATCAAGATGTCCCTTTTATGTGTTTTCCAATCTGTAGCCTGTGAGAGGAGCAACCCAGCAATTGTGGCAGTGTTGCTGAACCACGGAGTAGTGGTGAACACTCGCTGCATTCAAGGGTGGACAGCACTACAGGAAGCTGTTAGCCGAAACAACCTGGACATCTGTGAGATGCTCCTGAAGGCCGGTGCCAAACACAGCATCAGCAACATGTATGGCATCACACCACTCTTCACCGCTGCTCAGAGTGGGCAGCTCGCCACGCTGCGTTTTCTGCTCAAACATGGTAAATAACGTGGTTAATGAACTTGTTGCACACTGAACACCTCTGTTGCCACTGAATTAACTCCACCTTTGACCCCACCCCATCTCCCATTTTGCAGGTGCTGACATCAACAGCCAGGCAGCTGATGGCGCGACAGCTCTGTATGAAGCCACTAAAAATGGACATGAACAAGTCGTTGAGCTTCTCATTTCCCAGAATGCTGATGCCAACAAACCAGGAAAGAGGGGACTGCTACCTCTTCATGTTGCCGCCCAGAGAGGAAGTGACACGTAGGTACACTATGAAATGTTTACCGAGTTGTGCAGACTCACTGGAGTTAATTTGGTATTTAATAGTGGCATTGTGTTAAGTGTGGCTACCTTGACTCATCCAGGTATTAGGTATCTGGAGCAATTTTAGGGAGCAACAGCATTAACCTTAAGTGTTCCCAGTGTTTCTAGACCAAAGTAGCGATGGGGTTTCGGCCACAAGTGGCCCAGATGTTCCTGGGCACAAGTGGCATTCTTTCTGGCCATGGTGTTTCTGGTCATAGGTGACCCAGGTTTTTCTGGTGCTAAGTAGCCAAAATGTTTCTGGCCATAAGTGGCGAAGTGTTTCTGATTGTAAGGGCACTAGGTTTTACTGCTTGTACAGGGCCGAGGTGTTTCCGGTTGTAAGTGGATAAAATGTTTCTGGCTGTGAGTTGCCATTGTTGTTCTGACTGTAAATGCCCCAGCTGTTTCTGATCGTAAGTGACCAAGTGTTTCTGTCTGTAAGCGTGACTAAGGTGTATCAGTTTAGGCTAATTGCTAGGTGTTTCCTGTTCCCAGCATAGTCTCCATGTTGATCCCAGCCACCAGTAAGGCCAGAGTCCGGCGGACTGGCATTAGCCCTCTGCACATGGCAGCAGAGCGTAACCGTGATGATGTCCTGGAGACTCTAATCGGGGCAGGGTTCGATGTCAACACCCAACTATCAGAGGAGTGGTCTAGGTTGTACGAGGACCGCCGTAGTACGGCACTCTACTTTGCTGTTATCAACGACAACATCGATGCTGTGCAAATGCTCCTGACTGCTGGCGCTAACCCAAACTTGGATGTGTTCAAGCCTGTGATGGTAGCAGCAAGGCAGGGCTGCATCCAGACCATCACACTGCTTGTAGAACACGGCGCTGAGATCAATGCTACCATCCCCACCCACCCCACTACTTTCCCTGCCGTGTACATGTTCTCAATGAAGTACCTGCCTATGTTCAAGTACCTGCTAGACCATGGAGGCAATGCCCTTTCCTGCTTCAATTGTGTGTATGGCAGTCGTCCTCACCCACCAATCAAAACCAGTCGAACAGAGAGGGATGAACTCCATGATATCGACCAAGCTGTCCCAAGAAGAGCCATTCAGGTGACCTCTATTTTTCCTTTTAATTTTATGTTTATCTGGTAAAATGAAACAAATCCAGGTAAAAATCAAAACAACAAAACCATTACCATAGCTACTCAGGTGGCCTTGTTTGAAACGGGGTATTTAAAAACTTTGTTAATGTGTGTGAAAAGGGGACATTTAAAGACATATCCAGGATAACTTTTTATTATCTAACAGTGATCATTAACATTGTACATAAGCCAGGTTATCTGAATCTAGCTCTGAGTGCATGCAGTTGGGCTGTATGCTTGGGTAATACCTGAAAGTACCTGGCAAAACCTTACTGCCTAATCACAGTACGGCCTTCAGGTGACCTCACGATAAAGTTAAGGTGTAACTAATTGTTTGATACACTCACGGACTGACAGTTCTGTGAGATGATATCCGTCCCCAGTATCTGTCGATGGGCGGGGCCAATTATTGATGTCTTGTTGGATTACGTCGGCCATGTGACTCTTTGCTCCAGACTGATGGAACACCTGGACAGTTACTCTGAATGGACCTGCATAAAGGAGAAAGCGGGTAAATCAAAGAGTGATAATTGATTCTTCTGCAATTTTACTGATTTCAGTGTTAATAGTTATTCTAGTGTGTTTCCAGGCTAACCAGTCTGTTTGTTTCAGCTCCACCGCGCCCACTGCTGCAGCTCTGCAGGCTGCAGATTCTTCACCTGGTTGGTCGCCGTTGGTTGAAGAAGTTGCCACTCCCTGGGGGTCTGATCCGTTTCCTGCAGCATCAGGAGTTGATGTAGATTGACTGATGTTTATAATCTGGATGGTTTGACTGAGAGTTATTGATTAGCTCTGATTTTTATTTTTATTTTTTTTAAGTTGGTACCCTGATGGTGCTGGAGACAGCAGTGGTAATCCACTCTTAATGCTGCACGAACCTTTTTTTTTTTTTAGTTTGGATTTTGAATAAATAAATGCCACAAGTCAAACCCCAGGGGGCACAAAGACTTGGCCTAAACAGCCAAGATGACTCTGAACTGTCTCTGACCGATTTTGAGTGATTCAAAGTCCAGACTCAAAGGTTTTTTTTTTTTTGGGGGGGGGGGGGGGGGGGGGGGTTTTGTGTGTGTGTGTGTGTGTGTGTGTGTGTGTGTGTGTGTGTTGTTTGATGTGTTGACATACTGCAAATCAATTTCCCATTGGGGACAATAAAGTTACCACTGAGCACTGAGACTGATCATCTGGGGAGACTCCTGAAGGTCTTCACTAATGACTCCCACCTAAATGGAGACTGAGAGGGTCTTTCTGATCAAGCAATGCAAGGCCTGCATATTTACCCAGGAATCATTTGAGGATCTGAAGGTTTCTTGTTCTGAATAATCTGAAAGAATAGAAATAATTATTTTTTTAATGACAAAAGAAACAAGGAGAAAGACTGTGATCCTCATTTTCAACTCATGACATTGTGGAAGGACAAAAAAAAAATCAACTTGACGGGGAAATGATTAAAAAAAAATACAAAAACAAACATATTCTGATTTGCTCAGGGTTAATATCCCGAAGAAGCAGACAAGATGTCCAAAGCTTTCCTGACTTCACTTTATCTAAACTGCTTTTTGCAAGGTTTGAAATTATTTGTTTAATTTTCTTTAAATGATTCTAGAAGCTTTATTTCCCAAAGTAACTGTTTTTTTTATCATTAATTGTTCATAAATTGATAAAACAAATCTGACTTCACCAAGCATTTTAAAAGGAAGATACATCCATCCATTATTGAGTTGTAGGTTCTTAATCATACTTTTGTCCCTGAATATTTAAATTATTCCACGTTAAACTGGAATCTGGTTTCTTCATTCATTTTCACCTTGTTTGAGTGAATATTCTGAAATATCTTGATAAGCTCATAATTTAGCAGTGCTCTAGTGTAATGTTCAGATGAACAGAATTGCATCATTAGTGTACAGTGAGAGCATTTTCAGTCTGTTACTAGACAGATTTGTGAACTGTTACAAAGATTTGCTGTTAGTCTGAGAAGCAGTGGTGATGGTGAACAGATGTTTTGTCAGCTGTTTTTGATAAATTGTTACTGAGCTGACAGCACAGCAACCTCTCATCTCTGTGTTTAAGTCTCTGTACCTCACTAACAAAGACTGTTGATTAGTTAATTGATTTGACTGTTTACTGATGTTTTGATGTAAATCGATTCTGTTTTATTGTGAAAGGGCCTTAAATCTAGCCTGGAAGAAACAAAATATTACTTTACCAGGAAAACAACCAGCATCATCCTGAATCGACTTCAGTCCCACTCCAGGTGAGCAACTTTAAGGTCCACATTGAAGCAGTCCTAACCCGGTCCCAGCTCCTCATCAGATGCTGCTTCACCTCAAAGTCAACTCTTCCATTACCAGCCAATTTTCACTGCCTGGTGATGGAAGAGGTTACACACATAATGAAAGTAATGGCTGCTATAGGTAAATCAGTGTGAGAGGAAACACCCTATATGAAAGTGTTTGTGTTTTAAATGTTTGGGTCTGTCAGACTGGAAATGAGCTGCTATATTAATAAAGTTTAGGCTGTTTGAAGGCAAAGAAAAACTGTCTTAAAATCCAACTGTGTGAGAGAACAGACTGATCAATATCACAGCTTTATGATTAGGACACTGAAGAACTTGATGGCTTATATTTGATGATTTCATTAAATTAATGAAATTTCATTAAATTATCAGCTGAATTTTATCATCTGAGACTCTCAACTATAAGATTATTCAATGAAGGATCCAAACTGCCACAGAAACAAGTAAAAGTGAACAAAGACAAACGAACATGAAAATGATTAAAATCAGTTTGTATGCAGTTATATTTGATTTCATACTGACTTGTAGTATTAACGCGCTGATGTGTAATGACGCTGTTTAAACAGCAGGCGGCACTGTGTAACACATGACGTAATCCTTTGGCATCAGGTGACTTACCCGGAAGAGAGAGACGAGACTTCACGGGAACAACAGCGATCAAAACACGATCCTGCAGCTGGATTTTAATTTGAAATATCAGCGCGAAGGAAGGTAAGAAAACATGAGCTAACAGGCAGAGAGGAAGATGGAGGCCGGTAGGAAGCAGCTCAGTGTGTCATCTACAGGGAAGCCGTGCGAGCATCTATGGCAGCAGGAAAGAGGGCCAAAGACACACAGCTATTAGCAGGCGTTAAATCAGATAAAAAATGAATGGAGTCTGGTACAAAGCTCACAGCGCTAAGTTGAAATAAATCAGAACAAAGACGCAGAGCTACATGCTAGCACAGTTTGGATTAGAGAAAAATGAATAGTCTGGTGCAGAAACCACAGCTCTCTGTTAAAGTAAATTAGTGCACGGAGCTACATGTTGGCATACTTTGAATTGGATCGGGGGTGGGGGAACTCCAGTCCTCGAGGGCCGGTGTCCTTCAGGTTTTATGTGTCATTGATCCAAGAGAGCTGATTTAAATGGCTAAACTACCTCCTCTTTATTTCTTGAAGTTCTCCAGAGTTGTGGTAATGAACTAATCATTTATTTCAGGTGTGTTGACCCAGGGTAATATCTAAAACCTAAATGACACTGGCTCTTGAGGCTGGAGTTCTCCACACCTGGATTAGATGAAAAGTGAATTGACTAAGGTGGGAACCGTGGCTCAGGGGGTTGGGAAGCATATCTGTAACCGGAAGGTTGCCGGTTCGATTCCCGGGCTCTCTGTCCTGGTCGTTGTGTCCTTGGGCAAGACACTTTACCCTACCGCCTACTGGTGTTGGCCAGAGGGGCCGATGGCGCGATATGGCAGCCTGGCTTCTGTCAGTCTGCCCCAGGGCAGCTGTGGCTACAACCGTAGCTTGCCTCCACCAGTGTGTGAATGCGAGAGTGAATGAATAGTGGCATTGTGTGCCTTTGGGTGCCTTGAAAAGCGCTATATAAATCCAATCCATTATTATTATTATTATTAACTGAACATTAAAACCTGCAGTCTCCAGTGACAAACTGTTTCTTAGATTTAAATCAGATGGAATTGAAATTGACAGGGGCAGAGATTGTTTATCTCAGCACTGATGGAGTAGTTATTTCATTGATCCTAACATTGATTGTTGATTTGCTCTTTTGGATGATGTAATGACCTCTGACCTGTTACTGGATATAAGAGCACTGATGAATGTTGATCTTGTTTTGATTTTTAATCTGTTTCTTCCGCAGTATGGAGGATGATGAACTTCCGTCAGAGGATGGGATGGGTGGGTGTGGCTTTCTACTTGCTGCTCAGCGTCATGGCGGCGTACTACATCTTTGAGGTCCACAGCTTTAGTTTGGAACGTGTGCAGAGAGCAGGTACCAGCCCATCGGCTCCACCTCCTGCTATCACTGTCCATGGATCACTACTTCCTGTGTGGATGTGGGCATTGATCTTCCTGCTGCCATACTTGCAGCTCTTTCTCTTCTTGTTCTCGTGCACAAGGGCGGACCCCCGCGCTGTTGGATACTGTGTGCTTCCTGTCTGTATCGCCCTTCTGTACAGCCGCCGCCATGCCGCCAAATTGGCCAATCACAGGGCAGCAGGATCGCTCATTGACACGTAGGGGACGACCAATCAGAGAGCCTCCCACGTGATGAGGGGTGGGATGACAGCAGGACTAGTTTGTGATGTCATTTCCTGTGTGCCTTTTAAACACTCCTACAAGTTTTGCCCTGATTGCGGCCTGACAGGAAGTTCTGCCGCTCTCAGTACAGACTCACAGCACCCTGTGAAAAAAGCCCCTCCCACCAGTGGCAACCAGTCTTTTTCCCCTCTGTTTTTTTTTTTTTTTTTTTTTTTACTGTTGTGACATCAGTAATGTGTTGTGATTTGTTGCTTGGCTGTGAGTCACTTTATTTGCATTAGTTATTTGTTTACTGACAATGCAGTGATGTTGCCATGGTTACCTGATACATTATTTAGGTTAAGGTTAACTGAAAAC
Organism: Rhamphochromis sp. 'chilingali'; assembly: GCF_963969265.1. Lineage (NCBI taxonomy): Eukaryota > Metazoa > Chordata > Actinopteri > Cichliformes > Cichlidae > Rhamphochromis > Rhamphochromis sp. 'chilingali'. The sequence continues at coordinate 29,124,123 of NC_137932.1, forward strand.
CTCACAGCCAATCGGTGAGCAGGATTCCTCCGAAATGTGGTACTTTTCTCTATTTAATGAGTCACATGAAACACTGTTTACCTTGACATCTTTATTGTGTCGTCAATTTAAAAAAAGAAAAATCAATGTGAAAGTGTTCTCAGGTGTTTCAGGTTCGTGATCTTTTTGAGGGAGGATGCACTTCACAGTTCTCTTCTTCCTCAGCTTTCTCGTCCTCTTCACTGCTGTCTTCTTCGTCCTCATCTGTGACAGGTGAAACAGACAGGTGATGATTCTACATTGAACCTGGAGCATCAGACACCTGCAGTAACCAGCATCCTGCCAATTCACCAATCAAAGCGCTCAATCCACCAACAATAGTTCTTCAGTGACAATATCACAGTTAGTGATTCTGATTGTTTGATCAGGTGAGACAGGTGCTACAGGTGTTTAGCACTGACATTCATCAGTGCTCATATTTATTTATTTATTTTAAATGAAACCTTTATGAAGTGAAAACAAACATTGACAAAAGGACACAGGCAGAGGTCAGTGCTCAGGTGTGCACTGGTACGATTATGTTTTAAACATTGTTTTTTTGTATTTTTTTTTCTTCTGAGAATAAAACAAACCAGCTGTACGTAGAACCGTGTTTGTGTCATTAATCATCAGCACAAACTCCGGATCAGATTGTGGATGTTCAGGATGAGGTTGTTGTCTAAGCACCACTGTCTGAAGTGTTGGCTCTCCTTTGTAGTGCTAACCAAAATAAGCCAGTGTGAGCTCAGGTTCAATGTTTGTCTCTGAAAATGGCGAGATGCTTCAATTTTTGGAAGTGTCTCGCAGGGCAATTTTTTCCGTGTTAAGGTTGTGCAATTTGCAGTAAACAATGTGCTCAGAATTGTGTGACTTGTTTAAATACTCTTCTGTTGAAAGTGAAAGGCTTACAAATACATATGCACAAGTCCAAAGATCCTACTGTTCACAACTTTCAATCACAATCTGACTATGAGCATCTTTAATACATACAGCAGATTTTTAACAGAAAGAAGACTTTGCGCTCCGCAGACATCAGTAAATCTGACCCTAAATGTTCCTCCTCCTTTAAAACTCCAGCCTCTGTAATGAAGGATATTTTAACAGTCTGTTCAACAACAGGGTTAGAACACGTTATGAACTAAGATGTGTTTTGTAGTCCTTCTCCAGCACATTGTAGTTTCAACATGGCAAACATCTTACGTCATATCGTTAATGAGAGATGAGTGTAAAGCCATTCCAATTGTATGAAGTTACCAATTCTCAGGGGTCTCTCTTCTCTTTTCTTATCTTAAGTCCTTAGCAATTCTCCTATTTAACCTTCCCTTTATATTGGTAGGCAAAGAGATTTGGAATAGGAGGTATGAGGTACTCAAAATCTCTTGAAGTTCTCCAGAGGGCTGGTAATGAAATAATCATGTGATTCAGGTGTGTTAACCCAGGGTGATGTCGAAAACCTGCAGGGAGTGTTAGGAAGGTTATTTTTAAAATGTATTCCACTACACATTACAGAATACATGGCCGAAAATTAGGGCTGGGTATCGTCACAGATTTCTAGAATTGATTCGATTCCGATTCACAAGGTCTTGAATTGAATCGATCCACGATTTGATTTGAATTGGGGAAATTTTGCATCAGACAATCAGAAATATTATAATTCTTATCACGTATCAGTACATTTCCATATTTTTATATCTATAAAAAGAAAGCTGACACTTGTGAGACTTTATCAAAGGTGTAAGCATCACAGCAGATGCCTTTGTGTCAAAGTAACTGAGGATAAAACACAGAAAAACATGAAGGCGATTTTCCTTGCCTGGGATTTTATAGCAGATGACCTTAACTATTCTGCAGTAGATCAAAAATGAAAGAATACCATTAATTAACCTATGAACATTACCTGATACTGCTGAAGTGAAGCAGAGCAAAGTTACAGAGGTTTTATTAGAGACACAGCTAAGCGTATTGCAATTTTGCATAATTTTTACAAAGTTCAGTAGCCTATTGAACACAGAAATTGGTATTTCTTGTCGGAAGTATGTAAAAGGAAAGAAAACAGCAGCCGACAGTGCATGTTTACATCTTTGTGCAGAATCTGTTTACCTGCCCTCATTTACTGTTTTAGCTGTTTGGTGGTTGTTGAAATTTTGTGAGGTTTAAACTGAGAGTCTGGCGTTTCGGGCAAAATTAATGTATATTTAAAAATCGATTCAGGATTTTAATGAATCGATATCACGTTATCCAAGCTACAATCGATTTTAATCGAGAAAGCAATGATCAAAACCCACCCCTACCCAAAATGTATTTTGTAACATAATCTGTTAAATTACTCAATGACAGTAATGTATTCTGAATACTTTGGAATACTTAATATATTGTCATGGGTTTTACAGCTACATGAATGTAGTATTGCTGTGTTACATTACTATTACTGAAGGCTACTTGCTATAGCAATACCAACTAGATTTTTAAATCTTAATATAAAATGAGTAACAGTATGGTGGACATCAGGTAAGGCTGCACTTTTTTGCAGTGATCTTGTATAGAAAACTATTTCTGTATCATTAATATGTTTTCTTTTTGTCTGTTAATAATCATGTGGAATTGCAAATGAATATTTGTAGCTAGCAGGTTGTTAAAGCTATCCATCAAGTCTAAAAAAAGCATGTTAATATGTGGAGATCCTGAAGGCTGCTCCAAAAATGATCAGATTATATTTTAAATATTTATTCAAGTCTCTTCCAAACTCCAGCTGTTTATTTTAAGTTTGAATATTTACTAAAATAAAAATAAAAGCGTTCTAACATCTCACTTGTTTGTTTTTATTCAGGCATACATGTGTACTATGTTTATTCAGGGAGATTAAGCTTGTGTTTTAGTCATGTAGTGTGGTTAACTGTATGAAGCTTATTAGACATTGTGAAACAGATGATATTTAAAAGCAAATTTTGCAAAGTGCTTAAGATAATTAAAAAAAAAAAAAATTCTTAAAGAAATCTACTACATTGTGTGCAATTTTTTTTTATGTCATGTGTAATTTCCATTGCAAATATTACTCAAACTTAAATTAAGAGGGAATGGCAGTAAAAACTCCAGAGCAGTGATGCCATCATGTACATTGCCATACAATGCCATAGAACAATCACGCTGCGTTCTTGGGAAGTTTGGGCTTCCTTGTGAGTCCGGACTCGCGTACCTGAGTACAGTGGTCCCTTGCTATAACTCTGTTCACTTTTCGCGGCCTCGCTGTTTTGAGGCTTTTTTTTGTATGCAATTTTGCATGTTTTTTTTTTTGGGGGGGGGGGGGTTAACAGCGCATTGTGTTTGTCGAGGAAACATTTTGCAAAGTCACCTGCGTAGCACCCAAAAGGCAGGGGAAGAAACCACTGCACAAAAAGTTGGACTTCTAAAGGAAGGTAGAAGTTGCCGTATTTTTTGGACCATGAGGCGCACCCTCTCCACTGAATTATAAGGCTTATTAAGCGAAACAAAACCGTCAGATAAGTATCTTGATGCATGCTCAATAATCCAGGTAGACGTCAGATAAGTACTTTACTCAACTCATTCTTCTTGCTTCCACTGCCTCCACTTCCATACATTGATTCATTAATGGTGAATTCTCTCGCAGGTGCTCTATTCCCATGTTCTGGACCTGAAAACAGGGCTTGGTCTTTGGTTTCATTCTGTAATACTGGACTTATTTTTCTACGAAGCTTTGAACTTTGAGAGTGTTTAAACAAGAGAGAAAAGTGTGAAAATGTTCACAAAGTGTGTAGTGAGGGGTTTAAAAGCCTTGAGACATGTTGACTGTAGCCATAGCAACTGTGCAAATACTTCCGTGCTACCTCTCCCAAAATGGCAAAAAGAAAGGCAGAAAACAGGAGCTTTCTGAACAGGTGGGAGACAGAATATCTGTTTACTAGGGGTGCAACGATATTCGTATCGATATTGAACCGTTCGATACAGTGCTTTCGGTTCGGTACGCATATGTATCGAACAATACAACATTTGTAATTTATTTTATCAACTTTCCTTCTGACAATGCTGTCTGTGTTGAGCGCTCAGTGAATCTGCGTTCGACTACTCCGCCTAGGCTGCACTGTCGAGCGCAGATCCACTGAGCGCTCAACACAGACAGCATAGTCAGAAGGAAGAGCGCAGGGCAAGCTAGCGAGACAGAAGTTAAGCTCTCCTTGCAACATGGACCTCCCCCACCCTCATTCAGATCTGGCGTTTGGAATTATTTTGGTTTTCATGTGACGTATGACCCTGAAGGTAAGCGAGTCATGGACTAAAGTAAAACAGTATGTTGGATGTGCCATGCAATGCTCAATTACATGGGTGGGAACTAGTGTGTTAGCGCAGTTAGCTCGTTAATGTGTTGGCTGTCTAGCCCCATGCACGGGGCGATCGGCGGTAGCTCATTAACGGAGATTTGCCGTGTTGTGGCGTTAAGGTCATTTCAACGAGATTAACCTGAAAGCACTAGTGGGAACACAACGAATATGACTGCACATTTACATCCTAGTGCAAAGACAAAAACAGCAAGCATGCTACTAACTTTAGCCGAGTCATTTAGACAGCTGTTAGCACATGATTCTCCTTATGCTGCTGAGAATATAGCCCAGAAGAAGCGGATAGTATAGCTTTTATTTTGGAAAGAGACATTTCTCTGTAATAAACTCTCTTTTCCAAAGATGAGTGATTCCTCAATCAGATACAGGGCTCGCAATATCTCTAGCCCGACGTCCCGGTGCTAGAGATTTTTTTCAGTCGGGCTACCAAAATCTATCTCTGCCCTGCCCGTCGGCCTATTGTAGGAAGGAAAAATATATGTCAATGCTTTTGCATTCTTTCAGAAATGTAGCTGGGTAATTATGTCATTGGCATCGGTGAGCCACTGTCAATATGTGACATTGAAATCGCGTTTGAATTTGCGCTTGTTTTTTTGCTTTCACTTTGCAATCGTGCGAACTGTGTATAGAGAGCGACAGCACTGATCTGTGAGTGATGATAATTTGTGCACCAATTCCTCTGACATCGTCTTATTAATCGTTAGCTTACTATGCAAACATGACAAGTGAAATCTCCCGCAGCAAGCTTAAACATGTGAGAGGTTGATCGCGCAGAGAATCTCTGAGCTTATGTGAGTGCGTGTGTAAAAGCAGCAGGATATATATTTTAGTTCTGCTGAGCCAAATAAGACAGGTCAGAAAAGCTTACCACAAAACGGAGAAGTTATGACAAATCAGACTATAAGGCAAAAAGAAAGTGCAGCTTTATGGTTTCATGGACAAAAGAATTTCTGTGGCTGCAATATGACGAGCTAAATAACCAGGGCTGCACATAAGTGGTCCGCAGGTGCGCATTCGCTGTCAAAATAAAAAACACGCAAAAAGGGTTAGGGTTAAATTTAAAAACTGTACTTTTGAGTTAAAATATATATTTATAATTTTAATAAATGACAAATTAAAAAGGCATGAAAAAAATTTTTGTATCGAAAAAATATCGAACCGTGACACCAAAGTATCGAACCGAACCGTGAATTTTGTGTATCGTTGCACCCCTACTGTTTACCTATGTGAAAGACTGACCTATTTGTCTTGTATGTGGAGCTAATGTGGCTATAACCAAGGAGTACATTAGACGACACTATGAAACGACACACCAAGACAAGAACCTGGACAATGTCCAGGTTCTTGAACCTGGACATGATTCAAAGGCGTCGGAAAACAGAAGAGATGAAAAGAAGTTTTGTTTGAAAACAGACTATGTTCAAAAAAGCCATATCACAAAGTGAGGCTGCTGTAAAGGCTAGTTTTATTGTGGTAGCAGAGATCGCAAAATCAGCCCGGCCCTTCAATGAGGGAGAGTTTGTGAAAAGGCGAATGATCAAAGTTTGTGACCTTGTGTGCCCAGAGAAAAAAGCAAACAGTCCATAAGTCCATTATGAGTCCATAAGAAAAGATTCATTCTTATATCTGGAGGAAGATTTTTTTTCAATAAATATTAATGTTAGCCCACGACTTTGTTCCAGTTTTGAATTTTGGCCCACTGTGTATTTGAGTTTGACACCCCTGCCTTAAGACATCTATAATAATTGTAAAAAATGAAGTTGGCTACTTCACGGATTTCACCTGTCTCAGGTTATTTTTAGAATGTAACTTTCGCGAAATACGAGGGACCACTGTATCGAGAAACGGCCTAACAGTCTGCAGTGAACTAACCACACCTAACACCAGCTAACAATGTTAGCTCGGTGGAGAGTATCCTTCATTAATAGTAATAAAAATCACACAGCAATAGTACATACTGAAGTTTCGCACATTACATTCTTCTTATGAAGTGGTGTCGGAAATGCATTCCTGCCTGTGGACTGCTGGCTCTGGGTCCATTATGTAAATGACGCCACCAGCATTAACAGGACCCTTACATTACAGCCTCTAATTACGTGTTTTGTTTGGGTTTCCAGCAATTAGAATCAGAGAAACTGCATTAATCCCAGATAGAAATTGAGTAAAAAAATTTAAAAAAAAAAACAAAAACACTACTCGAACATGGCCCGCTCTCAGCCAAGCAATATATGACTACATTATGGGTAGAACTTTGTGCATATTGAAAGAATGTCTCATCCTAGGAGGTCTGTAACATTCTAGGGTGTTCACCCCCACATATAGGAGCATGAGAGAGGTCGTAGCTTGTCTTATTGTTTTACGGTAGGATTAACGTAGCTATGTCAGTTTTAGTTTAAGTGCCTTCTTTACATATGGATGAACTGTTGGATTTTCCAGACCAGCAGGTTAAGGGAAGTCGTTTATGGGACCCCCCCCCACACACACACGTACACCTCCACATTCCAATGTAAGGAACAAATGCTTACTGAAGTATAAATAAAGACCGGGGCAGTTTCTCAGTGCGAGTCTCAGTTCTGGAGGCTGCCCTTGCTAGCAAGAAGTTCTGTGTGTTTCTCTTCTCTGAGTCTTTACTGAAGAAGTGTTTTAGAGTATATTTCTTGACAATGTGTAAAAACAAATGGATTTACGCAGGTATTTTAGTTCTGCTGAGCCAAAAAAGACAGGTCAGGATGAAGAAGGGACAGGCAAAGAAAGGCCTACCACAAAGCGGAAAAGTTACGACAAATCAGACTACGAGGCAAAAAGAAAGCGCAGTTTTTTGGTTTCATGGACAAAAGAATTTCTGTGGCTGGAATATGACAAGGTGAATAACATGATGTTCTGCCGGGTGTGTTGGGACCAGTAATTTTAGGAAAGACCCCATCAGAACCCATGAGAAATTTCTGCATCACAAGAAATGCATTGGTGCTCAGTCTGCAGCATCTTTCCCAGAACAAACACCCATTGCAAAAAACATGCTAAAAATAAACCAAGCACAACAAGAAGTCCTGAAAAAGCTGTTTAGAACTGCGTACTATGTGGTAAAGAGTGAACTACCATTGGCAAAATTTAGCAGTCTTTGCAAACTTCAAATAGCAAATGGCCTAGATCTTGGTTCCACAATGACCATGCTTGCAGAGAGTTTATTGGAGCAGTAGCACAAACTTCAAGAGACTAGAATAAAAAGGAAATTCAAGAAAGCAGGTTCTTATCCATTCTTGCAGATGGCAGTACAGACACTGGTATAATAGAACAGGAGTTGGTTCATGTCAGGTATGTGAGAGATAATAGTGACATAGCTACATACATGATCAAATTTCAGCCAGTCAAGAGTACAAATGCTGCAGGTATTTTAGAGGCTATTGAGAAGCAGTGAACACCATGGGTATCACAGAAGACACGTGGAAAAAGAAAATAGTGTGTGCAAATGTTGATGGTGCTGCAGTGATGATGGGTGAGAAAACAGGAGTAGCTGGGAGACTGAAACAGAGGATACCCCACATCATAACAATCCACTGTGTGGCACACAAACTAGAGCTAGCTGTGCTGGGTAGCGTGAAAAGCTGTGACTGTCTGGTAAAATTTGAAGTTACACTGAAAACCATCTTAAAGGTGTACTACTATTCCCCAAAGAAGCGAAGAGAGCTGACAGAAATAAGTGAACTGCTAAATGAGAAGCTGCCACATTTCAATGGCCTGAAGAGCACACAGTGGGTTCCAAGCTGGCTGAGATGCCTGAAGGCTGTGGAAAAAAAATTACACTCCCACTGTTGTTCATATGGAGAACATGGCAGAAGGAAGTGATGTCAAAGCCGAGGATGCAGCCAAGGCTAAGGGGGTGGTGCAGAAAATGAAGACTGAGAAATTTGTTTCTGCATTCTGCATTCCTGCATTTCATGTTGGACTACAGTACCATCTTATCCAAGTGCTGTACTGATTTTCAGCATGAAAACCTAACACCCCCCCCCCCCCAAAAAAAACAAAAAAAAACAAAAAACAAAAACCTAAACATTACACCTAAACAAATCAGTTAGTTGAGAGCACCACATCACGCTTACTCAGCCTGAAAACAAAACCAGGAGAATATCAGAAACCCTTGGACACAAAGTTCACAGCGAACCAGGATGGTAGCATTTGCTACTGTGGAACTCAGCTAACAAAAAGTCAGCGACCTACTAGAAGAGGTGAGGGCACAGACAGAGACACCTTTGGTGCAGAGATTCAGAAGATTATTGACAACACAGTCAAGTACATGGACAACAGATTTAAAAATCTGCATGGAAAAACCTCTCTCTAGTTTCAAGGTTTTTGACCCTCCCACTCTTCCCTACCCTAGAAAAGAGTTGGCGAATTATGGGGATGAAGAGGTGGATTATCTTGTCACACATTTTGCCTGTTTGCTAGATGCAGAATAGAAAGAGAAAATTCCACAAGAGCAGATGGATCTAAAAATGTGGCTTGCAGAACACCGGGGTAGCAAAGTATATTGCTTGTACAGAGATCTCCTCTCTGAGAATCCAGAACACCTCTCTCATATCTTGTTGCTGTTGAAATTAATGCTGACACTTAGTCCATCAACAGCCATCTGTGAGAGAGGACTTTCTTGCATGAACCGAGTGAAGAAAACACATCTCTACACCCTGAAACACTGAATGACTGCATGCAAGTCTCCATTAATGGGGAAACAGTTGAATCTTTTTGCCCTGACAAGTCGATTCATGTCTGGATGCTTTCTGGAAAAGGTTCAAGACACCTGGATCATCAAGGAAAGGAAAAAAGAAGAAAAAAAAGACAAATGAATTCTGAAGTCTTAATCCAGCTCAAGATGCTATAGATTCCTGACAGTAACACGTTCGGTCCACTGGTAAAACGTAGTTCTATTAACCTGTGCTCGATTGCTCTGGAACAGGTGTTGTGTCAAAAAGTGATCGCCTGCCAAAAACTGATTTCTAATGTTTCCATGTGTTTTTATGTCTTTTTAATTATTTACCAACATACGTAAAGATGACTTCGGTGAACATGGTTTACAAAGGGGTTATATATAAAATTTAAAAATGACCTGTTTTTCAACTATCTTTATAACTCTGTTATTGTACTTACATTATAACCAATCCGGTCCTTTTTGTCCACTTAAAATATATTTACAGAATGATTGTAATATTTGTTGCAATTTCTGCTTTCTTCTTGGCCAGTTTACTCTCACAAAAGACATTTTTAATGTCAACGAGACATTCTTTTAACTGCATAAATAAAATATATACAAAAGTCACTGCCAAAAACTGATTGCAGCTTTAGCAGTTTAAATACGAGCAATCAGTTTTTGGCACAACACCGGAACCAGATGTAAGTCCCAAAAAAACTGAATTTTGGAACTAAAATTGAATTTTAGAAATGAAACTGAATGGTGAGAAGTGAAACTGAAATTATTTGAAAGCTACATTTTTAAAGGATAAAATACAGTTTCAAAGCAAATGAATTCATTTTCTAAATATAAAATTCAATTTCAATTTAGTGACAATCATTTTCAAACCAATATATTAAATTTCAAATTAGGCTAATTCAAATTTAGTTTTAAAAAGCATTTATTCAAGTTACAATTCAGATTCAATCTGAGCAATTCAAATTCGAATTTAACTTATTCAAATTCAGTTTCTGGTGGCACAAAGTTCTACCCACCACTACTACATGCTCACCCAACTAAGCTAAACTTACGCCCGACCACATTAATCACCAAAATTGGGGAAGGAGAGGGGATAGCCTAACATATGAAACAGGAAATGACCGCCGTGTATTCCATTTATTCCAACAAAGCAACTGTATTCTGATTACCACCTATTTAAACTGCAACGGAATACAGTTACTCATATTTTGTATGTTAAATATGTAACCCCGGTACATGTATTTCATTACTCCCGCTTCACGGGGAATTGAAGCCTGGAGTTCCCCACCCCTGCTCTAAGTACTCACGGCATCACTCCGAGTCAGGCTCAGTGCCTTTGATACCCTCTGCTAGATTTGTTTAGCAGGTAATAAAACAGAGGCCTAGAAGCTCGTTCAGCACATCTAGCTATCTTTCTGTTACGCCTGTTCACAGGTAGTTTTTTGTAGCTCACCTTGTGCGCATACTTTTTCACGCTCAACAAGCTCGCTGAGCAGCTGCGACACGTTCTGGTTCAGCTCGGAGATTCCGCGTATCAAAGAGCTAAGGTCTGTTTCTACCTGCACGCTGACCGTCTGCCTCTGCCCATCTCTGAGTCTCAGCTCTGTCCGCAGCGACGCCATCTTCCTCGATGACGTCATCGCGGACATCTACTACTTTCAGGTTCGCTTTATGATTTATTTATCAAAAAATCCTCGTCATGTGGAACTCTGATCTACACACCGGAACTGAGTAATAGTTTACAATAACGGGCTTTAAAGTTTCAGGGGTCAAACTTTGCTGATGAGTCATGTTTGGAATGAAAGCTGCGCTTTAATCAGTTGTAGGAGGACATTCGTTAAACACGTGAACGCGACACAGCGCTTAGCTTATTTTTTATTTTATTTATCAGGTAATTATTATAAACTTTATTAATATTCAGACTCAGTATATAATATTTATATTGTACGAACGTGATCCTATATTTTACGAACGTGATAATTATGTATATTGTAATAACGTGATATTATGTTGTTCAAACGTGAAAAGTATATTGTACAAACATGATAGTATATTGTACAAACAGGAAAAGTATCTTGTTAGAACAATAAACCTTTCACGTTATAACGTGATACACTTGTATTTTTCTTTTGCCTGGGTGGCAGCATACGCTTCCGTACAGTGGAGCTTGACCTGTTTACTAATTTTATTTGTGTTTTTGTTCCGGTGACGTCTCGCCTCACCGTCCCGCCAAATACGATCTGAAGAAGTGAACCGGAAGTTGTCATTGGTTAATGGTAGCTAGCAGCTCGATGACACACATCAGAACATCGGACTTGATTATTTATTCTTGGTGCTTCATCGACTAGTTCACAGTCAAGCGGAGCAATCTGACCCTAGATCGGTGAGTGTTTTTGTTCTCAGAGCGAGCAGCCTTAGCATTAAGCACGCTGCCCGTTCGTATTTACCGAGGATGCGGGCTGGTGCTAACTGGCGCTAACCGTTAACATGCTTATTGATTGTCGCCGGTGTTCCAGATCTACTGGCGTTTAGATCAACTGGCGTTGGTCGAACAGATGTGTGGCAGTCTTGCGTTTCAGGAGCTGCTACCGACAAACCAGCAAAAAAACGCCAAATGTGTCACCTGTGACACTTGTGAGGTTATCTCAAACACACTCCGTCAGTCTTGATGCTGTTGAACAACAAAATGTTTAAAAATGTGGCGAGTTTATCTGGTGATATCCTCATTCGCGACACGATCGCGAAAACGGCAAACAATTAATACCACGCCGATGTTGTTCACAGGACAGCAAGAGTAAACGATCGGGAGACTCTTGTCGTCGTTATCGTTCCCCTCGCACGTTTTATTTCTCCGGTTTCAGCGTTTTTGCTTCACAACTAAAGCGAGCAGTTTACTTTGTGCACTAACATGGAGTCGAGTCAACCAGCGCCACCTCTGGCCAAGTGCCACAGCCTACAGCCAGATCAACCTGTGACACACATCTGCACCACGTTTGATTTCGTTTCTTGCACAACACATTTGTACCTTTCAATTGTGTCTGTTTGTGCGTCATGCAAATAAACCTTTGAAATGAATGAAATGATATCATATATTCCTTATTGGCCTACATTTGTACAAAATTCCAAATTATATACACAAAGTCATAGAAATCACCACTCCAATTGGTCATCATGATTTTGATATTCTCTTTTCCCATAACAATGAAATACACCTTGGACAAATATGACACATCAATATTTCATTAGTGTTGTCACATCACATCATGTAAGCATCGTCTGCCTGTGTCCTTTCCCTGGAAATTAATATTTCCAGCCAATATACGCAATTCATCAACATGGCTGGAGAGTTGGTAGTTATATATAAAGTCAGTGACTCAGGTGTGTCGCTTGGTTTGTCATCTGTTTGTGAGACTGGAGGAGACGTAGAAATCTTTTGTTTTAAATCTTAGTTGGGAAGATTCCTGTTTTAAAACAAGCACTTTTTGTGAGAAATGCAAGAAGTACATCTGCAGAAAGCACACAGTTACATTCTGTCCATCATGTGGACAAAATCGAAAATGTTGAGCATTGAAAAACTGAGAACGTTGGGCAAGTTCAAAATACGTGTTTGTAAGAACGAAAAACCAAATTGTTCCTAAAATAGTTATGTTGTATGTCTGTGTTCTACATGTTTATCTGATGGGAAATAAAGTTGCTATTGTTTTATTGCAGTTTTTGGATAATTCTGAGTGGATTTACACAGTACGGATCTAAGTGACCCGCAATAAAATCAATGTCAATTGTTTGTTCTTCAACATAATACAAGGGTTAATTTCCAAAACTTGCTTATGATCTTCAATTTGTAGCAGATCCACTATCACACAGCAGCTGGAGCAGTTTCAAATGGAGCTCAGTCCACTACTGCCATAGCCTACTACTAGATTAACTTGTGACACATCTGCACCTGCTGCTATGATCACATTGAGTAGAGGCTGAGTGGCTGCACTAACCCCTGGTACATCCAAATCTACCAACAAACATGTTGAAAGATGCAATGCCAGCAATGTGGATTGTCAACACTGAAAACAATCAGTAAGCAAAGACAACAGGGATCATTTTTTTCTGTTTATTTAGCACCCACAACATTTGTAGTCGCCTTCTGCACAGGGGAAGTCCACACACACTGTGTGGTACCACTTTCCACAGAAGGTGCATTCATTCTGCAAGACTGAATGAGATTGTCAGAGTCATTGTCTGACTGTTTATTACTAATCACCTGCTGTACATTCACAGTAACTGCCATCTCCTTACAAATGTTTATTAGATTGACCACACTTATGCAGACTGTATATCACAACCAACTCTTACATGTTCGTTTGCAGAGGGAAGACACAGGCAGACTATGCTAACGACATGTGATGTTACAACACTGGTGAAATGTTAGTGTGTCATATATTTGTTCACCACATTTTTCTTATGGGCAAAAGTATTGATATCAGGATGGTGATTCTTATGACTGTGTATGTCATTTGGCATTTTGTACAAATGTAGGCTGATAATAAATACATGATATCATTTCATTAATTTCAAAGGTTTATTTGCATGACGCACAAACGGACACAATTGAAAGGTACAAATGTGCATGACACGAATTCAAACGTGCTGCAGATGTGTGTCACCAGTTGATCTGGCTGTAGGCTGTGGCACTTGGCCAGAGGTGGCGCTGGTTGACTCGACTCCATGTTAGTGCACAAAGTAAACTGCACGCTGTAGTTATGAAGCAAAAACGCTGAATTCGGAGAAATAAACCGTGCCAGGAGAACGATAATGACGACAAGAGTCTCCCGATCGTTTACTCTTGCTGTCCTGTGAACAACATCGGCGTGGTGTTACTTGTTTGCTGTTTTCGCGATCGCGTCGCGCGTGAGGATATCACCAGGTAAACTCGCCACATTTTTAAACATTTTGTTGTTCAACAGCATCAAGACTGACGGAGTGTGTTTGAGATAACCTCACAGGTGACACATTTGGCGTTTTTTTTTGCTGGTTTGTCGGTAGCAGCTCCTGAAACGCAAGACTGCCACACATCTGTTCGACCAACGCCAGTTGATCTAAACGCCAGTAGATCTGGAACACCGTACGCTTCGTAGTACGCGCACTTCGCTGACTACGTACAGAGGCAGCAATATAACATAGCTAACATTAACAGTGCAGTGAATCCTGCTTGTGCCGTGACATTCAGGACTGCAAACCAAGCAGCATTCACTGACTTTCAGCTAGTTGTGTTTGTGGATATATTACTGACTGTATATTGATCTGTGTCTAGCCAGTAATTCTTACTGCTCTGCCCCTCACCATGGTGACCTATTTGTGTACCTGAGCAGAGGAGGATGTGTGAGGAACAGACGGTGTCTCTGGTTGATGTTCTGGAGGAAGATGAGGAGCTAGAGGAAGAAGCTTCAGCTGTGCTGGCAGGAAGTGACTCTGACCACTGCTCCTATCCTCAGGTGAGTAAAACGTCTGGCAAAACATCCCCACAGACTGATAAACCTATCTCCACTAAGGTTGGGCATATGTAAAAATTTTCCAGCCGACAATCTTCAGTCCAATAGGTGATATATTTGCGGAGACTTTTTGCTGGGTGGTGCAATATAATCATTCACAGTAGGGCTGCCACAAATGATTATTTTGATAATCAACTAGTCACTGCATTACAGTATACAATATTATTGTCACTGCTACATTTCCGTAACGTATACCAGAAATTATTTCCACTACTAATTAATTACCGTTGGGCTCAAAGGTCCTATTAATAAACTGTTAACAAATGTGTATTTATGAAGACGATTTGTGAGACTGGTAAACTTATGATATGTACGATGGTCTTTCGTTCTACACGGTGCATTTCAAGGTCCTGTACCCATCCTTCGGTAAACTGTACCTGGGCTTGTTGCAGTGACCTGAAGTTACTAAAAACTTCATGAGTGTATGCACTCACTCCAAGAACTGTATAATTATAAATCTGAGCATGGTGAAAGTTGGGCAGCACGCTAACGTCTTTTGTCCACTCTGTGTGCTCATAAGGGTCTAACCCTTTCACTCCTTTGATTTTTTTCCTCGTATCTTTTTTTGACTTTTCATCAAGTCTGTCTTTGTACGGACCGGCATTGTTCTCCTTCGTTTTGTACATACCTTTTTGGGGGCCAAAGAAAAAGCAAGAATGTATTGGAACCGGAGAATGAACGTTTCGCGGTGCTGCAAATGCTTGCATTTGATGCGGTACTTGGATTGTTTTGCCACGAGTTCCCGGCATGCAATGCGCGAAAGTCACGTGGTCTGTCAGCCTCTATAAGTGCTACCTCCGAAGGATGTGGCCCCTGAATTTGGACACAAATACCGGAATTTGGACATACGATACCGAAGACTGCTGCTTCTTCTTCTTCTTTGGCGTTTAATGGCAGCTGGCATCCTTGTAGATGGACTGCTGCCATCTTCTGTCCGTTATTACACTCTTAAATCCTACTACTTATTCCTGCGTCTTTCAGGATATTGCCAAGCTTCAAACGACGCCTCGACTATTAAATAACCTGTAAACATGGTTATAGTTTCTCCTTGTTTCCCTCCCCATCACTGTTTTTTTTTTTTTGTTTTTTTGTTTTTTTATGTAAATAAAGTGTTTGGGGCTTTTTTCTGAACATAGGCTACTTGCCTTTCTTTCTTTCTGTTATGAGTTTCAGTAAATGAATTGTTGCATTTTGGCGCAGCTGGAAGAGGGTGCTGTTAAAAACAGCTATTATTTTTCAGTTAACTGCTTCTCTTAGCTTCAACCAATATTATTAGCAAACTTACTGTGGGAGGACTCGACTTAAGCGGTCAAAGAAGTGCAGGAGATGATGCTGTCCAGTGTAGCAAGTGATTTATTCACCATTTTGTGACCCAAACAATATTTACAAAGAAACAAATAAGAAACTCAACTCTATAATTAACTCAGTTCAAATAAACATAACTGAACTTAAATCAATGGAAATTAAGGTCAAACTGCACACAGCTACACTGACCTGAACCTTTCTTTTGAAACACCTGAGTTCTTCTGCTTAAATACTCCACATAACCAAACAATTTGTCCTCTGGACTATTCCATTCAGTAGGTAGATAAGATCAACATGATTATATTCAAACCTCTACTACTCCTCTTTACTGGCAACATGAACTCAGTGGTGTAATCAATACATATTACAACAATAAATCTATTTCTTCATAAACCCTCTAAAATCAACTTTATTAAATTATAAGAGTTCTTCCCCGTCTGCACTTGGTCTCTTCCTGTGACCTCAGATGAACCCAGAAGGTATAAAGGAGGAATTAAAACTACATTTCCTCCTTTTGTTTCTGGAAGACAGGTAGGTAAGGTAAGTTCTAAACAATACAAATTAACAGTTGAAATAAAGAACATGTTAACTTAACAAACTTGTAGGAATTGATTTAAACCAAGATGTTATATTATATAATCTGTAAAAGTGCAAAACATAAACAAACCCGGGATAGTAGATGTTTGCCTATTGCAGACTATATATGAAATATGGTTAAATCAAAACAATAATGTTGACTAAGAATATAGACAAATGGTCTTCTCACCCACTTTGTCACACTTACTCTTGGGCAAATAAATAAATAAATCTCTCTTGTAAAAATGATCGATGATAGGGTCAGTCTATCATCTACTGCTGATTATGGGTTTGAGGGTAAAGGTTTGATGCATTCTCAATCATCCAGGTAAGTAAATCTCCAAAAGTTGATTCTGTTCATCTGGACGTAGCGTCCAGATGAACAGAATCAACTTTTGAAGAGGGTAAAGGTTAAATAGAATTCAAACATAGCCTGTGTACAGATCTGATTTGAAGTCAGCAGGTACAGTGTAGGTGTTCTGTTTTAGGATCAGATATTAATTAATTAATGAACAATGAAACTGTTCGAAAATTGTTTGCTGCTAACAGAGAAAATTAAAATAAAAAATAGAGTTCCATCTATTATTTATTATCTATTTACTGATGCTCATTAGAAAAACACAAAGACGTTACATAATACGTCCGGAGGCAGCCGACAGGTATCAACAGGCCAAGCGGAATGCGGCTCGGGCAGTGGCTGAAGCAAAAACTCGGGTGTGGGAGGAGTTCGGAGAGGCCATGGAAAAAGACTTTCGGACTGCCTCGAAGAGATTCTGGCAAACCGTCAGACGTCTCAGGAGGGGAAAGCGTTGCTCTACCTGCACTGTGTATAGTGCTGGCGGAGCGCTGCTGACGTCGACTGAGAAAATTGTCAGGCGGTGGAAGGAATACTTCGAGGACCTCCTTAATCCCACTGACACGTCTTCCGAGGAGGAAGCAGAGTCTGGGGATGAGGGGAATGACCCGCCAATTTCCGGGGGCGAGGTCACTGAGGCAGTTAAACAACTCCTTGGTGGCAGAGCCCCTGGTGTTGATGAGGTCCGCCCCGAGTTCCTGAAGGCTCTGGACGTTGTAGGGCTGTCCTGGTTGACACGCCTCTGCAATGTTGCGTGGAGATCAGGGGCAGTACCTGTGGACTGGCAGACCGGGGTGGTGGTCCCCATCTTTAAGAAAGGGGACCGGAGGGTGTGTTCCAACTACAGGGGGATCATACTCCTCAGCCTCCCTGGGAAAGTCTATGCCAGGGTGCTGGAAAGGAGAGTTCGTCCGTTAGTCGAACCTCGGATACAGGAGGAACAATGCGGTTTTCGTCCTGGTCGCGGAACACTGGACCAGCTCTTTATCCTCTCCAGGATACTTGAGGGTGCATGGGAGTTTGCCCAACCAGTCTACATGTGTTTTGTGGACTTGGAGAAGGCATTCGACCGTGTCCCTCGGGGTGTCCTGTGGGAGGTGTTGCGGGAATATGGGGTGTCTGGCCCATTGCTACGGGCCATTCGATCCCTATACAACCGTTGCAAGAGCTTGGTTCGCATTGCCGGCAATAAGTCGGACTCGTTCCCGGTGGGTGATGGGCTTCGCCAGGGCTGCCCTTTGTCTCCGGTTCTGTTCATAATTTTTATGGACAGGATTTCTAGGCGCAGCCAAGTGGCGGAGGGCTTTCGCTTTGGTGGCCTCAGAATCTCATCTCTGATTTTTGCAGATGATGTGGTTCTGTTGGCCTCATCGGGTGAAGGCCTCCAGCTCGCACTGGAACGGTTCGCAGCCGAGTGTGAAGCAGCGGGAATGAGGATCAGCACCTCCAAATCTGAGGCCATGGTTCTCAGCCGGAAAAGGGTGGAGTGCCCACTCTGGGTCGGGGATGAGTTCCTGCCACAAGTGGAGGAGTTCAAGTATCTCGGGGTCTTGTTCGCGAGTGATGGGAGAAGGGAGCCGGAGATCGACAGACGGATTGGGGCTGCAGCTGCAGTAATGCGGACGCTGCACCGGTCCGTCGTGGTGAAGAGGGAGCTGAGTGTAAAAGCGAAGCTCTCAATTTACCGGTCGGTCTACGTCCCTACCCTCATCTATGGCCACGAGCTGTGGGTAGTGACCGAAAGAACGAGATCGCGGATACAAGCGGCAGAAATGAGCTTCCTCCGAAGGGTGGCTGGCCTCTCCCTTAGAGATAGGGTGAGAAGTTCGGCCATCCGGGAGGGGCTCAGAGTAGAGCAGCTGCTGCTCCACATCGAAAGGAGCCAGCTGAGGTGGTTCGGGCATCTGACAAGGATGCCCCCTGGGTGCCTCCTGGGTGAGGTGTTCCAGGCATGTCCCACCGGGAGGAGGCCCCGGGGCAGACCCAGGACACGCTGGAGAGATTATATCTCTCGGCTGGCCTGGGAACGCCTTGGTATTCCCCCGGATAAGCTGGAGGAGGTGGCTGGGGAGAGGGAGGTCTGGGCCTCTTTGCTTAGGCTGCTGCCCCCGCGACCCGGCCCCGGACAAAGCGGATGAAGATGGATGGATGGACGTTACATAATATATAAAAAGCTTAGGAATCTTCTAGCAATAGTGATGCTATTTTCCAGAGATCCAATCGGTCAGTAAGTGGTGATGTCATAGCTGTTAATCTCTAATCTGTAAATTAGCATCTGTAAATACGTAAATTTAAAAAAAAAGAAAAAAGTAAAAGTTGGTTCAACTTAAGAATAAGTGAACCATCTTTATAGTACAGAAGATTCAGGGTTATCTCTGAAGTTACCTGGACTGGAATAAATCCTTCCTTGTAGTGCAGACCTCATGTGACCAGACATCTCTCTCTCTCTCTCTCAGGGCTATGTGAAGCGGCAGGCTCTGTATGCCTGTAACACCTGCACGCCAAAGGGCAGCGAGGCGGCCGGCATCTGTTTGGCGTGCTCCTACAAATGTCACGAAGGTCATGACCTCTTTGAACTGTACACTAAGAGGTGATCAATGCTTTTATTGATAAGTTAGTGACTGACCAGAAACTACTGGTCAGTTTCTGCAGTTATCAGTTCACACGGTGAGGTGGTCAATACAACTGTCTCTTATTCTGGTGCAGGAACTTCCGCTGTGACTGTGGAAACGGGAAGTTCTCGGAGCTGCAGTGTAAACTCCATCCGGTGAGTCCTCGTTGACCTGAGTCACTAGCAGGAGGTACCTCAGAGCACAGACATTTGTGTTTACCTGACAGATCACCATGATAACTGATGCTGATCACTTGGTTGGGAGCGTGTCTGATTCTGTGTGTGTGTGTGTGTGTGTGTGTGTGTGTGTGTGTGTGTGTGTGTGTGTGTGTGTGTGTGTGTGTGTGTGTGTGTGTGTGTGTGTGTGTGTGTGTGTGTGTGTGTGTGTGTGTGTGTGTGTGTGTGTGTGTGTGTGTGTGTGTGTTTCCAGGACAAAGATGAGGTAAACAGTCTGAATAAATACAGTCAGAATTTCTTTGGAGTTTACTGCACCTGCGGCCGACCGTACCCGGACCCAGAGGATCAGGTAACCTCTCTCACCTGAGAAATCAGACCACTACTGACCCTTATACACAGATCTATAACCCAGTATGAGCACGTTTCAGTGACCTAAGGCTTTTGCACACCAAACGCAAATCCATGTGAATATTTTGCTTGTTGAAAATATTGTTTGGACTCGTACTTTTTTTTTTTTTACCCTCTTTTTTTTATGTAAATAAATGGTTCTGACCAATCAGACTATTTGGAAACCACTGCTATTATAGCTGGATCAAACTAGAAGTGTTGCTGTCTGCTCCTGAAATTCAGATAAACCATGCTTCATGTCCACTTCATTTCTTTCATAGTCCATTCTTTTAAAGGGAAAACTTTTCCAAAAAACGCAACACCTTAAGTGTGTACATGTGTCACATGAGAAATTCAAATCCAAAAAATTATTTTTGTCATTTTTTTTTTTCTCAGCGCAGTCGGTTTTAAAGGCCTTTAGAAATTTAGAAATAAAGACTGTTAATGACATAAAGAAGAAGGAAGTGCCTCGGTGGAGAATGAGAGAATAATGTCTGGTGATAAACTTCACCCTGATGATGTCCTTCACAAAACCTTAACCCATCCTCAGACAGTAAAACAAATCAGTACTTTACTGATCTGGGCCTGTTCCAGGAAGCAGGTTCGGCAAACTCTGAGTTTAAAAATACATTCTGAGTTTCATTTTCAGAACTTGATCAGAGTCAATTAACAACTGGCTATGCCGACTCTTGAGTTACGCATGTGTGTGAGTAGAAACAGCCATCATCAATGAATCCCTCAAATGATTCACTATGGTAAAGGATAAATAGAGAGCAGAGCTGCTATTTCAGTCCAGCAGACAAAGGAATTTGAACATGTGTCAGTGCTGACTCATATTTATTTATAAAAACAGGATGGGGAAAAAAGGGTCATTTTAATCAGTTTGGGCAACTCTCATCATATCAGTGGAACAAAGTTGGTTATAAAATATATAATTTTATTATAATGTTCTTGTTCATTAATTTGACCTTAACAACTTGAGGTTTTATTAGATGAGCGTGAATCCTAACTTTACATCTGGTTTTAAATCAAATAATTAAACTGTAATGTGACAGATCACTGATGTACCTGTGAGATTAGTTACCCATGACAATAGACTACAGAGTGGATCTGCCCTCAAGTCTGTTTATGCCCATTTCATTATTTCAGTAATTCCAACAATAATAGTAATGCTAATAAAGAGTTACATTATTTCTGCCATTATTAGATAAAAATGCTTTAAAAATTCTTCAAACGCAAATGAAACTGACTAAAGAGAGGTTCAGGTGCTCCTGGGCTAATCAGATTTTTCAGTCGGCATTCTGGAGAATGTCAACTGAAAAATCTGATTAGCCCAAGTGGCTATATTGATCCGAAGAACAGTCCCATTTAGACATGAGTCCACGGTTAGTGATCAGAATGGTCGATTTGTTCTGGTGATGGGCCATATTCATGCAACCCATGTTACTTTATTGAATTTATATGGTCCTAATTTTGATAGCCCAGCTTTCTTTCAACAAATATTTTATTTATTACCTAGTCTCGCTGATACTCATGTAATTTTAGGAGGCAATTTTAATTGTGTACTTGATAAACACTTGGATAGATCTACTCAAACCTCCCAGTTGTTTAACGCTTCGACTGTTCTGAATAATATGTTGAGTTCTACTAACCTAGTTGATGTTTGGAGACTGTGTAATCCTACTGGTAGAGATTACTCTTATTTTTCACAAGTGCACAAATCGTACTCCAGAATAGATTTTTTTTTTTTTTGCTTGATTCTAAATTGATGTCTAACGTTGTATGCTCAACTTATCACAACATCTTGATCTCCAACCTCTTTAGTCCTGGACTTCTGTGGTACGAAACAACAGGGTAACTGGCGTTTTTACCCGTCAGTCCTGTCTGAGACATCCTTTTGCCAATTTATGACAACTAAAATATCAGAATTCTTGGAAACTAATGATAAACAAGACGTTTCTGATTCGATTTTATGGGAATCCTTTAAACTGGTAATGCGAGGAGAAATTATTTCTTTTGAATCTTCATTAAAAAAAGAACGCCGGAAATGCCTGTTAGAAATAGAAACTGAATTAACACAGTTAGAACAGGACCACAAGGCCTCCTCTTGTCCCTCTTTGTTTCAAGACATCATTAAAAGGAAGTTTGAGTATAACACAATTTTATCTAGTCAAGTAACAGATCAGCTATTTAGGATCAGACAGAAGCATTTAGAGTTTGGAGATAAGCCCCATAAGCTTCTTTCTCGGCAGCTGAGAGGCCTACAGGCCAGTAGGGCTATACACAAAATTAAGTCAAGATCAGGCGAAATTTTAATCAGCCCTAAAGCTATTAATGAGCAATATAGAGAATATTATGAAGATTATGTCGAAATCTTGGGGCAATATTTCTGATTGGTTAGGGAAGCTGGATCTCCCGAAAATGAATGACGCTGCTCGAGAGGCTTTAAACCCAGATATTACTATTGAAGAAGTTTCGAAAGCTATTAAGTCATTCCCCCATGGAAAGTCCCCAGGCCCAGATAGGTTTGGCATTGAATTGTATAAGAAATACTCTGAAAAGGTGGCCCCGCTTTTATTGAGAATGTTTAAGAATGTTTAAGCGCATACTCAAGCATTTCCCCGTACGCTATATAAAGCTAATATTTCGTTGTTATTGAAAGAAGGAAAGGATGAAACAGAATGTTCCTCTTATTGACCTATTGCTTTGTTGAATTTGGATATGAAAATTTTCACTAAAATTTCGTCACTCAAAATAAGCGTCACACTCGCGGAAGCTGGTGTACCCGCCGAAACGCCGTGCATTTACTGAGACTTTCAGCCCCAGATAGGCCAATTATGGATTTTTGGATCCACATTATGTCAGCAGCTCCACCACGAACCATGTTAAAAGCAAACACCGCTCACGCCTCACAGATGACGGCTTACAGTCCTGCGTAAAGCTGAAAGTGACTTCACTGTGCGCAGAGGTTCAGGAGCAGAAGTTCCATTGTAAACATATCACGGCAGACCCGACGATGTTTCCATGAACATGCTTTTCAGCATCTCTTTATTGATCACTTTTCACACACGGTTGCTGTACACATACAGCCGG
The DNA here is from genome assembly GCF_963969265.1 of Rhamphochromis sp. 'chilingali'. NCBI lineage: Eukaryota > Metazoa > Chordata > Actinopteri > Cichliformes > Cichlidae > Rhamphochromis > Rhamphochromis sp. 'chilingali'. The sequence continues at coordinate 29,147,239 of NC_137932.1, forward strand.
CTGTAGCTTTTCAGCTCACAGCCCGACAACACAACAGCAAAGAGAGCACAGACTTTAAGGCGGCAAGGCGTGATTGCGGGTGCCGCTCAGGTGCGTCCGACTCGCATGGGAGTCGGGTTTTGGTAATCGATTAAAATCGATTCTGGCTTGGATAACGTGATTCATTAAAATCCTGAATCGATTTTTAAATATAAATTTATTTTGCCCGAAATGCCAGAATCTCAGGTGAAACCTCACAAAATTTCGACAACCACCAAACAGCTAAAACAGTGGGGGCGGGCCCCACACTTTGGGAAGGTCTGGGTTATACAATTAATTGGCAGAAGAGTGAGTTTGTGGCCTTAACTGCAAACTTGGATGTTGATTTTTTTTTTTTTTTTTTTAAATTTTGCCTTTTAAAATTACAGACAGATTGAAATACTTGGGTGTTATTTTGCCTAAGGATCCTAAATTGATCTTTAAGTTGAATTATCTTGAACAAGTTGAAAAATTGAAACGGGACATTGAGAAATGGAGGGCTCTTCCTATTTCCATGGTAGGTCGCATTAATGTAATCAAAATGGTTTCCCTTCTTAAATTTCTATATTTATTTTTAAACTTACCTGTTTTTTTGAATAAGCAATTTTTTAAAGTGATCGACTCAGTAGTATTACCATTTGTTTGGAGCTTTAAAACTGACAGGATATCAAAAGTTTATCTATGTAAGTCTAAACTTAAGGGTGGATTTGGTCTGCCACTGTTTCAGTTTTATTATTGGGCTGCAAATGCTAGAACTCTTGCTAGGCAGGAAGGGTACAAAAAGGTCATGTCTGCCGATACCCCCCCTGGGTGGTCATAGAGAGTGGTGGGGTTGAGAATGGTTTCCTCCCTGCACTTCTTTTTTCGTCCTCTAATCCGTGAACCAAGGTCAATAATTTTATAGTTTCGAACTGCGTTAAAATCTTTAGTCGGATCAAAAAAGGTTGTGCTCTACCAGACACTTCGACCCATACTCCAATATATTGTATATATTTCCACCCTCATGTTTAGATGCCTCTTTTGAGGTCTGGACACAGAAAGCTATTGTTACTCTCAAAGACGTATATATTGACAGGCAGTTTTTGTCGTTGCAGCGTAATCTTTTGCCTTATTTGTGTGTTTTTTGCCCTTGCTGTTGTGCTGTTTGTTGTTGGTTGTTTTTGTTTTTTTGTGTGTGTGTCTTTTGTGTCTTTTTTTCCCCTCTTATATCAAAAAATCTCAATAAACATACTTAAAAAAAAAACAAAAAAAAAGGGCCGAATCGATTCGGTCCACGATTCGATTTAATTCGATTCGAATCTGGGAAATTTTGACAGTCAGAAATATTATAATTCAGATCAGTACATTTACATATTTTTGTATCTATTAAAAGGAAGCTGACACACGCAAGACTTTATCAAAGGTGTGAGCATCACAGCAGAGGCCTTTGTGTCAAAGTAGCTGAAGATAAAACACAGAAAAACATGAAGGTGATTTTCCTGGCCTGGGATTTTATAAAAATAATCTGCAGTACATCACAAACGAAAGAAAACCATTAATCAACACATGAACATTACCTCTGAAGTTACAGCAGTTTTATTAGAGACACGGCTAAGCGTTTTGCATTTTGCTTAATTTTAAAAAGTTTAAATTTGTTCAATATTGAACGGCAGAAATTAGGTTTACTTTTCGGAAGTAAGTAAAAGGGGGAAAAAAAACGTCTGCCGACAGCGCTGTAAACAACGGTAGACTTGTGCGTAACAAGCAAGCGAATAATGCAGAAGAGAGAGAGAGAGAGCTGTGCATGAAGTGTGATTTTTTTATCCTGAAAAGTCAGCAGAAGTCAGAGGGAATTCATGACGATGTTTATGTGAAGCGTAGTTTGGATCTTCTTTTGCTGCTGGTTCGGTCAATATTGTTTGGAGAGAGATAAAACTAAGAGCCATATGATCAGCGCAAAAAGGGCATAAACACACAGCGCGGACCCGCGGATCAGAATCAGCGAGCTGTCGGCTTTCAGCCCCGACCATCAGGTGAGAAAGGCGACATCTCACTGATTCTGATCCGCGGGTCCACGCTGTGTGTTTACGTCTTTGTGCAGAAGCCGTGTACCTGCTCTCATTTTACTGTCTTAGCTGTTTGGTGGTTGTTGAAATTTTGTGATCTTTCACCTGGGATTCTGGCATTTCGGGCAAAATAAATTAATATTAAAAAAATCAATTCAGGATTTTAATGAATCAATTTTACGTTATCCAAGCCAGAATCGATTTTAATAAAAACCCACCCCTATAACATACCATAAATATTTACATAGAAAAGGAACTGGGATTCTGACAGCATCACTATCCACAAAGTCAAGTTGGAGGCTATAGATCAGCAGTCCCCAACCTTTTTTGTGCTGCCACGGACCGGTTTATTCCCGACAATGTTTTCATGGACCGGCCTTTAAGGTGTCGCGGATAAATACAACAAAATAAAACTAGTACCGGTACCGAAAAAAAGGAGGTTTATTCATAACACACGTGAAAAGACCCAGGAAAACCGAGTAAACGATAAAAACGATAACAAAATAACGCTGAAAACCGATTAAAAACCCTGAAAACTATACATTTCACACCTGAGCCTCAACTCTCGCGGCCCGGTACCAAACGACTCACGGACCGGTACCGGTCCGAGGCCCGGGGGTTGGGGACCGCTGCTATAGATTTTATTCTGAGCTGATAATAAATCTGTTAATGTTCATCTTTAGTACACAAATGTGGTTACAGATTTTGCAAGAACATGAACGAAAAACGTGAAGTTAACGTTAAGTTAATTTCTTTTTGCACTTTGACAGCTTTTACTATCTGTAAGGAAATGACTCAGTGTCAGTCAGCTGGTTTAGGTGCAGCAAGAAGGGAGGAGTTGGAACTCAGAGTTTGTTGAAGAAAACCTGCTAGCGAGTGGGTTTAGTTCACTGTTATCACGGTAACTGACTCAGAGTTAACGTCGATGCTTTGTCTGGAACAAAAAAATCAGAGTTTCTCTTATCTTGGGATTAACAAACTCAGATATGTTAGCTAGACCTGCTTCTCGGAATAGTTCCCTGCGCTGGCAGGTATTCTTGTAAACAACTAAACTACTCCTGTTAATGTCTCACCTGATGGTTTTAGCTCCTCCTCCTGTGCTGGTTTCGCTTTACTTAAGCTGTTTGTGTCTGCAGATGGAGGATGAGATGATTCAGTGTGTGGTGTGTGAGGACTGGCTGCACGGCCGGGTGAGTCATCAGTTTACCTGTTCCTGCACTTGTCTGGTGTGCCTCTCCTGACTCTTCTCCAAAAGTTGATTCTGTTCATCTGGTTTCAGTCATTATGCAAATGTATTTGTAGCACTTACGTGGAGTTACATAAAGTACCAATGGATAATTACCAAAGTAATGAGTAATTTGGGCTAGTGTCAGAAGACTGAGAACGACTCTTAGAGCTCTGGTACACGAATGACAGAGAAACCAGACAAACACAGTTGTGTGGCTTTTAAAAATACTTTAGTGATGTTAAGCCTTGTAAAATAAATTTGTAAACAACACAGTATCACAACAGGTTTTAACAGAATGTCAAGTATAAAAATTTTTCCCCGAAGTAGCAAAAATCTACAATCCTACAATCCTACAATCTACAATCCTCTACTTGTACAGTAGAGGATTGTAGTCCATCAATGTGAAAATGAGTGTGCGTGTATATGTATATCGTCTCCTAGGATCTTGGGTTGGCTCGCCATCCAGTGAACACTGGAACACTCTGGGTTCTGGAATCGCTGACCTGGTCTTTGGATTCGTCCCATATAAAAACCTGACCTATAAACAATGGCCAAATATATGTCACGTGCCCTTTAAGGATAACTTTCACAAATTAAACTAAAGTAGTGTCACAGTGCAGTAACAACTATTCAGATCAGCTATCATCAATTCAATCATCATCAGTTCAGTCACGTTGTACAACATTAAAATATCAAATTTCAAAGTTCAAAGTATCAATATCCAAAATTTCACAGTATCAAGGTTCAATTATTTGTAACCTGCAGTAACATTAAAGATTATCTACAAGGTTTTAAACATTCAGGAATTATAGTCACCATATAATTCACTTTCATTGTAAACATTAATTACATCCATCAAAAAAACTCACTGTACATATATATCCAATCACAAATAAATAAGTATATTACCCCTTTTAAGAAATGGAATAATATGCAAATGCTTATCAGAAATTGAACAAAGTGCAAATAATCACTTTCAATAACACGTAAACACAAGGGCTCAGTCCACAAATAGGAGTACTAAAATAGACGTGCTTAATCCCGCTTGTACCATAGGCCTACTAGTACAGGTGGAAATACACTAAAAATTACCTCCAAGTGTTCAATACTGAGTATTGTAAAACAACCGATTGACATCAAAATTTAAACAGGAAGTAGGATAAAGTCTGCTTACAATTATCTCTCATAAAGTTATTTTTAGCTGCTTTAACCATTTACAGCTTTTCACATGTTAATGACTTAGTTAATGATCTAACTAGCATAACAACAGTGCGTTTCAGAGACATGCAACAACTGTACCCACACTCCGCACATCACGTGTCTGATTAGCCACATTTAGCTTACCGGCGTCGAGTGGATGCTCAGCGTTTATGTGAAGCCACAGCTCAGTAAACCTTCCGGTTTCGCTCTGCCCTTGACGACAACAAGTGCAAATACATAATTTGTGAAAAATATCAGTTTAGATGGTATTTTTTTAAACTCGTTAGAGGTTAATTTCTCCAGCTTACCGATAACAAAAGTTTTAGTCCGTCTGCTCTGTTCGGCTGTAGAAGCAAGAGACTGAAAACTTGGGAGCTGGTACTAAGGAGGGATAAGAGCTGCCTAGAGCTTCACCGATTGGGTGACATGCGAGGAGTGGAGTAAAACAATAGGCTCTCATCAGAGCTCATCAATCCTCTGAGAAAACTTAACCCTTGTTTGACCAGAGCATATCATATATAATCTGCGTCCCTTCTACGTTTAAATAAATATTTTGATCTCATTTCACTTTCATTAACAGGGACAGTAAGAACAGAACAATGAACATTAAATGTTTTAATTTTTCTTCTCTTTTTGTTTGAGATGATTTTAGGAACTGGGTTACATATTGTTTATAAGATTGGGGAAAACTGCAGTCAACTGAGACTGAAGAAGTCACTTGGATGAGTGACAAAACGTTTCTCCCACAAAACGCTACGTCCAGATGAACAGAATTTACTTTTGGAGATTTACTTTCCTGGATGATTGAGAATGCATCAAGATCTCCTGACTCTTGTACCTGTATATTGTTGCAGCACCTGGGCTGTGTGGTTCCAGACTGCGTGGAGCTTCAGGAGATGATCTGCGAGTCCTGTATGAAAACACACTCGTTTCTCTGGACCTACGCTTCGCACCTAGCAGGTAAAGCGTCCTGTTATCTTACAGTACTAACCTGGCACAAACATACTGTCATACACATGTTGTGCACTTCCTGTGTGTCTATGTTTGTGTGTGTGATGCACTTCCTGTTTTAGTACCGGGTGGAGCAGCGGAGGTGAAGGAGGAAACGGCAAAAGAGCCCACCATTCCCATCAAAGAAGAAGAGGTGAGGGGGTCACAGCAGTTTGCATCACACTCACTGATCAGGGTTGATTAATCAATAATCCAAAATCTGGCAGGTTGATGATGCCATTGAGCCTAGCTGCAAGCGGAGCCATGAGGAAGTGGAGCCGAGGTGCAGACTGAAGGAGCTGCAGGTAATTGGTCAGAAAAGAGTCCAATCAGGAGCTGTGTTCTGGCCTTCACCGTGGCGTTCCAAACTCTGCTCCTGCAGAATTTGCCAGGTACTGTGTCTGTGTTTAGTGTGTCTGAGCATGCTCTGATTGATATATAATGAGATTTTACTGAAGAGATTTATTTATTTATTTATTTATTTATTTATTTATTTTTTTACTCGCCTGGCGGACCGACCTGTGTGCTTAGCTGCGCCTGCTTGAAGCTGGTCTGTCCTTCCTGTTGGACGAGTCAGACACAGTCCTCGCCTACGAAAACAAAGGAAAGAACAGTGAGCAGAGACGACAGGAAGACGACCCTCTGATGTCAGCGCTCGACAACCTGAACCACGTGCAGCAGCTCGAGATCATCCATGGTACTGATACTACTACTACTACTACTTATGATTGTAATATTACACACGCGAAGTTGTAATAATTTGGTAAAAAAAAAGAAGTGTGAGAAACTGAGTCCAGTCATTCAGGACCAATAAGTTTGAGTGATGATTTGCTGTGTGACTTTCTTATTCTCTCACATCACTGAGGAGAAAGTTTGGTCCACACTTGTTTACAGTATTACTTCAGTTCATTTAGTTTTGCAGCATTCATTTATGCACAGCTCTCTAAATGTCCCACCACAGTCTCAGTCAGGCAGCACCTTGATACATTTCTTTTTCGGTCGTTCTGTTTGAGCTTTGCTGCTGTGCTTGGCGGGACAATTGTGCCGGTGTGTGTGGCTCGCCATCTGCCCCTGTCAGCTCTACTTGTGGGTTTTCTTTTCTTTCTTCTTCTTCTTCTTTTTTTTTTGCCTGTCCTGTTCGGCACTGTAGCAATCGCAATTAATGCCTGAAGGCCAAGAAAAATGCCCAATGGATATACTGTATTTTTTCCAAGTAGATCATTATTGGTCCACTTTATTCATCTTTGTTATTGTTTTTTATTTATTTATTTTTTGTTTAACTTTTAAGTCATTGTTGGGTCTGTGTTTCCACAAGCCCCGCTAATTCTAGAGACTTATTCATCATGAAGAAAACAAGACAGTCTTGTTGTTCGATTATTTGCGCAAGGGAGGCCTCGTTTGTGTCCACCACGAGAATGACCCCGACTCTGACCTCCTCCTGCTGCCTTTTTATTGAGAGACAGTTCACACAAAACACGTCATAGGAAAGCAACGCCCACTTGGTTCTAAGACAAGGCATTGTTTGTATATGTGTGAACTTCTGTATCTAGGTAAGTGTGTGTGTGTGTGTGTGTGTGTGTGTGTGTGTGTGTGTGTGTGTGTGTGTGTGTGTGTGTGTGTGTGTGTGTGTGTGTGTGTGTGTGTGTGTGTGTGTGTGTGTGTGTGTGTGTGTGTGTGTGTGTGTGTGTGTGTGTGTGTGTGTGTGTGTGAGAGACCTCCTGCTGACCAAAGGGTCATAAACGCAGAAAGCTTACATCAAAAAGAAGCAGATCTTCCAGATAGGATGTATCTGCAATAAAACATTACAGCCCCCCACCCAGAACCTTGAGAATCTGGGGGGAAGGACAGTGGAATCCTTTTCATCAGAGTTGGCAAGCATAGAAATGACAACATTTAACAATTCACTCTAATAGTTATTACAAATGGAACAGACTTGACTGGAGGATAGGAAAGGGAAAGACGTAGACCAGAGAAGTTAATGAAAAACAGAGGGAAAGAGGGAGTGAGAAAAGATATTAAAAAGTCCACTGAATCACCTACTGGAAGAAAAAAAAAACAAGCAGAAGGAGAACAACACAGTAGGGAGACTACAGCAACAACCTAGATAAGTAAAAGTAAATAATAAATATTGAATGTTCTTGAGCAGGACACAAGCCTGACAACGCACGGTATGCTTTGAGACAGCAGCCAAGGAAGATATAGTGTGTATCTGTGCACGCCTGTGAGCACGAGCATGCTTGTATTCAAAAGGTTTCCCCATGTAACTATCTGATGAAGCAAGCACGGAGGAGATCCGGGCGCCAGAGCAGTCTGAGCCCCGGACCCAGAGGCCCGAGGCCCGAGGGCACCCAAATTTCCGGAAGGGGCCCGACCGATCAATGGGTGCCAGGCCTCTGCCAAGCAACCACCAAAAGTGAGTCAGTGCATACCTGAGTGCCCAGCCCCGAACATCGAGAAACACCAATGCACCGATGGTTGAGGGTATCTGAGATGTTCCCAGAGAGGTGAAGTCTAATGGTGTGTTCACACCGAACACGATAGACGTGAGCGAAAACGCCCCAAACGCCCCTAATTTGACGCGTGCACATTCGCGTGTCCAAGAAAACTCCATCGCGCCTCAGAAATGCATATTTTGACGTGCGTGAACCGGAAATGTAGGAGGAATGTGGGAAGAAGTTGTGCCAGACCGGTATCTTTGCTAGATGGCAGCTGTCGAGCTAGTGTTTGAAGAGAGAGTCTCCCTTCTCTATTTACTGTGGAGAGCAGAGCAGCGGCGTTAAGGACGTCCTCGCCGTACCTGGGTTCATCAGTGCTTCCTGTACATCTGATGCTACAATTACATACCTGTGGGTGCAGCAGCAGGAGCTCAGGGACTGGGAGCCCGGAGAAGCAACAGGGGATGCTCTGCTGCAGAATCAGTTGGTTCTATCAAGACGGTATTAAATGTTAACAGGTTGAAAACAATAGTCATATTGTCAGAGAAAGTATATATAGTGGTCCCTCATTTATTGCAGCAGGGGTTCTCAGAATAACTAGCCCCCCCCAGGTCAGCGGCTTCCCCACTGACCTGGGGAAGCCGCACAAAAGCGGCTTCCCCAGGTCAGTGAAAACTTTCAAAAGAGAAATGAATGAATTTACCAGGTTGCCCGATCTCTTCACATATCTTCCTCCACTTTATACACTGTTTTCCCCACACACATGAACATTAGTCACAGTTCTCACAAGTTGATTCTCAAAGTGCAAACCTTTGTAGATTGCAAAACGTAAAAGTATTATTATGCCGTGTTTTGTCTTCATCTGCCCGCCACTTTCGTGCGCCTTTTTCCCTCGCGGTGCAGGTGTCTATTTCTGAATGAGGGTCATAGTTATGGGTGTTTTTGTGCTGTTTTTTCTATTGAACGTGATGGTTATCAAAACCAAACGTGATAAATTTGGCAAGCGCAGGAGACACAGCACAGAAGAGATTTGTCAATCAGGCTACATAATGCAATGCTGCACTCCAATAAAAAAAAATCAGCAAAAAAGCAAAGCAGTGACGGATGAACAGCGGGACCACTGTGTGCTGTTTATTAATAAACAATAAAATATATTCCTATATGACAAGATGCATAAAAGCAGAACGGTATTTGTACGTCAGTGGGAAAATAGCGGTGGCTTGCTAGCTTTTGTGCGGCTTCCCCAGGTCAGTGAAAACTTTCAAAAGAGAAATGAATGAACTTACCAGGTTGCCCGATCTCTTCACATATCTTCCTCCAAGCTCGGTCCTTTTTATTCCTGTCTCGGTACAGAAAGCAGCTGGTGTCGTACAGCTCCGGGTTGTTTGCTACGGCGTTGATTAGCCTTCCCTCCATTGAAGAATGAAGGGCTCTGACTGGATCTGCCCCTTTGACCTAGGTCACAGCCACGTCACCAGGCTCCTGATTGGTTGTTGTGGCGCGATTTGACGCTGGAGTTCAGATTTTTCCAACTCGAGCGGTAGACACGAAACGCGCGTATGCACAAAATGCAACACAAAAACTCATGCGCTTGGTTTTTTTCGCGAGTCAAACGCGCCAGACGCGCTACACTGACGCGCGTTTCACGCGTTTTGGCGACGCAAATCTGCTTCTGAATTTTCACGGGACCTACAATCGCGTGTCATCGCGCTTTTCCATTGACTTTACATGTAAACTTGACGCTCTGTTCGCATCTATCGCGTTCGGTGTGAACACACCGTAAGACCCGACCTTCACCGAGAGGTGAAGTCTAAGACATAGACAAACAGGCACACACAGACACAAACATGCATTCCTGCCCTCATGCACACATATACCAATACTCAACACTCGCCCACCATTGAGACAAACAGAAATTAACTTTGTACACACACTCCCCAAACATACTCTATACCCTCAGTTCCAGGTGCCATCACACCCAGAGGGGCAATCTATCCCTAGACCCAGGAGATGTTGCCCTTTGCCCTGGGAAGGAGGCAAACAGACTGCTTAAAGTGTATATATTAGGGCTGTCAGTCGATGAAAATATTTAGTCGCGATTAATCGCGTACTTATCAATGGTTAACTCAAGATTCATCCCAAATTAATCACGGACTTTTAAAAAATTTGTTCTAAAGGAACTTAGAATACTTAGATGCTTTTCATGCTTCTAATACCCTTAACAGTATGGGAGTGAACAAATATACTTGCTTTATGCAAATATGTTTATTTTTATTGCAACAATTCAAAACAATCAAAAGTCCAAAATATTCTTTAGAAAAACCTCAAAGGTACTGAATGCTCAAAAATATGCTGAAAGGAAACTTAAGCATACACTCCCACACAATGTAACTGTTTAATTTACCATTAGACAGTTAAGGCTCACAAAACATATTTCCATCTAAGTGTGGGAGACACAGTACACATTAAAAATACAATAAATAAAATGCATATGTAATAATACTTAATACTTACAGTGTCTTTGACTAAAACAGTTTGGCTGTACTTGTTGCTCTCCAGTTGCATTTAGCAGAAGCTGAACAATGCAAGCTTCTTCCTTTTTCAGTTTTCCTAACAAAACATGAACATGGAAACACCACAAAGGAGAAAGGGAAGAAAGAACTAAAAACATACAGTGCATGGGTTGTCCCTATTACTTTTGTTTCTTTGCACTGAACCAGTTGCTCAAACAGACAAGCATTTTGACATTTTCAGATGACATGCCCAGAAAGTGTGACCCACCTGACCCCAACGCAGGAAACTACACCCACCCATAACCCCTCACATGGTATGGATGTGGCAGGTATTGCCAAGTACTTGCATGCAAGGTATGCCATCTCACTGTGTGCCCCTTCATGCTTGGGCCACCATTTCTGGGGACAGTCCTCTATGTCAACAGTTGGCTCTGCCCAGTATCACTCCACACATTTCTCAATGCAATCCTCTTCTTCATCAGATGAAGACTGAAGCAAGCACGAGAGCTGATCTTTTCTTAGATGGCTCAAATGTTACTGGTTGTTCAAGCTGCGCAGGCCTCTGCCTCTCCCTCAGCAATGCACTGATCAAGCGCCACACCTCAGCCCTGTCAGGTCTGCTCAGACACTTAAGATCCTTAAACCTAGGATCCACATGATGTTAGCTTTTTCCTTGCGCTTCTCCATTTCTGTTTTGAAGGTCACCCTTGAACTTAACCATGTAAGCTGGATCGTCCTCAGAGACCTCCATCACTCGCAACTGGTGACACAAAGCTGGCAACACCACTGAGCAGGAAACAAACTTCTCCCCTCCCTCCATAGAGAAATACACTTCATTAAGAATTTGTTACATTCACTCACATAAGGTTAAAATATTTTACACACACACACACACACACACACACACACACACACACACACACACACACACACACAAACATTCCTATGTCAAAAGTGGTAAGAGGAAATATTAATAAATTACCTGCAGTGTTCCAGCAGTCTCCAGCTTCTTCAGTTGTTGTTGATGGCATTGTGACATTGGTTGCATGTAGTGCCAGTGCATTTCTTGAGTGGTTCTCGATCTCTTAGAACACACTTGATCATTTCCAAGGTTCTGTTCCGTCTTGTTGATACGTCCTGTGTAAGTGACTCTTTCTTATGAAAATTTGCAATTTGCTGTTGTTCGATTCCCCACTGTCTAGCCACCGGCATAAAGTGCTTAGCGCACGTGTCAGCAAAGTGCCTCTCCTCCGTCTTCATAACAGTCACAGCATTCAACTGAAGTTCCCACTCTGGTGAAAAATAATGCGCTGTTACCCCTATGTTTACTTAGAGAAGTCCAATAGTCTCTGGTGAGTGCAACCGTGTTGGTCAGCCCCAAAGCCTCCACGACTTTGGCTTACACAACTTGTATGAAGATGAGAATCTTTGTCCATCTTACAGTGGTGGCTCTCAAAGGGAATTCATACGTGCAGTTGTTGGATGCTATGCTATGTGGAGGATGCTCATCCTCCACAATGTTAATCGACCTGCAAGCTGTAGCCACCCATTTTGCTATGGCTGTTGAAAGTTTGTTGGTTGTAGAATTGTCCAGACGTCTCCTTTGAAAGGTATCCAGCGTGGTCTGCCTTTGGTGAGAGGGAGGAGGGCTCTCTGCGTTAGCTGTGTGCTTGGCTAGCAAGTGGTATTTGAGACTGGACGTAGTACGTCCAGGGAACGGGGGTGCCTAACTCAGTTCAGCCACCACCGTTTCTTGGAAACCAATTAAGGCCAGGGTGCCTGGGCCCATCCAGACCGGGGCCCCCCACTGTAGTAGCACCATCAACCGCCACAGAGCCCATGGCGGCCCACCTGACCCCAACGCAGGAAACTACACCCACCCCATCATATAATCATCTTCCAGACTACATAAGAAAATAGACACCCAGATTGAGTTCATTCTGCACCTCTGCTAGAGCTCTCCCTCCATCTTCAGAGGGAACTGCTGGAGAGCAGAGACCTCGTGCAAGGATGTAACAACCTCCCCGCCAGCTGAAGTGGCCCCCAGTTCCGTCAATGTACCAGGGCTGGCACGTACCCACCCACAACCCCAGCGACACCAACCAGAACCCAAGCCCCCGAGGCCTAGCCCGGAAGCGGAGCACCCCAGAACCCTAAGCCTGCCCCGGAATCACACCGCGGCAGCCAAGCTACCAGGCCAGTAACCCTCTTCTGCCAGCACAGACCCTCCCCCAGCTCTGCTGCACGTAGCCACCAGGAAAACACTACCCAAGAGCCACCAGAGCCCCAACAAGGTCATGACCACAGCCCCTGGGTTGAGCCCTCCAGGAAAAATGTCCCTAGGGAGTCCCCAGATGCCCCAAGCACGCACCTACTCCTACATCAACCACAATTGCAAAGGCGGGACAAAACCATGACTGGGATTTCTAATCACTTGAAAGGTTTTTAAGCATACCTGAGAGCAGAAGTTTTGGTCTAAGCCGACTGATAAATCTGCTTTCCACTTTGCAGAAGGGATGTTGATTGATCTATGTTGTGTATTCTAAGGAGCTTGGAAAGAAAAGTGTCAACTTTTGGATTACTTAGAACCTTCACAGATATATTTTGTGTATTTTAGACAGTAATTTGGGTTTAAGATTAAGACATTGTACCACACTTGATTGTGTTTGTAATAACTAGTACCGTATTTTCACGACCATAAGGCGCACTTAAAAGTCTTAGATTTTCTTCAAAAAGTACGGCGCGCCCTATAGCGCAGTGCGCCCTGTGTGTTGTAATGAGGACGTAGTAGAGAACACCATGAGAACGCTAAAGGGTGAAGTGTGGCCGAGTTGGAGGAAAGACTCGAGCGGTGGATCATCGAGCAAAGAACGAGCGGGAGAAGCGTTTCGACGGTCACCATTTGGCTAAAAGCAGTTTCACTTTCACTTTTTATGAAACGGTGCCATTTTTCCATCAGGACCGGGACTACGGTAGCGCAGCAACTTCCAGCGGATTATAATGAAAAGCTGGCCATCTTCCGCTCCTACTACAGCAAACACATCGGCGACAAAAACATCCAGCCCAGCCACATCACTAACATGGACGAGGTCCCGCTCACTTTTGACATCCCGGTGAGTCACACTGTGGAGAAGAAGGGGACCAGCACGGTAGCGATACGCACAACGGGGTATGAAAAGTCGTCTTTTACTGTTGTGCTTGGCTGCCATGCTAATGGACAGAAACTGCCGCCTATGGTGATTTTTAAGCGAAAGACTTTGCCTAAAGAGAAGTTTCCAGCAGGAATCATCATTAAGGCAAATGAAAAGGGCTGGATGGATGAGGAAATGATGAAAGACTGGCTGAGGGAGGTGTATGTAAGGAGACCAGGTGGTTTTTTTCCACGCATCACCATCGCTCTTAATCTGTGACTCTATGCGTGCCCATCTCACAGCCGATGTGAAAAAACTAGTGAAACAAATGAACTGTGAGCTATAATGGTTGTATTGATGTATAGCAACTTGAAATGCTCCCAAAAATGGCACTACAGCATGTAAAAATATAATATAAGCTCTGGCGGACTTGGTTCTATGGTATGGAGCGCCAGGACTGCCATAATGAATTAATTAAATACACCATTAAATAATTAATTAAATGTGTCAATAATTAATTAAAATTGGAATTAATTAATTAAATAAATAGTTGACACATGTAATTAATTAATTATTGACACATTTAATTAATTATTTATGTATTTCACATTTTAATTAATTATTGACACATTTTAATTAATTATTGACACATTTAATTAATTAATTATTGACACAATTAATTATTTATGTATTTCACATTTTAATTAATTATTGACACATTTAATTAATTATTGACACATTTAATTAATTATTTAATGATATATTTATTTATTTCATTTTGGCAGTCCTGGCGCCTGGCTCTCATCATGAAATAATTTTATCTGTCAGCCTCACCCATCAAACTCAGGGGGCGGGGTTAACGCTGCCCATGCAGCTTCTCTAACATTTGATTGGTTGCCGTGCAAAGTAAGTCAAAACAGGTCGATCCTAGATAATCGATTGCTTGTGTAGACTTGGGGCAGCCAGGTATCGCAGAATGCAGATCAAATCACAGGCAGCAATGGTGGTGGTGTAGTTTTAAAATACCCCGTTTTTCTGTCACCAGCTACACTTTTAACAGTGTTTTAGCCGCGAATGTCGCGACGTATGTCTGGTCAGGTTGTCAACATAGAACATGTTTGCAAAAGTGCTCAGATGTTTTCAGAGATTTCACTAGCTCTGCTAACAATTAGCATTCAGAGTGCATCCAGGGGGTTACGTTAACTGGTTTGTTTACATATTCCACTCTCCGTGTTCCACATGTTGCATTCGCAGATTCTCATTTTCACCGAACGATCGTCTCTTTCCGCCTGGTCTTGTGTCTCTGTGCTTCTGTAACATAAAGAACGAGCTGACATTTTTCTCACGAAACCAGCGATCAGCTCAGCAGACCCTCAGTTTACCTGCATGCATCCTCCTCCTCATCTGTCAGCTGTTTAACACCTGCTGCTAATTCAAGAAACACGCCTACGTTACCTGGTGATAGTCAGGTAACGTAGGCGTGATAGTTACCTGGTGATAGCCCAGTTAAACTGTGATAGTCACAGTTTAACTGGGCAGCCGGTGCTCGATATAAAGCAATGTCAGCGCATTTTTCTGCACAAGATGAGTAAATATAGTGTTTTCCCCGAGCGCTGTTTTATTTACAACTGAGCAAATCGGTTTGGCTGAGGTTAAAGTTACGTTTCATAACTGCATAGTTTCACAGACGTTTAATGGTTCACTGGCACATGTGTTAGACTGAACTATCATCTAAATATCATCTGTTTTTTAATAGTTATTCAACTGTATTCTAAGCACCAGCTGTCTGTTAGAATGTGATTTTTTTTCTCTCTCTCTGTTGGCAGAGGTATAAAAATGTGCAGGAAAATCTTATGTCAACACTCTCTCTCTTTTTTTTTTTTTTTGCTTTTTCGGTCATGTTATGTTTACCTGTCAAAGGCTTGTTACAAACTATGAAACACATCGTGCAGACTTCTGGATGTTAGAAGAAAACTAATACTGCTCATGAAGGAGACTAAAGGCAGGAAGGTGTCCTTTAAAACTAAACATGTTAATAGGACCTCCCTATTTATATCATAGTCTATGATATAGCACGTGTATTTCAGTAATAGCCTGCTGATTTCAGTGTAGTGGTGAACAGTCGCACAGCTCACGTAGGCGTTATCTGTGATTCTCCTTAACTATAATTTATCCAAGTTAACTTCAGTTAACCATTCAGACAGTTCTTTTGCAATGAAAAACATAAACACCCATGCTGCCGGTAGGTTTCCTCAGTGCCAGCTGTTAACATTATAGCTGCTTATGCAGTAACCATGGTAACCACGGACTCTGAGCGGCTGGATCGACGGAGGTCAGACAACAATTTTACATGTATGATCTTAAAACAGGACACAGCCACTATACGTGCTGGCCTCATATAAAATGTGAAGGCAGACTGAATCTATGTTTGACGTTTGTTTATATCTAATCTTCCTTTTCAAACATTTAAACAGCAGCGAGTCTGCAGCTGAGGGAATACAAACTTAACATAACTCAAATTATCGGAACAGGTTTGCTCCTTTCTTGGATTCATTTGGTGATTTATTAAATGTATAACTGTTATTCTAATCTGCTGCTGAGTCTCTTACACTTTTCTTTATGCTGTATATTTTCACGTCTCTGGAATAGTTGGAAGTTAGATAGTCAGCTGGGAAACTTTGTGTTAACTCATGGAGCTGTGGATATGCTGACCTCGCTGCGTGGTGTACAGAGCGAGGTCAGCATGATTAATATTCACAATAAAAATATTAGCCGAACATCATGAAGTCTGTATGTGTTTCATAGTGTTGAACAACCTTTGTACAGTTAAAGCCAGCAGTTACTACATGACAGAATCACCAACGCTATCTCTTTTATGCGTTTATACACAGGTCACGCTGATTACTGAACAAAAACCCAAAGATCAGATGTTAAACAGATTTATTTGCTCTCTCTCCTCCTTAAACATGTTTTTAATGTTAGTTATAATTCAGAATTGGCGACTGAAACACATAGGACACATAAGAACATCAGGAAATAAAACACCGATAAATATAACCTCAGTAAAAGAAGTCAGCGGGGGTTACTACAGCTGTGTACCGGGGCCTGCGCTTTGTCGGTGGGATTGCTTGCGAGGCGAGCGGGTCTATCCCACGCTTTGCCATGAGACTGGGCAGACATCTCCAAAATCATCGAAGCACTTTTGCAAAGAGGCTGTATCTTGACAAACCGACCAGACACATGAAGATTAAACCACTACATTCTCGGCTAAAAAAAAATATTAAAACGGTATTTGGTGACACACAAACAGGGTTTTTCAAAGTTCAGTTCTGTTAGCTTCCACATGCCGGTTGTTGTGTGCTAGAAACAATGGCCACCAGGCCAAAGCAATGGTTTTGACTCGATCAGCATTAACCCCGCCCCCTGAGTTTGATGGGTGAGGCTGACAGATAAAATTATTTCAAGATGAGAGCCAGGCGCCAGGACTGCCAAAATGAAATAAATAAATATATCATTAAATAATTAATTAAATGTGTCAATAATTAATTAAATGTGTCAATAATTAATTAAATGTGTCAATAATTAATTAAAATGTGAAATACATAATTAATTAATTACATGTGTCAATAATTAATTAATTAATTCCAATTTTAATTAATTATTGACACATTTAATTAATTATTTAATGGTGTATTTAATTAATTCATTATGGCAGTCCTGGCGCTCCATACTATGGTAGGTCTTAATGGGTTAAATGAGAATAAGAAAGAAACGTATTTCTTTGTGCCCCCCTTTCCCTGTTAATGCCCTACCCCTGCACACTTACCAGCTGTCAGCTACCGTTCATAACTTCCGTTCAACTCATTCATGTCACCTAAAAGGTAAACCTGTTTCTCCATCACCTGTTCAACAGTGGTGGTATCGCGCATCGCAGTTTTTTCCCCCCTCAGTACTCTTTTAACGCACACGTGAAATCTTTGCTTTTATGCAGGTGCTCACACTAACTTAACAATTCTGTAAGTGGACTCTGTAAGAAGAATGTTTGAACCTGCAGAAAGTCTATGAACAGATTAAATAGTCCTGATTATTTTTCTTGCAGGATACAATGACATGAAAACTGAGCTGAAGGACTTCCTGCAGAGATTTGCAGCTGAAGGAAAAGTGAGTCTTCCACCTGATAGGTCAAGTGTCTTGTGACTGTTCTGATAGGTTAACTGATATAATTTAACTATTCTATGATAGGTTGTGACATCTGATGACATTCGTCAGTTCTTCGAGCAGCAGAGTCGTAAAAGACGCAGAGTTGATGCCGGAGAGTTCTACTGCACCTGATCCCCCCTGACCTCGCCTCCATCTGCTGATCTTTCATCCCTGATTAAATGGAACCTGTTGTGTGTTTCCTGTTTTAACTTTTCTATAAAATCTGTCTGACATGTTGAACAACCTCTTTGTTTCTCAGTATTGTTTCCTTTTTAAACAATCTAATAAAACAATCTGAACATGGCAACATTTGGAGTTACTTCATGATCAGTCAACTGATTAGTCAATCAATTCTGCCAACTAATCCTCTTATGAATCAGCTGATAGAATGATTGAAAACTGAAAAACAGCTCAGAGACAATAAATACTTAAGAAACAAAGTTTCAGTTAAAGAAAAAAAAGCTAAATGTGTGAATGTGAAAGAGTAAAGAACCAGAAAATATGAAAAACCAAACTACAGAGGCCAAATCAATAACAAGACTATTCAGGTGGGTTTTTAAGCGATCAATAATATTCAGATGTTATTTTTAAAACTTAGTTTATTTTAATGATCTGATTGATGTTATCTAAGATGAGGCTAACGCAGCTGGCGCTGTCATCTCATTGGATGGCCACTTAAACATCCACAAATATTTTGAAAAATGTAGTGTTTTTCTTTATTTTAAAAAGACAAAACTGTGAAAGTAAGCACAATTTTTTTCCCTCACTCTTACTTAACTGAAGCCTTTCATTGAACTACTAAATAAACAAATTGGTACTCTCTGGCCAGGCATGTGGCAGCACTTCTTCTATCATTCTGTTCATATTTAACAAAAATGCTGCCATAAGGGTACACATTAGTTTTTGACTGCTAGTGAAAATGGTTTTCATTACAAATATCTCTAACTGAAAACCACATGCAGGATAATTGGGTTTATCAGCACTATTAACAGTGTAAGAATCACACACCAGTAGAGCTTTGGACACATCCCATTTGAGCCAACAGATTACATTTTCTCTGATATATTTGTTGTCAGGTGCAGTTGCAGCTACAGTTACTGTTGCTATGATGAGAGGAGCTCCGTAGCCTAGAGAGAATCCAATGGCCAGCATAGATGCTTTAGACAACCCCCCAAAGACATTAGTTGTACGGTAGAGCAGCAACAAAGCTGAGGCAAACATCCAGAAAAACAGAGCTAGGTAGAAAAATGGATTAAAAAAAAGGTAGCTGCAGTGCACGCTGGGTTTTTTTTTTTTTTTTTTTTTTTGAACTTTTGCATCTGAAATGGCCGCTCCAATTATAAACCAAATGTTTGCAATCAGGAGGGACAGTAATGTTGACTATGGCAACATGACGCACGTAAGAGGTTTCAGTCGTTATTTTTCTCCATATGAGTCCTTCAATGATGAGACATATGACCAAGGAAATCATGGACAGGCCAACTCCAATGTAGGTTATAATGTCTAAACAGAGTTTCTTTGGAATGTTTGGTGACATGAGGATGGAGAATGAGGTCAGGTGGTTGCAGTTGCAGGTAACAGTTCTGTTAGAGAATTGTGGATCATTATGGTTGTCATTGTGCAAGATGATTAGATCTTTAGCATGAATGTTCACCTCTGTTTTCTACACAGACGCACACTCACGTTTCACTGATCACATCACATGCTCACAGACACATTCACACACACACACATCACATGTTCACTGTTGCAGACACACACGACACATGTTTATATGTATTTTATCTATCGCATGATTAATGAGATGTTTGTGTAAACACTGAGTTAATAAAAGAACTGCAAGAGGGGGCCAGAGTTGGAGTCGTCTGAGGTTTGGGTGCAGAGCTCACAGCTCTGAGATTCTGACTGGGCTCCCCTTGCGCAACTTAAAACCAATTGATCTCTGTTCGTCTGGCTTTGTTCACGGGACTAAGTCTCTGAGTCAGCGAGGCCTGCAAGCACAGACCTAACATTTATTTGGTCCTTCGGAGCCGGACTCCAACAAATGGCCTTTCATTGAGGAGGGGGTAGGACATACCGAAGTCTGTGGACAGCCAGGACACTAGGATGCCCGAAGAAAGCCCTGGAATGTGAATTTGTGGCCAGGCCGGTGAGATAGCGTCTGAACTCCCCTTGGTTGGATGGTGATTGACGGGATCCTGAGACCCTCCCCGTGAACGAGAAGCAGCACAACAGTAAGTAAACAGAGCGCCTCTATAACTGTGCGAATGATCGTAGGGTCCGAGATAGAAACGTGTCACCGTGACTGTGTGCGTTTAAGCAGGAGTGTTGGTCGCGCGAGTGCATGCGATAATTGGTGTGTGGATCGATATTGAAATATCGATTCTTCCGATCCCAGTAATTTATGTTCTAGAATCGATTCTCATATTAAAATATCGATATTTTAGTATTTTGGAGTAAATTTGTAGTTTTTCATTAACAGGAACACAATGGAAAGAAACTATATCATTTGGATCGTCTAAATTGGAAGAAACTACTTCCTCTTACGCCTTTCATAGTCATATGCGAAATACGGCTGTATAAATGTGTCGCAGCCCCTGGCCAGTGTTGCCAACTCCTCAGCAAGAAAAATCACTTTTGGCTATTCTAAAAGTCTCTAGAAGTCGCTAAACGACGTCATCGCCTAATTTGCATGATTGGTCATGCTAATGTCATTGTAACCCATGTTGTAGGAGAGAAAAAAAGAAGAAACAAAGTGAGTAAAAAAACGTCCTAAATGCATTTAGAATTTATTTAGAACTTCATATTAAATTTCTTTTAGCGATTATTGTTTTTTTTAATGCCACAATTCCAACCTTACTCCTTTATCTGCGCTTGGACCTGCAAAAGTGACTCGAAATAGGCACTCTGGTGGAGTTACTTTGTGTGTGTGTGTGTGTGTGTGTGTGTGTGTGTGTGTGTGTGTGTGTGTGTGTGTGTGTGTGTGTTTAAGTAGTTTTAAACCTTGTGATCCACAAAACAACATAACAGTAAAAGAAGAACTGAACTGATTGCGTTACTGTCAGTGCGGGAGCAGAGGCTTCACTCATACGTGATTCATTTGCAGTTTGGACGCATAGGTGGGAACATCTCCTGCCCTGATAGCAGCTGGGGGTGGACTATCCTCTGCCCGTGAGCGCTTTGGTATGGAACGCCAGGACTGCCATAATGAATTAATTAAATACACCATTAAATAATTAATTAAATGTGTCGATAATTAATTAAAAATTGAATTAATTAATTACTTAAATAAATAGTTATGACACATGTAATTAATTAATTATTGACACATTTAATTAATTATTTATGTATTTCACATTTTAATTAATTATTGACACATTTAATTAATTATTTAATGATATATTTATTTATTTCATTTTGGCAGTCCTGGCTCTTTTGTCCTGGCATTTTGGCAGTCTCATCATGAAACTAGAAAAATTTGCATTTCCTGCGAAAATGCTGTGTGGATGCCTTAACGCTGAAGATGTCTGCTGAAAAAAGCTGAAAAAGTTGAAAAAACAAACAAAAAAATGTTGCCCTGAGCAGGATTCGAACCTGGCACTTCTGGTACTCAAGGCAGGTTCTCATCTCACTGCGCCAAACTCTTTCTCACAAAGAAGAGGTGGAGAGACTGACAATTGTGCTGAAATGAGCAGAAGAGGCTGAGAATTGTGCTGATAAGAGGTGAAAAGGCTGAAAATATTTCAGAAAAGAGGTGAATCAGAAGAATATCTGCTGAAAAGAGGTAAAGAAGCAAAAAGATGAGCTGAAAAGAGGTGTAGAAGCAGAAGTGCTTGCTGAAGATGGCTGTATGTGTAATGACACACTGGAGAGTGTCAAGAAAGCAGAGCGCATGCAAGCAGGGAACATGTGTAGCAACTCTCACAGGATTCGAGCCTCTGCCACCGGGTCTCACGGCAGCTGCCCTACCCTCTGAGCCAAATGAGTTCTGGTCACAAGCAAAGATATGATGAGAGGGAAAATGTGCACTGTGGAGCAGAAGCTCAAATTAGCAGAAAAGAGGTGAAGAGGAAGAACTTTGTTGTGAAATGAGGTAAAGAAACTGAAATTTGTGCTTAAAACAAGTGAAAAAGCTGAACTCTGAAATCCTGCTAAAACAGCAGAAGAGGCGGATATTTTTCAGCTACTCATTGAGCCAAACTGGTTCTCACGTAACTGAAAAAAGGTGGAAAAGCTTAAAATTCTAATGAAAACAGCAGAAGAGGCTGAGATTTGTGCTGATAAGAGGTGAAAATGCTGAACCAATCAGAGGTACTGCTTCTGTCTGCTTCATCAGGCTGTGTACTTGTATGTATTTCTGCCACAGAGAATCTGAGGTCCATATTAGAAAAGCTGGTAAAATCATAAAACTTTTCAGAATTGTAATAAATTATCAATACGAATTACCGGTCTGTGATAGTGTATAAATTTGTAGTTTAAAAAAACATGTTGACCAAGGTGGAATCGAACCCAGGACCTTTGGTCTGAAGAGCCGTGTCATTATCAATCGCGCCACCTGAAAAAGGGGCGGGGCGCCTTAAAAATCAGGGTGATCAGCAGTCAGAATTTGATCGCGGTGAGCGGTGAAAAACGCCGTTTTTTGGAGTTACAAAACGTCGTGTAACTCAAAAACTAGGTGGGATAGAAGCATAATTCTTGCACTGTTTTAAATGCTGTTGGAGATGCATCAGGACTTTCGATTGGTCTTAGGCATGGCGATGCTGGAAGGTTGAGCCCTTGTTCAACAGCAGACTGAAGGTGAGCTATGCCAGAAGCTGAGAGGACTGACAGATCAATGGAAACAAAAGGTATTTGCCTTGTGTTTGGTGTGTAAAGTTTGCAGTACTGGGAGGAACACTTTCTTGTGAAGTGAACACTTGGATTTTCAGTCATTGTTTTTTGAATTACTGTGGACACATGGCACTGTGCATCAACACGATGAACACCAGTCTTCAACTGAACAGGGCAGAATATTGAGCTCAGCACCTCTGCCCTCAATGAATAGGCATGTTCAGTGACACCCTTTGAAGCAAGGGATTTCACAAGCTGGAATACTTTGTTCTCCTCTGAACTATTCAACATGTTTTGAGCAGTACGACTGTCACAGTAAGCGCAGCACAGACTTTGACAGAAGGCATCAAAGGCACAGGTGTTCATGACACAGTATTGTCCTTTGCCAAGTTTTACTGCACTGTAAACCCCAACAGTCTACCTGACTTATAAAGTTTGTGGATATAACAATTGAAATTCCTCAAAGTTGAAACAACTTAAAACTTTTGTTCTGTTAACGATTCAAACAGTTATAATTGTACATGGCTTAGAAGTTAAGAGTAAATACTGCTTTCTTAATTATGATTTAATTATGGTTTTTTTCCGAGCTCCGCATGTGTATGTCAACTACGTCATGACGTTTTCTCTCTAACCTGAACGACGTTGACAGAAAATTCTGTTCAATATGGCTGCCCTTCTCGAGCGACTGGAGAGCACATTTGGAGAAACTTGTAAGTAAAACGGAACCTTCGTTATGTTTATTTTTTCCGTAAAAAAGCAAGTATATTAATATGTTGCAGGCAAGAACTTCTATTTCGAATGCGCTGTTGTGTTAAAAAGCACAGACCCAGGTGGTGAATAGTGGTTCGCTGTTGTTCGCGCTCTTTTTCAAACATAGATTATGTCGTCAGTTTTAACCGATTAAAACAGTTTTACTAAGAATTACATAAAAAGACAGGGTCTTAATGATATTTTAACGACCACTTGCCAACGCAAGAAAGTTGACGTTTTTACAACAGCAGCCTCATTGTTCGGCAGGTTTTTTTTTCTTCTTCTCATTAGCATGATTCAAAACTGACTTAGCTAGCAGTGGCAACTTCAATCTAAAACAATTGAAATATAGCAAGGTTTTGTATATTTAGTGTGCTAATAAGGTTTTCAATATTTTTATTTTTTCCTTCCAAGGCTGAAGACTGAAGACAAAAGGACAGAAGAAAGAAAAAACTTCAGACTGCAATTAATTTCAGGTGGAGACAGTAAACACAGGTGAGTTGAAAGATCTATTGAAGAGTCCTTTCTTCATGGCCATTAAAACATTTTTAGGTTAAAAGACCCGTGTCATGAATCGCTGTGCGGCAGGCAGGAGTTGGACCCAATTCAATTCAATTTTATTTATATAGCGCCAAATCACAACATAAGTCGCCTCAAGGCGCTTCATAGATACAGAGAAAAACCCAACAATCATATGACCCCCTATGAGCAAGCACTTTGGCGACAGTGGGAAGGAAAAACTCCTTTTTAACAGGAAGAAACCTCCGGCAGAACCAGGCTCAGGGAGGGGCGGCCATCTGCTGCGACCGGTTGGGGTG
Source organism: Rhamphochromis sp. 'chilingali' (assembly GCF_963969265.1). Taxonomy (NCBI): domain Eukaryota; kingdom Metazoa; phylum Chordata; class Actinopteri; order Cichliformes; family Cichlidae; genus Rhamphochromis; species Rhamphochromis sp. 'chilingali'. Next base: position 29,171,397 of record NC_137932.1, read on the forward strand.
AGAGAAGGAAGACAGGATAAAAGACATGCTGTGGAAGAGAGACAGAGGTTAATAACAGATATAATTCAATGCAGAGAGGTCTGTTAACACATAGTGAGTGAGAAAGGTGACTGGAAAGGAAAAACTCAATGCATCATGGGAATCCTCCGGCAGCCTATGTCTATTGCAGCATAACTAAGGGAGGATTCAGGGTCACCTGGTCCAGCCCTAACTATATGCTTTAGCAAAAAGGAAAGTTTTAAGCCTACCCATATGGAAAAGAAATAGTAAAAACTTATATGATTTAACTCATGAAAGTGGCCACTTTCATGAGTAAATCATATAAGGCTTACATGATTTACTCATGAAAGTGGCCACTTTCTCATTACTTTCATATATTGTTTTAGGAAGTATCCAAAACATACAAGTTTCATTATATAATTTTTCAAGGGATCTTATATTTGTTTTCACTCTTGTATGCTTTTCATACAAGTTTCACACAAGACAGATACAAACTTTATAAGATTTATATATATCTTTTCCATATGGGTAATCTTGAAAGTAGAGATAGTGTCTGTCTCCTGAATCCAAACTGGAAGCTGGTTCCACAGAAGAGGGGCCTGAAAACTGAAGGCTCTCCCTCCCATTCTACTTTTAAATACTCTAGGAACAACAAGTAGGCCTGCAGAGCGAGAGCGAAGTGCTCTAATGGGGTGATATGGTACTACAAGGTCATTAAGATAAGATGGGGCCTGATTATTTAAGACCTTGTATGTGAGGAGCAGGATTTTGAATTCAATTCTGGATTTAACAGGAAGCCAATGAAGGGAAGCCAAAACAGGAGAAATATGCTCTCTCTTTCTAGTCCCTGTCAGTACTCTTGCTGCAGCATTTTGGATTAGCTGAAGGCTTTTCAGTGAGTTTTTTGGACATCCTGATAATAATGAATTACAGTAGTCCAGCCTGGAAGTAATAAATGCGTGAACTAGTTTTTCAGCGTCACTCTGAGACAGGATATTTCTAATTTTAGAGATGTTGCGCAAATGGAAGAACGCAGTCTTACATATTTGTTTAATACGTGCGTTGAAGGAGATATCCTGGTCAAAAATTACTCCAAGGTTCCTCACAGCGTTACTGGAGGCCAAGGTAATGCCATCCAGAGTAAGAATCTGGTTAGATACCATATTTCTAAGCTTTTCAGGGCCGAGTACAGTAACCTCAGTTTTATCTGAATTAAGAAGCAGAAAGTTAGCGGCCATCCAGGTCTTTATGTCTTTAAGACATTCCTGCAGTTTAAGTAATTGGTGTGTGTTATCTGGCTTCATGGACAGATAGAGCTGGGTGTCATCTGCATAGCAGTGAAAATGTATGCTATGTCTTCTAATGATGCTGCCTAAGGGAAGCATGTATAATGTAAACAGAATTGGTCCCAGCACTGAACCCTGTGGAACTCCATAATTAATCTCAGTGTGTGAAGAGGACTCTCCATTTACATGAACAAACTGGAGTCTATTAGATAGATATGATACAAACCACTGCAGTGCAGTACCTGTAATACCTACAGCATGTTCTAATCGCTCTAATAGGATATTAAATGGTAAAATGGCCTGCATTTGTATAGCGCTTTACTAGTCCCTAAGGACCCCAAAGCGCTTTACACTACATTCAGTCATTCACCCATTCACACACACATTCACACACTGGCAATGGCAAGCTACATTGTAGCCACAGCTGCCCTGGGGCGCACTGACAGAGGCGAGGCTGCCGGACACTGGCGCCACCGGGCCCTCTGACCACCACCAGTAGGCAAACATGGGGTTAGTATCTTGCCCAAGGATATTTGGCATGCAGCCAGGAGACAGCCTGGGATCGAACCACCGACCTTCTGATTAGTGGCTGACCTGCTCTGCCACCTGAGCTACAGCCACCCAGTATCGAATGCTGCACTAAGGTCTAGCAGGACAAGCACAGAGATGAGTCCACTGTCAGTGGCCATAAGAAGATCATTTGTAACCTTCACTAAAGCTGTTTCTGTGCTGTGATGAGCTCTGAAACCTGACTGAAACTCTTCAAATAAACCATTCCTCTGCAGATGATCTGTTAGCTGTTTGACAACTACTCTTTCAAGGATTTTTGATATGAAAGGAAGGTTGGAGATTGGCCTATAATTACCGTAATTGTCGGGCTATAAGCCGCTACTTTTTGCACAAGCTTTGAACCCTGCGGCTTTTAGTCAGGTGCGGCTTTTCTATGGATTTTCCATGATTTTTGTGATATCGTAAGACGATTTGTTTTGTTTGTTCCGCTGTTGTACGGCACTACGTTGCCTGGCGGAAGGATCGGGGTTCAAGAGTGGTATGTTAGTCACATGTCCGTCCGCCAGGCAACGTAGTGCCGTACGAAGTAGCGCGAAAAACAAACTTCAAAGTAGCGCTACGCATTCAGCGGGAGGCGTGGATGACGAGCGGCGATAAACTTGCGAAAAGCAAGTTATGCCCAACTCCACCGGTGGATTCTGACAGCGTGGAAAAGTGCGAAAACATCCACGATCACCAACGGATTTTGAAGGGCTGGACTGCTGCATGATGGAGAGGAGGACACCGCCACGGCCCTTCTGAGGGTGTTCGACTCTGACACTGACAACGAGGATTTCTTTGGTTTTGAAAGTGACAACGAAGGAGAGAAGCGGAGAGTGGATGACGAAGCCATCCTGAGCCTGTTTGTATCCGACATTGGAGAAGAGGACTTTGGTGGTTTTAGAGCGCAGGAAGAAGAGAAAGATGGTGAATGACTGACTTTTCTTCTTGTTAAAGCCGTGTCACTGCACCTGAGCCTAAAAGGTAGTCCGAATCTATTTTTCTGGTGTGCTGTAGGTTACTGTTATGTACTACATGTGCAAATATGTACCCATAACTTGTTTTTCAAAATATTAATAAAAGGGGTGTGTCTCCAAACAGCCATCTCTTTCCTGACAATTCCCTTTGTGCATATTCTCTTACATATGATAAGTCAACATTGAAACACCTGCGGCTTTTAGTCAGGTGCGGCTAATGTATGTACAAAACAGGATTTTCCCCTGATTTTAGCTTGTGCGGCTAATATTCAGGTGCGCTTTGTAGTCCGGGAAATACGGTAGTTTCATCAGTTGTTCAGTTCTTATAAAATGTTGTATAATTGTACCAAATCACTGAGGATACATCCAATGTGTAAATCACAATCAACAATTTTACTGTGATATTCGCTCGTGTTTAGAGAATCTCCATTATCTTTGTTACTGAGTTTCCATTTTTGTAGGGCCAAATTTGTATTAAAAATTAATATTTTCATATGATGTGAAATGACTCAATCATTCCTAATTTTTAGAAGAAACCATTCATTAAGTCCCTTAAGGTGAAGATTTCATATATTGATAATGATAAAATTAACACAAATTAAAGGTTTCACTGATAAACACACAATTTTTCCTTGCTTTGAACCCCATGTTCTATATAGATTACAGCTCTGATCTGGAGAACACTATTTTAAAATACTGTGTAGGGTTTTTGTCAAATGATTAAGAAACAGACTCTCTGTCACAAGAGACAGAAAGGTTGTATCTTAAAAGAAAAGTCTCCAAAATTTGGTAGAGTCTGATGTCATGCAGTTTCATAAACATGTATTCTCCCCAAAGAATGACACCTGAAAACTTTGCGTTAAATGAACTTTTCTTTTCCCTTTTTAGGAGGCGCCTGATATCAACGTGAAACGCACTGCAGTACTTCGTGCCCTTCCTCTATGTCTATGTCTGTGTCAATTTTGGGCTCCTGAGAGGGGTTATCATCCACTTCCTGCTCCACAAAGGCTTTGTGTGGATACTGACGCTTCACTGTACCATCCTGTCTGGCAACCTCTGCTTCTTTTCGTATTTGTTTTGCAGAACAGATCCGCATGTTCCCTTCAATAAAACCAAGATGACGTGCAATGAATTTATCTATCCTTATAGGGAGATTTTCATGCTTGAACAGACCATGTTTAATGTTCTTGAACTCTGCTTCAACATTAGCTGAAGTTGCAGTGAGTTTTTCGCTCTGAAATAGGGGAACCATTTCTCCAGTCCAGAGTGGTAGGTATCCTCCCAATCTAATTAGGTGTGGGACGAGCTCAGGTAGATAGTGCATATTGTCTCGATCACCATGATCTTCAGCATGGCACCTGCTCCTCTCACAAATATCTGCCACCCACTGCCTTAAGTCGGTGTTTATTTCTGTGCATGGATCCAATCTAATGTCTTCTTCTTCCTTGTCATCAGAAACAGACAGTCTCATCTGCAATTTTTCTTTTCAGATTTGATTTGGACACTTCTGACATAATGGGGTTTCCAAAACTGTCACAGCCTTCTGTCTCACTTAATGCCACAATAGCAATGCTGCGTATTAGGACCTTTGCTTCTTCCAAGGATTGGGACTTGACAAGTTGACAAGTTGATCGCACGTAGAAATCCCTCACCCGATGAGGCTTTTTTCTCAAACAGTCCCACTGGCAAATCATTTTGATTAAGTGTGCCACACCCACTCTAATGAAACATTCAATTCAATTCAATTTTATTTATATAGCGCCAAATCACAACATAAGTCGCCTCAAGGCGCTTCATAGATACAGAGAAAAACCCAACAATCATATGACCCCCTATGAGCAAGCACTTTGGCGACAGTGGGAAGGAAAAACTCCCTTTTAACAGGAAGAAACCTCCGGCAGAACCAGGCTCAGGGAGGGGCGGCCATCTGCTGCGACCGGTTGGGGTGAGAGAAGGAAGACAGGATAAAAGACATGCTGTGGAAGAGAGACAGAGGTTAATAACAGATATAATTCAATGCAGAGAGGTCTGTTAACACATAGTGAGTGAGAAAGGAGACTGGAAAGGAAAAACTCAATGCATCATGGGAATCCCCCGGCAGCCTACGTCTATTGCAGCATAACTAAGGGAGGATTCAGGGTCACCTGGTCCAGCCCTAACTATATGCTTTAGCAAAAAGGAAAGTTTTAAGCCTAATCTTGAAAGTAGAGATAGTGTCTGTCTCCTGAATCCAAACTGGAAGCTGGTTCCACAGAAGAGGGGCCTGAAAACTGAAGGCTTTTATTCAATTCCATTACTGTGGGGGGGCTGGTTGACCTTTTGACCTTTACATTTTCATTAATATCTTTAAAACAGATGCAGCACAAACGACAATTTTTGCAGCACATACCAGCACAAACGTAGCACAGTTGATTGACACCAGTTTTGTTTGATTCCATTAATGTGGGGGGGGCTGGTTGACCTCTGATGACCTCTACAAATTTTCTTGAATATCTTTAAAATGATAGCGGCACAAACGTAAATTTTTGCAGCACAAACGTAGCACAAATGTTTGACATCAATTTTGTTCGATTCCATTAATGTGGGGGGGCTGGTTGACCTTTTGACCTTTACATTTTCATTAATATCTTTAAAACAGAGGCAGCACAAACCAGCACAAACGTAGCACAGTTGATTGACACCAGTTTTGTTTCATTCCATTAATGTGGGGGGGCTGGTTGACCTTTTGACCTTTACATTTTTATTAATATCTTTAAAACAGAGGCAGCACAAATGTAAATTTTTGCAGCACAAACCAGCACAAACGTAGCACAAATGTTTGACATCAATTTTGTTCGATTCCATTAATGTGGGGGGGCTGGTTGACCTTTTGACCTTTACATTTTCATTAATATCTTTAAAACAGAGGCAGCACAAACGACAATTTTAGCAGCACAAACCAGCACAAACGTTTGACATCAATTTTGTTCGATCCCATTAATGTGGGGGGACTGGTTGACCTTTTGACCTTTACATTTTCATTAATATCTTTAAAACAGAGGCAGCACAAACCAGCACAAACGTAGCACAGTTGATTGACACCAGTTTTGTTTGATTCCATTAATGTGGGGGGCCTGGTTGACCTTTTGACCTTTACATTTTCATTAATATCTTTAAAACAGAGGCAGCACAAACCAGCACAAACGTAGCACAGTTGATTGACACCAGTTTTGTTTGATTCCATTAATGTGGGGGGGCTGGTTGACCTCTGATGACCTCTACAAATTTTCTTGAATATCTTTAAAATGATAGCAGCACAAACGTAAATTTTTGCAGCACAAACGTAGCACAGTTGATTGACACCAGTTTTGTTTGATTCCATTAATGTGGGGGGGCTGGTTGACCTCTGATGACCTCTACAAATTTTCTTGAATATCTTTAAAATGATAGCAGCACAAATGTAAATTTTTGCAGCACAAACCAGCACAAACATTTGACATCAATTTTGTTCGATTCCATTAATGTGGGGGGGCTGGTTGACCTTTTGACCTTTACATTTTCATTAATATCTTTAAAATGAAAGCGGCACAAACGACAATTTTAGCAGCACAAACCAGCACAAACGTTTGATACCACTTTTGTTGGATTTGAAGAAGGTGGGGGGGCCAACTTCACTCACATGCTTAATGGCTCAAAACACCTTATCCAATTATAAACTGATACGCACCTACTGGCATGCCCCTTTTAATTTCTTCATAAATGTTATTTAATGTTATTATTACGGCAGCACGGTGGTTAGCACTGTTGCCGCACAGCAAGAAGGTCCTGAGTTCAATTCCACCATCACGCCAGGGTCTTTCTGTGTGGAGTTTGCAGGTTCTCTCGCCATGTTTGCGTGGGTTCTCTCCGGGCTCTCTCCAAAGACATGCAGCTTCTGGTGATAGGTTAATTGGTTAATCCGAATTGCCCATAGGTGTGAATGTGAGTGCGAATGGTTGTCTGTCCCTGTGTGTTGGCCCTGTGACAGACTGGCAACCTGTCCAGGATGTACCCTGCCTCTTGCCCTATGACAGCTGGGATAGATTCCAGCACCCCCTGCGACCCTTAAAAGGATAAGCAAATGGATGGATGGATGGAATTTTATTAATATCTTTAAAATAATAGCACCACAAACAAAATTTTTTGCAGCACAAACCTGTGACATCAACTTTTGTTTGATTTGGGTGATGTGGGGGGGCTGGTTGACCTTTTGACGTTTGCATTTTCATTAATATCTTTAAAACAGAGGCAGCACAAACGACAATTTTAGCAGCACAAACCAGCACAAACACAGCACAGTTGATTGACACCAGTTTTGTTTGATTCCATTAATGTGGGGGGGCTGGTTGACCTTTTGACCTTTACATTTTCATTAATATCTTTAAAACAGAGGCAGCACAAACCAGCACAAACGTAGCACAGTTGATTGACACCAGTTTTGTTTCATTCCATTAATGTGGGGGGGCTGGTTGACCTTTTGACCTTTACATTTTCATTAATATCTTTAAAACAGAGGCAGCACAAACGTAGCACAGTTGATTGACACCAGTTTTGTTTGATTCCATTAATGTGGGGGGGCTGGTTGACCTCTGATGACCTCTAGAAATTTGTATGGATTTCTTTAAAATGATAGCGGCACAAACGTAAATTTTTGCAGCACAAACGTAGCACAGTTGATTGACACCAGTTTTGTTTGATTCCATTAATGTGGGGGGGCTGGTTGACCTCTGATGACCTCTACAAATTTTCTTGAATATCTTTAAAATGATAGCAGCACAAACGACAATTTTTGCAGAACAAACCAGCACAAACGTAGCACAAATGTTTGACATCAATTTTGTTCGATTCCATTAATGTGTGTGTGTGTGTGTGTGTGTGTGTGTGTGTGTGTGTGTGTGTGTGTGTGTTGGGGGGGCTGGTTGACCTTTACATTTTCATTAATATCTTTAAAACAGAAGCCGCACAAACCAGCACAAACGTAGCACAGTTGATTGACACCCATTTTGTTTGATTTAATTAATGTGGGGGGGCTGGTTGACCTCTGATGACCTCTAGAAATTTTGATTAATATCTTTAAAATGATAGCAGCACAAACGACAATTTTTGCAGCACAAACGTAGCACAAACGTTTGATACCACTTTTGTTGGATTTGAAGAAGGTGGGGGGCCCAACTTCACTCACATATGTCATGTCTACTGAATTCTCATTTTTCATGCCTGTGGAGTTTATTATATGGACGTGGTGACAGTGTAAAGACAGCCTGCTCTTCTGATTTAACTTTTCAAGCATTCACACTAATTAGTGTTTAAACCTCCCATGGTTCTATATCTGGGGATGTGGCTTTGGTTTGCACTGATGAAAGCTTATAGTTGAAATGTGTTTGACGGTAAATGGTCAATAAAGAAGACAGCATTTTGTTTTGTTTTTACACAATGATTTTGTCATGTGCTGTGTGCAGGCAGGAACTGTGGACCCAATGTGCAGACACTTGGAGGTAAAAGTGTGAACTCAAAACAGCTTTAACGCTAAACACAAATATAACAAAAGCAAGAATACCAAAAGAAACTTACACAGGCAGCCAAACAGAACACACAGCATAGGATGAGGGAGATCGCAACAAAGACCAAAGAAAACTCAGGGCTTACATACCCAGAGAGAGCCATCAGGGAATGGGAGACAACAGAGAAACACAGCTGGGACAAATAAGGGTAGCGAGACAAGGGAAGCAAATCCAGATACGTTAACATGAGACATGGACTTTCAAAGTAAAACAGGAAACATAACACAGACAACGCGGACTTGACGAGGGGATACAGCAGACAGGGGGAGACAGAACAACTATGTAACACAGAGACAGAAACCAGAAGACAGAACTCTAAGAAACCAAAAGACTAGAAATGATAAATAATGGCAAAATCAAAGTTCAATAATAATGTAAAACTCAAAATTTTGGGTCAACGAACCCAGGCACCCTAACAGATTTATTTTTACAGTTAATTTTTTTCTATTTAATTATTTAGTTACAGTCCACCATACCTCTGATCCCCTGTCAATCCATCCACCTCCTTTTTAATGGTGTATCTGATTCAGGGTCATGAAGGGCTGGAGCAGCTGTCACAGACTGAGCAAGGTACACCCTGTACAGGTCACCAGTCTATGGCAGTGTCCCACTGTGTGTATTTTAAAAAGTACCATATCTTAAAAACCACAGCTGCAGATAGATGGCCTTGGCAACTCTTCACTACATTATGAGGGGGATTTTATTATAGCAAATGACAAAAAAAATGGACCACTCATGATCTATTCAAAATACAATCTAGAGATGTTTTAGTCCCTTAAAGAGAGCTAATTATGTTTATTTCCAGCTCCATACTTTAATTTGTGCACTACAGCAAATTTGTGTGAACCATTGCTGAAAATATGCTTATTTATCCTATACTGAGTCTTGGTGCAGTCCTTCAATTTATCTTCCATTTGAAATATGCCAGTTTAGCTGTCCTCTCTTTGAGCCAACCTTTGTCTTATTGGCTGCTCCTCAGAAGTTTTGAATAGCAGGTGGGTGGTACTTCTGTGCTTGGAGCAGGGATTACTTGTACATATACTGACCTCATTATTTGAAACTTGGCCCATGTTCGATATGAGCATTCACCATTTATATATACACAATATCTGTTGGTGTGTGTGTGTGTGTGTTAGAAAATATGGAAAAGGAATATTAAGTATTGGTCGAGGAGTTTGATTTCCAAACCAAATGCAAATCTTACTTTCATTCAGCAGTCCACCTTTTCTCAAAGCTCAGTTAAAGACACTTTTGACAATGTCATCTGGGTTGTAGCTTTGTTCCTGAAGATGTGCATGTCTTCAGGAATGAAAAGAAAGAAAGAAAGAAAGAAAGAAAGAAAGAAAGAAAGAAAGAAGTCCAGGAGATCTGAGTAGTTATTATGTCTGATGAAAAGAACAATCGAAAACAACCAAGGCACTTTGTCTTCAGGTATTTGTATTAGGATCAGCACAGATTTCACTCTCTGGCTTTATTTATAGCATAATAAGACATTTTACTTTTAAAAATCAAGGACACCAACAAGGCAGATAGGGCACATGCACTGGGGCCACAAATGTCCCAGGTTTAGTCCGTAATTCAATTCAATTCAATTTTATTTATATAGTGCCAAATCACAACAAAAGTCGCCTCAAGGGGCTTCATAGATACAGAGAAAAACCCAACAATCATATGACCCCCTATGAGCAAGCACTTTGGTGACAGTGGGAAGGAAAAACTCCCTTTTAACAGGAAGAAACCTTCAGCAGAATCAGGCTCAGGGAGGGGCGGGGCCATTTGCTGCGACCGGTTGGGGTGAGAGAAGGAAGACAGGATAAAAGACATGCTGTGGAAGAGAGCCAGAGGTTAATAACAGATATGATTCAATGCAGAGAGGTCTATTAACACAGCGGTCCCTAAGCACCACGGACCGGTTCATGCCCGACAATATTTTTACGGACCGGCCTAGTACCGGTACCGTAAAAAGGAAGATTTATTCATAACACACGTGAAAAGACCCAGGAAAACAGAGTTAACGAAAAAAACGATAACAAAATAACGCTAAAAAAAACGATAAAAATCCTGAAAACCATACATTTCACACCTGAGCCTCAACTCTCAACTCTCGTGGCCCGGTACCAAACGACTCACGGACCGGTACCGAGGCCCGGGGGTTGGGGACCGCTGTATTAATACATAGTGAGTGAGAAAGGTGACTGGAAAGGAAAAACTCAATGCATCATGGGAATCCCCGGCAGCCTACGTCTATCGCAGCATAACTACGGGAGGATTCAGGATCAGTGCCTTAAGTGCTCTAATGGGGTGATATGGTACTACAAGGTCATTAAGATAAGATGGGGCCTGATTATTCAAGACCTTGTATGTGAGGAGCAGGATTTTGAATTCAATTCTGGGTTTGAAGGGAAGCCAAAACAGGAGAAATATGCTCTCTCTTTCTAGTCCCTGTCAGTACTCTTGCTGCAGCATTTTGGATTAGCTGAAGGCTTTTCAGCGAGTTTTTTGGACATCCTGATAATAATGAATTGCAGTAGTCCAGCCTGGAAGTAATAAAAGCATGAACTAGTTTTTCAGCGTCACTCTGAGACAGGATCTTTCTAACTTTAGAGATGTTGCGCAAATGGAAGAACGCAGTCTTACATATTTGTTTAATACGTGCGTTGAAGGACATATCCTGGTCAAAAATTACTCCAAGGTTCCTCACAGCGTTACTGGAGGCCAAGGTAATGCCATCCAGAGTAAGAATCTGGTTAGATACCATATTTCTAGGCTTTTCAGGGCCGAATACAATAACCTCAGTTTTATCTGAATTAAGAAGCAGAAAGTTAGCGGCCATCCAGGTCTTTATGTCTTTAAGACATTCCTGCAGTTTAACTAATTGGTGTGTGTTATCTGGCTTCATGGACAGATAGAGCTGGGTGTCATCTGCATGGCAGTGAAATTGTATGCTATGTCTTTTAATGATGCTGCCTAGGGGATGCATGTATAATGTAAACAGAATTGGTCCTAGCACTGAACCTGTGGAACTCCATAATTAACCTCAGTGTGTGAAGAGGACTCTCCATTTACATGTACAAATCGGAGTCTATTAGATAGATATGATACAAACCACTGCAGTGCAGTACCTGTAATACCTACAGCATGTTCTAATCGCTCTAATAGGATATTATGGTCGACAGTATCGAATGCTGCACTAAGGTCTAGCAGGACAAGCACAGAGATAAGTCCACTGTCAGAGGCCATAAGAAGATCATTTGTAACCTTCACTAAAGCTGTTTCTGTGCTGTGATGAGCTCTGAAACCTGACTGAAACTCTTCAAATAAGCAGGAGGAGAGAAGCTGCAGAGATGCGTGTAAGACTGCAACTCTGCTTCCTGGTCCCAACTCTGGATAGTCATATTTTGGGGGGGGTTTAATAAATTTGTCCATATTTCTAGAAATGAGAGCTGCTCCATCCAAAGTGGGATGGATGCCGTCTCTCCTAACAAGATCAGGTTTCCTCCAGAAGGTTTGCCAATTATCTATGAATTCCACATCGTTTCTGGGACACCACTCAGACAGCCAGCAATTTAAGGAGAACATGCGGCTAAACATGTCACTCCTGGTCTGATTGGGGAGGGGACCAGAGAAAACTACAGAATCTGACATTGTTTTGGCAAAGTTGCACACCGATTCAATATTGCTTTTAGTGACCTCCGATTGGCGTAACCGGGTGTCATTACTGCCGACGTGAATTATGATTTTACTGAATTTACGTTTATCCTTAGCCAGCAGTTTTGCATTTCCTTCAATGTCGCCTGCTCTGGCCCCTGGAAGACAATTGACTATGGTTGCCGGTGTCTCTAGCTTCACATGTCTGAGAACAGAATCACCAATTACCAGAGTTTGACCCCCGGCGGGCGTGTCGCCGAGTGGGGAAAAACAGTTAGACACATGAACAGGTTGGTGGTGTACCTGGGGCTTCTGTTTAGGACTATGCTTCCTCCTCACCGTCACCCAGCCGCCCTCTTTCCCCAGCTGCTTGGGGTCTGCCGGGGAACAGCTAGCGGGGCCTACGCTATCTTCGGCTGCACCAATTACAGGGGCCTGGCTAGCTACGGGTGAATGAAGGGTGCAAAGCCGAGTCTCCCTTCCAATGTGGATCACATCAGCCAGCAACACAGGCTCTGGTGAAAATGTAGATTACCTCATACAGTAGTGCAGGCCCTGCTTTCGTGAAGTTGGCCTCAGAGGGAGCACTAGCCCTGGTGCAATGTGGATGGCCTAAGCCAGCAATACAGGCCCTGGTGTGTTGACGATAGCCTCACAAGGAGCACATGCCGTGGTATAATGTGGATGGCCTCAGCCAGTAGCACAGGCCCTGTTGTAATGTGGATGGCCTCATCTACCAACACTGGCCCAGGTGAAATGTGGATGGTAATGGCCAGAACCACAGACCTTGGTGTAATGTGGATGGCCTTAGCCAACACCACTGGCCCTTGTGAAATGTGGATGACATCGGCAAGGACCAATGGCCCTGATGTAATGTGGATGGTTTCAGCCAACAGCACAGTCCCTGGTGTGGTGAAGATGGCCTCACAGGAAGCACTGTCCCTGGTGTAATGTGGATGGCCTCAGCAAACAACACTGGCCCTGGTGAAATGTCGGTGGTATCAGCCGGCACCAAAGGCCCTGGTGTAATGTGAATGTCCTCAGCCATGACCACAGGCCCTGATGAAATGTAGTTGGCCTCAGCCATGACCACAGGCCCTGGTGAAATGTAAATGTCCTCAGCCAGTAGCACAGGCCCTGTTGTAATGTGGATGGCCTCATCTAACAACTCTGTCGCTGGTGAAATATGGATAGGATTCGTCAGCACCACACACCCTGGTGAAATGTGCATGATATCGGTCAGCACCACAGGCCCAGGTGTAATCTGGATGGCATCAACGAGCAGCAGAGGCCCTGGTGTGGTGAAGATGGCCTCACAGGAAGCACTGTCCCTTGTGTAATGTGTATGGCCTTTGCCAAAAACAGTGGCCCTGGTGAAACGTGGATTATATTGGCCAGCACCACAGGCCCTGGTGTAATGTGAATATCCTCAGCCAGTAGTAAAGGCCCTTGTGTTTTGTGGAACGCATCAGCCAGCAACACAATCCCTGGTGAAATGTGGATGGCCTCATCCAGCACCACAGGCCCTGGTTTGGTGATGATTGCCACACAGGAAGAACTGTACCTGGTGTAATGTGGATGGCCTCATCCAACAGTACAGGCCCTGGTGTGGTGAAGATGGCCTCACAGGAAGCACAGGCCTTGGTGTAATGTGAATGGCCTCAGACAGCAGCCAGGCCCTGGTGAAATGTAGATGGCCTCAGCCGGCAACATGCGCTCTGGTGAAAGGTACACCTGGGCCTGTGGTGCTGACCGATATCATGCACATTTCACCAGGGTGTGTGGTGCTGACAAATCCCATCCATATTTCACCAGCGACAGAGTTGTTAGATGAAGCCATCCACATTACAACAGGGCCTGTGCTACTGGCTGAGGACATTTACATTTCACTAGGGCCTTTGGTCATGGCTGAGGCCAACTACATTTCATCACGGCCTGTGGTCATGGCTGAGGACATTCACATTACACCAGGGCCTGTGGTGCTAGCCAATACCATCCACATTACACAAGGGCCTGTGCTGCTAGCCTTCCATATTACCCAAGGGCCTGTGTTGCTGGCTGATGCCATTCACAATACTCAAGGGCCTGTTCTACTGGCTGATGCCATCTACATTACAGCAGGGCCTGTGGTGCTGGCAAATACCATCGACATTTTACCAAGGCCAGTGTTGTTTGCTGAGGCCATCCACATTACACCAGGGACAGTGCTTCCTGTGAGGCCATCTTCACCACACGAGGGCCTGTGCTGGTGGCCTAAGCCATTCAAATTACACCAGGGCCTCTGGTGCTGGCCAACACCATCCACATTTCACCAGGGCCACTGTTGTTGGCTTAGGCCATCAACATTACACCAGAGACTGTGACGCCGGCTTCTACCATCCACATTACACCAGGGCCTGTGCTTCCTGTGAGGCCATCTTTACCCCACCAGGGCCTTTGATGCTCGTTGATGCCATCCACATTAGGGCCTGTGATGCTGGCCGATATCATGCACATTACACCAGGGCCAGTGGTGTAAGCTAAGGCCATCCACATTACACCAGGGTGTGTGGTGCTTACCATACCATCCATATTTCACAAGGGCCAGTGTTGTTAGATTATGCCATCCACATAACACCAGGTCCTGTGCTGCTGGCTGAGGCCATCCACATTGCACCGGGGCCATGGGGTTGGATGAGGACATTAACATTACACCAGGGACTGTGTTGCTGGCTGAGGCCATTCACATTGCAGTAGGGCCTGTGCTGCTGGCTGAGGCCACCTATATTTCACGAGGGCCTGTGTTGACGACTGATGCCATCCACAATACACCAGGGCCAGTGGTGTTGGCTGAGGACATTCAAATTGCACCAGGGCCTGTGGTGCTGGCTAATACCATCCACATTTCACCAGGGCCAGTGATTTCTGTGAGGCCATCTTCACTAGACCAGGGTCTGTGCTGCTTGCTGATGCCATCGAAAATACACCAGGGCCAGTGATTCCTGTGAGGCCATCTTCACCAGTCCAGGGTCTGTGCTGCTAGCCATCCAAATTACCCAAGGGCCTGTGTTGTTGGCCGAAAACAACCACATTTCACCAGGGTTTGTGTTACTGGATGATGCGATCCACATTTCACCAGGGCCAGTGTTGTTGGCTGAGGTCATCCACATTTTACCAGGGCCTGTGCTTTTGGCTAATGCCATTCACATTACACCTGGGCCTGTGGTGCTGAACCATTTCATGCACATTTCACCAGATCAAGTAGTGTTGGCTATGGCCATTCACATTACACCAGGGTGTGTGGTGCTGTCCAATACCATCCATATTTCACCAGGGACAGTGTTGTTAGATGAGGCCATCCACATTACAAAAGGGCCTGTGCTACTGGCTGAGGACATTTACATTTCACCAGGGCCTGTTGTCATGGCTGAGGCCAACTACATTTCACCAGGGCCTGTGTTGGTGGCTGATCCCATCCACAACATACAAAGGCCTGTGCTACTGGCTGATGCCATCCACATTACACCAGGGCCAGTGCTCCCTGTGAAGCCATCTTCACCACACCACTGCCTGTGTTGCTGGCAGACGCCATCCACATTGCACCAGGGACAGTGCTCCCTGTGAGGCCATATTCACCACACCAGGGCCTATACTGTTGGCTGAGGCCATCCACATTACACCAGGGCCTTTGGTGCTGGCCAATACCATCCACATTTCACCAGGGCAACTGTTGTTGGCTTCTACCATCCATATTACACCACGGACAGTGTTTCCTGTGATGCCATCTTCACCCGACCAGGGCCTCTGTTGCTCGTTGATGCCATCCACATTACACCAGGGTGTGTGGTGCTGACCAATACCATCCATATTTCACCAGGGCCACTGTTGTTGGCTTCTACCATCCACATTACACCAGGGACAGTGCTTCCTGTGAGGCCATCTTCACCACACCACTGCCTGTGTTACTGTCAGGGGCCATCCACATTACACGCGGGCCTGTGGTGTTGTCCGAAACCATCCACATTTCACCAGGGCTTGTGTTTCTGCCTGATGACATCCACAAAACATAGGGGCCTGTGGTGCTGGATGAGGCCATCCACATTACACCAGGGCCTGTGGTGCTGGCCAATACCATCCACATTTCACCAGGCCCAGTGTTGTTGGCTGAGGCCATCCACATTACACCACTGCCAGTGCTTCCTTTGATTCATTCATCACCACACCAGGGCCTGTGGTGCTGGCCAATACCAGCCACATTTCACCAGGGCCACTGTTGTTGGCTGAGGCCATACACTTTACACCAGGCACAGTGCTTCCTGTGAGGCCATCTTCACCACACCAGGGCCTGTACTGTTGGATGAGGACATCCACATTACACCAGGGACAGTTCTTCTTGTGCGGCCATCATCACCACACCAGGGCCTGTGCTACTTGCTGATGCCATCCACAATACACCTGGGCCTGTGGTGCTGACCAATATCATGCACAATTCACCAGGGCCAGTGGTGTTGGCTCAGGACATTCACATTACACCAGGGTGTGTGGTGCTGTCCAATACCATCCACATTTCACCAGGGCCAGTGTTGTTGGCTGGGGCCATCCACATTACACCAGGGACAGTGCTTCCTGTTATTCCATCATCACCACACCAGGGCCTGTGGTGCTGGCCAATACCATCCACATTTCACCAGGGCCACTGTTTTTAGCTGAGGCCTGTGACAAAGTGGCTAGGACAGAATTCATTTGCCATTTGTCACTTGTGTATATTGTTATTCTGTGTTCTGTTATTTTACAGTCAGCCATAATGCTTTAATTTAGACATTGCTGGTGTAACTTCTCTTAACACACAATATCCCGGGTTTTGTTTGTGGTAGCAGTAGTTACATTCTTTACATCCATGCATGTGTTTTAAAGCAAACACTACTAACCATCAGATCATCTGAATTCTCTTCTGTTTACAGGCACATGTCTAGTAAATTATGTTTCTTTATGTTGCTTTGGTTATACTTACCATGGTGTCCATGTTGTGCTTGCAGGTCCTATATGTGAGACAGGTGTATGGGACGGGCCGCCCACTACTTCCTGTTTATATAGGGTCATGAGGTCAATAATTGGATCACCGGGTGTAACCAAATGGAGGGTTTTTCATTTTGTATAGTATTGTTTGTTTTCTTTAAAGTAGCCTTTTGAGTTATATTGTATGCAGTGTTTTACTTTACAAACTATTTAGTTGAGTAAATGAGTTTGTCAGTTTCATGCATGACTTTATTCCTGTTCTTTGTTTAGAATTGTATTATTTGGTTTGACCTATTTTGTTCAATGGTAGTGACTAACGAGGTCAGGTGTGGGCAAAGTCTTGTATAAAGCCAGTGGGATTTTTGCATGCCTGATTGATTGTTTTATGGTAAAAGGGAGATGCTAGCAATAAAGTATGCTTAAAAAGAACTTCAATTGTCTGCTAATGCTATTTACTTATCACCTTCTGTCACGGACCGCCGTGGCAGACCGTGTGGAGTGAGTGGAGGACCCAAGAGCAAACAGAGGTGAGGACACAAAACCGGACTTAACAGAAGGCGAGCCTTTATTTAGGGCCGAAAACTTAAGGAACAAGGCAGCAAAGCAACTGAGGGAAAACCTGAACATAGACTGGGAAAACTATGGCTAAACAAAGTACAAACTAGGACTAGTTAAGGCTGGGAAACTATGACAAGGGGTAGGGGAGATAACACAGACGACGCGACGCAGACTACATGAAACACAGAGACTAAATACACATGAGGGATGATCAGGGGAAGTGGCCACACATGGGATCACAGCTGACACACATGAACCTAACGACAGGACAGGAGGGTGCAACTGAATACACTGACAATGAATACAGACTTACAAAGTAAAACAGGAAACATGGAAATTAGACATGACAAGAACTAAACATAACCACGCAGACAGGATTCATGACCCAGGGAAACTTAGTACAGGGGAGATGACATAACTGACAGCATGAACTTGACAGTACAAGACACACAGACATAAACACACGAAGGGCAAGGGAGACTTAATGCAAGGGTAATATATACAAATGGCTGGGCTACCTTAGAGAACCTAAACAAACCATAAACATCAAAATAGGCTAAACATAACACACTGGGTCACACGACCCAGGACCATGACACCTTCCTTGCTGCTTAAGTTATGCTACATCACAAGGCCATACACATTACACCAGGGACAGTGCTTCCTGTGAGGCTGTCAGGGTCCTGGGTCTCCTGACCCAGCATTTTAGTTCTTTGTGATTTTTGTATTATTGTACTTGGTGTGAGTTATTCTATAGTTTCTAGTTTCGATCCCTTGCCCTTCTCGTTTCTCTGTGTCCCCTCTGTTCTGTAAGTCTGTGTCTGCATGTTTGAGTTCCCCTCCGTGTCTATCGGTTCTTAGAGTCCTCTGCCTTATGGTTTATGTCTCTGTTTCTTAGTTGCTGTCTCCACGGTGTCAAGTTTGCGTCTCTGTGTGATCCTTCCTGTTTTACTTTGAAGGTCCGTGACTTATGTGAATGTGTCCTGCTTTGCTTGTCTCGTCAGTTCTAATTTCCCCCAGCTGTGCTCTCCTTCTGTGTCTCATTCTCCTCGTTACTTCCCAGTGTATTTAGACCCTGTGTTTCTCTGAGTCAGTGTTGCGTCGTACCCTCAACAAGCTATGTGTGTTTTGCCTCCGTGTTGCCAGTGTTTTGTTTCCAGTTCAGTGTTTTGTTTCCAGTTCAGTGTTTTGTTTCCAGTTCAGTGTTTTGTTTCCAGTTCAGTGTTTTGTTTCCAGTTCAGTGTTTTGTTTCCAGTTCAGTGTTTTGTTTCCAGTTCAGTGTTTTCTGCTTCAGTGTTTTAGTCCACCAGCGTTTTTCTTTGTCTTTTGATGCCTTTAGTTAGTAAGAGGGTTTCCAGCAATAAAGCTGCGCTTTAAGTTGAACTTCTGTGTCTGAGTCCTGCATTTTGGATCCACCACTCCTGCCACACAGCCAACCATGACAGAACGATGCAACCATCAAATGGATCCTGCGGACTCACAGTCTCAGTATCTCGCGCAGTTGTGGAATTACTGCCGGGGCGTAATCCACGCTGAGGACACCCCCAAGAGACTCATTCAGGTGGTCTTTTTCGACAACTTTTTGTCTTCCACCCTCTGCACAGCTGGTTTTTTGGACATTAACAGATTAAAACAACTAATAACAGCTCTGAGGGCCAGGATTTGCTTCGAACTGTTTGGCATGGGTGGTCCAGGCAAGGAAGGGTCAGCTACCCTCCTGGAAGCCCTCGCTGCCTGGTATTCTCAGCATCCTTTCCCATCAAGATTTATCACTAAATCATTCGATCCTCCCTTAAGAGAGAAACTGCATCCTCGCTGCCTTCACCCCAGTACACCAGTGTCACCTGTGTCTCCAGTAGCTCAGCTCCCAGTGTCACCTGCCCCGCAGCCTCCCTCAGCTCGGTTAGCCGCCCCGCAGCCTCCCTCAGCTCGGTTAGCCGCCCCGCAGCCACTCTCAGCTCGGTTAGCCGCCCCGCAGCCACTCTCAGCTCGGTTAGCCGCCCCGCAGCCACTCTCAGCTCGGTTAGCCGCCCCGCAGCCACTCTCAGCTCGGTTAGCTGCCACTCTCAGCTCGGTTAGCTACCCCGCAGCCACTCTCAGCTCGGTTAGCTACCCCGCAGCCACTCTCAGCTCGGTCTCCAGAGTCACCAGTGTCACTGTCAGTTCAGTCACCAGAGTCACCAGAGTCACCCTCAGTTCAGTCACCAGAGTCACCAGAGTCACCCTCAGTTCAGTCTCCAGAGTCACCCTCAGTTCAGTCTCCAGAGTCACCCTCAGTTCAGTCTCCAGAGTCACCCTCAGTTCAGTCTCCAGAGTCACCCTCAGTTCAGTCTCCAGTGTCACCCGTGTCCCTTTCAGTTCAGTTTCCAGAGCCTCCAGTGCCGCCCGTAGCGCATGCCCCCATAGCTCCAGTGCCGCCCGTAGCGCAGGCCCCAGTAGCTCCAGTGCCGCCCGTAGCGCAGGCCCCAGTAGCTCCAGTGCCGCCCGTAGCGCAGGCCCCAGTAGCTCCAGTGCCCCCGCTACCCGTAGCTCTGGCTCCAGTAATAGTGGTCTCACACACTCGCTCCATGCAGGGAGAAAGTATAATTTTACCTCAAGGTGCTTTTCGTAGTTCAGCTGCCTTTGGCACAGTTTGCCGCTCCAAGGCTTTCCCAGAGGCTAGGTCCCAGTCCTCAGCTGATTCTGGACCCCTGGAGTTTAAGCAGCCACCCGAGGGACCGCTCCGGCCTTCGTTTCCTGTTTCCGCTGGAGGGTCTGAGGGACCGCTCCGGCCTTCGTTTCCTGTTTCCGCTGGAGGGTCCGAGGGACCGCTCCGGCCTTCGTCTCCTGTCTCCGCTGGAGGGTCCGAGGGACCGCTCCGGCCTTCGTCTCCTGTCTCCGCTGGAGGGTCCGAGGGACCGCTCCGGCCTTCGTTTCCTGTTTCCGCTGGAGGGTCCGAGGGACCGCTCCGGCCTTTGTCTCCTGTCTCCGCTGGGGGGCCCGAGGAGCCCGTCCAGCTTCCTGCCTCGTCAGCTGGGGGGCCCGAGGAGCCCGTCCAGCCGCCAGCAGCAGCTTCCTCATCATCCTCGCCTGCTGCAGCTTCATCATCATCCTCGCCTGGCCCAGCCTCCGTGCCTTCAGCCTCGCCTGGCCCGGCCTCATTTCGGTCTGGAGCTAAACGGCCGTTTTCTAGACCGCTGGCTAGGCCACTGGCTGGGCACCATTGCCGTCCGCACGGCCCCCGGACCGCCTTCGCCTGAGTGGCCACCATTGCCGTCCGCACGGCCGGCCCCTGGACCCTCGTCGCCTGAGTGGCCGCCGTTGCCGTTCGCACGGCCGGCCTCCCGAACTGTGTCGGCCCCCTGAACTGTTTGGACTCCTGTGCTGTCGGCCCCCTGGCCCTGTTTGGACTCCTGTGCTGTCGGCCCCCTGGCCGGCCCCCTGAACTGTTCTTTTTGGACGCGTGTTTTGTTTTGGGGCTTTCTTGTGCTTCGGTGTTTTTGTTTCGTGCCCTCCTTCCTGGACCCCCGCTGCCCGCCCTAGTCGGGTGGTTTTCTGTTTTGGGCGGTTTTCGGGGTTTTTTTTTTCGTTTTCTTGTGTTGGGCTGTCGGGAGCCAGCCCTTGGGGGGAGGGTACTGTCAGGGTCCTGGGTCTCCTAACCCAGCATTTTAGTTCTTTGTGATTTTTGTATTATTGTACTTGGTGTGAGTTATTCTATAGTTTCTAGTTTCGATCCCTTGCCCTTCTCGTTTCTCTGTGTCCCCTCTGTTCTGTAAGTCTGTGTCTGCATGTTTGAGTTCCCCTCCGTGTCTATCGGTTCTTAGAGTCCTCTGCCTTATGGTTTATGTCTCTATGTTTCTTAGTTGCTGTCTCCACGGTGTCAAGTTCGCATCTCTGTGTGATCCTTCCTGTTTTACTTTGAAGGTCCGTGACTTATGTGAATGTGTCCTGCTTTGCTTGTCTCGTCAGTTCTAATTTCCCCCAGCTGTGCTCTCCTTCTGTGTCTCATTCTCCTCGTTACTTCCCAGTGTATTTAGACCCTGTGTTTCTCTGAGTCAGTGTTGCGTCGTACCCTCAACAAGCTGTGTGTTTTGCCTCCGTGTTGCCAGTGTTTTGTTTCCAGTTCAGTGTTTTCTGCTTCAGTGTTTTAGTCCACCAGCGTTTTTGTTTGTCTTTTGATGCCTTTAGTTCGTAAGAGGGTTTCCAGCAATAAAGCTGCGCTTTAAGTTGAACTTCTGTGTCTGAGTCCTGCATTTTGGATCCACCACTCCTGCTTGCCCGCCTGCCACACAGCCAACCATGACAGAACGACGCAACCATCAAATGGATCCTGCGGACTCAGTCTCAGTATCTCGCGCAGTTGTAGAATTACTGCCGGGGCGTAATCCACGCTGAGGACACCCCCAAGAGACTCATTCAGGTGGTCTTTTTTGACAACTTTTTGTCTTCCACCCTCTGCACAGCTGTTTTTTTTGACATTAAAAGATTAAAACAACTAATAACAGCTCTGAGGGCCAGGATTTGCTTCGAACTGTTTGGCATGGGCGGTCCAGGCAAGGAAGGGTCAGCTACCCTCCTGGAAGCCCTCGCTGCCTGGTATTCTCAGCATCAGCATCCTTTCCCATCAAGATTTATCACTAAATCATTCGATCCTCCCTTAAGAGAGAAACTGCATCCTCGCTGCCTTCACCCCAGTACACCAGTGTCACCTGTGTCTCCAGTAGCTCAGCTCCCAGTGTCACCTGCCCCGCAGCCTCCCTCAGCTCGGTTAGCTCGGTTAGCCGCCCCGCAGCCTCCCTCAGCTCGGTTAGCCGCCCCGCAGCCACTTTCAGCTCGGTTAGCCGCCCCGCAGCCACTCTCAGCTCGGTTAGCTACCCCACAACCACTCTCAGCTCGGTTACCTACCCCGCAGCCACTCTCAGCTTGGTTAGCTACCCCGCAGCCACTCTCAGCTCAGTCAACAGAGTCACCAGTGTCACTGTCAGTTCAGTCAACAGAGTCACCAGTATCACTGTCAGCTCAGTCTCCAGTGTCACCAGTATCACTGTCAGCTCAGTCTCCAGTGTCACCCTCAGTTCAGCCTCATGACAGAGGCCATCTTCACCACACCAGGGAGTGTGCTTTTGGATGAGGCCATACACATTACACCAGGGCCTGTGGTGCTCGTTGATGCCATCCACAATACACAAGGGCCTGTGGTGCTGACCAATATCATGCACATTTCACCAGGGCCAGTCGTGTTGGCTGAGGACATCCACATTACACCAGGGCCTGTGGTTCTGGACAATACATCCACATTTCACCAGGGCCACTGTTGTTGGCTGAGGCCATACACATTACACCAGGGACAGTGCTTCCTGTGAGGCCATCTTCACCACACCACTGCCTGTGTTACTGGCACAGGCCATCCACATTACACCCGGGCTTGTGGTGTTGTCCGAAATCATCCACTTTTCACCAGGGCTTGTGTTTCTGCCTGATGACATCCACAAAACACAGGGGCCTGTGATACTGGCTGATGCCATCCACATTACACCACTACCAGTGCTTCCTGTGAGGCCATCATCACCACACCAGGGCGTGTGGTGCTGGATGAGGCCATCATCACCACACCAGGGCGTGTGGTGCTGGATGAGGCCATCATCACCACACCAGGGCCTGTGGTGCTGGCCAATACCATCCACATTACACCAGGGCCAATGGTGTTGGCTGAGGACATTAACATTAGACCAGGAACTGTGTTGCTGGCTGAGGCCACCTATATTTCACGAGGGCCTGTGTTATTGGCTGATGCCATCCACAATACACCAGGGCCAGTGATTTCTGTGAGGCCATCTTCACTAGACCAGGGTCTGTGCTGCTTGCTGATGACATCGAAAATACACCAGGGCCAGTGATTCCTGTGAGGCCATCTTCACCAGACCAGGGCCTGTGCTGCTAGCCATCCAAATTACCCAAAGGCCTGTGTTGCTGGCCGAAAACAACCACATTTCACCAGGGCCTGTGGTGTTGCTGGATGAGGCCATCCACATTATACCAGGGCCTGTGCTACTCGTTGATACCATCCACATTTCACCAGGGCTTGTGTTGCTGGCTGATGCGATCCACAGTACACAAGGGCCTGGTCTACTGGTGAGGACATTCACATTACAACATGGCCTGTTGTGCTGGCCAATACCATCCATATTTCACCAGGGCCATTGTGGTTGGCTGAGGCCATACACTTTACATCTGGGACAGTGCTTCCTTTGAGGCGATCTTCACCACACAGGGACTGTACTGTTGGATGATTCCATCCACATTACACCAGGGCCTGTGCTACTCGATGATACCATCCACATTTCAGCAGGGCCACTGTTGTTGGCTGAGACCATATACTTTACATCAGGGACAGTGCTTCCTGTCAGGCCATCATCAGCACACCAGGGCCTGTGGTGCTGGATGATGCCAACAACAACAACAACAATCTTTATTTATAGAGCACATTTAAAAACCAACGGCATGCCAAAGTGGTTAACATAAAACAAATTAACACAAGTATAATCAAAGTCATAAAAACAAAAATTAAAAGTGTAAAATTATGTTCACAGGAAAAAGCCACCAATAGAAAAAGTATAACTATAGCACATAACTATAGCATAATATAACTATGCCATCAAAACACAATGGTGATATGACATGCACAGCGCAAATAAAAGCATAATAGCAAAATTAATAGAATAAATCACTGCAAACAAGGCCAGCATTTAACCGGTAGAAAAAGCAAGATTGAATAGAGTCAGACGCCCGGATGCCAATCGGAAAGTTGTTCCATAACTCTGGTGCAGCCAGAGCAAACGCTCGATCACCTCTAGACTTCAGCCGAGATCTAGGCTGCACCAACAGTAACTGTGAGGATGATCTTAAAGCCCTAGTAGGAACATATGAGCTTAGGAGTTCCTTAAGATAGCTCGGTGCTATGTTGTTAGTGATTTTAAAAGTAAACAGCAGAATTTTAAATTGGATACGGTATTTCACAGGCAACCAGTGCAAATCAGCTAGGACGGGAGTAATGTGGGCAAACTTCCTAGTTTTGGTTAGAATGCGTGCAGCAGCATTTTGGACTGTCTGTAATCTATGAAGGAGGGCAGAGTGGAGACCAAAATAGAGTGAATTGCAGTAATCCAGTCTCGAAGTTACAAAGGCATGGATGAGCTTTTCCAGGGCTTTATGCGGGATATACTGCCTGGCCTTAGAAATAAGGCGGAGCCATTGCTTGACCTCACACATGCACTCTCGAAAACAATTCAAGGACAAAGCTAGGTCATCATTTACCTCAAAGTAGATCTGAATGTCATCGGCATAATAATGAAAAGCGATGTGATATTTCTCAAAGATAGCGCTTAAAGGAAGCATGTACAATGAGAACAGAGTAGGGCCTTACACAGATCCCTGAGGGACACCACAGCAGACAGGTACAGCAGAGGAAGAGGAAGTGGCCAAATGAACCGAGGAGAGCCGATTGGAGAGGTATGATTTAAACCAATCCAGGGCAGTACCCTTGATGCCTACAGTTAGGGCTGCTCAATTAATCGAATTTTAATCACGATTACGATCTGGGCTTTCAACGATCATTAAAAATGACTGAGCCGATTATTAGCCCCTCCCTCATTTATCCGCGACACCTTAAAGGCCGGTCCGTGAAAATATTGTCGGGCGCAAAAAAGGTTGGAGACCGCTGATTAAGAGGACCCGAGGGAAGCCCGGAAAGCTAAACAGAAGTTATTTGGAGAGGAGAGTGACTGCCGCTGGTTGAAAAGAGAGGTAAAAAAAACTTCAGTGGTGTTGCACACTATTTTATATTATTTTTTAAAGTCATTGTTAACCCTTTAAAGCCGGTCAGAGCAGCACGCTCCGTGTTGTGTAACTATTTTTAAATCCCTGTAGAACCGGAACTGTGTAAGCTAGCGCAATAATTTGTTTTGCATATGAAACCGGAGGAGTTGTACTTACATCTGATGCCATCAGCTTGTCCTCGGTCACAGTTTCCTTCCACATAAAGCTTTGCAAAAACTGCATAAAAAGCTCTTGCAGGAACAAAAACACAATATTCCAGAAACACGCTTTGCCGTTCCTATCAGCTGTTCGTAACACTTCCCACAGTGAAACAGACGTCAGCGGGAACTGTCGCATGTCCACCATTTCCTGGCCGAAACCGGAAGTGACGTCATTTTCGCGGAAATTGTAGTTTTTTACTTGTAGGCCTTAAAAGCCTATACTGGTCATGTTTGACCTTTCTGAATAGTTGCTGGGATGCTTAGAACTCAAATTGCACTGCTGGAAATAGTTTATTTTGATGCACATGCTGTTTTCTTTGCAAATTTGCATCATAGGATTGTTTTTTCGTTTTTCCTGCAGTATATAAAAATTGGTGTATCTCCAAAATAAAACTATGAAGACACTCAAAATAAATTTCCTGTTGTTGTAAACTTTTTTTTGCAACTTTTTTGTATTTAAAGTTTTGAGGGATAAACCTCTTAAATTTCTCCAAGTAGAAATACATGTAAAAAACAAAACCGATTTTCAATTTTTTTGTAGTTTATTGCACTTTTTTGCAATTAATGTAGTTACTATGGACTTAATGCATACATATTATTAAAATATGGGCTATAACAGTTGCATAGCAAATTGAAATGCTCCCACAAACGGCACTACAGCATGTAAAAAAAAAATAATATAAGCTCTGGCGGACTTGGTTCTATAGTAGGTCTTAAAGGGTTAAATAAATATCGTCAAATAATCGCGATCTCAATTTCAGTGAAAATAATCGTGATTATCATTTTTGCCATAATCGAGCAGCCCTACCTACAGTGTGCTCAAGTCTCGCCAATAGGATGTTATGATCAACCATATCAAATGCCGACGATAGATCCAATAGCACTAGGACCGAGGAGCATCCATTATCGGCCATTAATAGAAGGTCATTAAGAACTCTGAGCAGCGCTGACTCAGTGCTATGATGTGGTTTGAAGGCCGATTGGAATTTATCATTAATGCTATTCTCATCCAGGTAGGCCTGGAGTTGAAGCAAAACTATCTTCTCAAGAAGTTTGGCCAAGAACGGAAGCTTGGAAATCGGCCTATAGTTCGCATAATCATTATAATCGAGGTTCCTTTTTTTAAGAACAGGCTGAATTATAGCATGTTTAAAGGCTGATGGTACACAGCCGGAAAGCAAAGAAGAGTTCAAAAGGGACAATATACTAGGTCCAATTGCACTGAAACAGTCCTTAACTATACGAGATGGAAGAACATCATATACGGGATTAGTATTGTTCAGTTGTTCAACTAGACACTTAAGAGTAGGGAGTGAAACGGGTTCAAACTGATGGAAGGTAGAGGAACAGTCAGGGATAAATGCAGGGCCTGTCATTAAAGGAAGAGCAGATTTAAGAGATGAAACTTTATCTAAAAAATAATTAAAAAATTGTTCGCAAGGAACCGGAGAGCACGGTAGCGGCATAGTGGGGCAGGTGTTAACCACAGAGTTAAAAATTTTAAATAAAATTCGAGGATTGTTACCATTGGTAGAGATAATTTTTGAAAGGAAAGCTGCTTTAGCCATTTTGGCAGCAGTTTGAAACTTCAGCTAATACGTAGGATGTCGTAAGATGCCTGGAGTTTATCTTTCCTCCACCTCCTCTCATCACGCCGACACACACGTCGTAGAGCGCGAACAGAGTCGCTTAACCAGCATTGTGAATAAGTTCTGGGGCGCTTCATTTTAATAGGTGCAACAATGTCGAGGATGGAGGAACATGTAGTTAACAGGGTATTGGCAAAATTCTCAACCGTATGAGGGGTAAGACAATCTGACGTAATAGATGCAGAATTCACAAAAGAAGCAGAGAAATTCACCACAGTATCAGCATTAACAGTACGCATAGGGCAAAGAGGAGCCTCAAGGTGTAATCCGATATTACCTAGGTCAACATCGAAGATAACCGGGGAGTGGTCGGAAAGACCAGTATTTCTAATATCCTTAATGCATATATCCACGCCATATGTAAAGACCAAATCAAGGGTATGGCCTTTAACATGGGTTGGTTCATTCACCCACTGAGTAAGATTAAAAGAGTTAGTCAATGCAAGAAAATCTTTGGCCAATTGGTCATCCATACAGCAGACATGTATATTAAAATCACCAGAAATAATAACAAAGCCATATTTAAAAAGAATGGATCCCAAAAAGTCAGTAAATTCAGAAATAAACATCTTGTGGTATTTAGGCGGACGATAAACCACAACACACAGAGTAGTCCGAGAGCCAGTCAGCTCCAATAACTGACCTTCAAAGCTAGAGTAGATGGGGGAGGATAGCAGCCGAGCTTCATGTTTGTTTTTAAAAACCGAGGCTAAGCCGCCACCTCTGCCAGTGAGCCTTGGTGAGCTAAAAAAAAAAAAAGCACAGTCAGGAGGGAGAAGCTCAGAGAAGGGGATGAACTCACCTGGAGAAGTCCACGTCTCTGTCAGAAATAGAACGTCCAGTCCCGTGGTGAGGAAAAAGTCATTTAAGAGAAAAGCCTTATTCGAGAGAGACCTGACGTTAAATAAAGCCATCCGAGTCCGAGGAGCTAGGTCATTAGCGGTGGCCCGTCGCAGAGTGCTGAGGTTGTTATGTTGAACACCACGACCGAGCGACGTTATCCAGGACCGAACAGGGAGGCAAGCCACTGGGCAGGCAGGGTAGGTTTGAAGGCCAGCAAGTCAGATCCAACGATGACTCAACAGTTTAACCGCGGAGCGGCTCCTGGAATAGTGGATGAAACGTGAAAGCTCACGGCTTGTAAAAGGGTAATCCGTAGCCATGGCTCTAAGATAAGCCTTGAAGCGGAAGCGAACGCCACTCCTTCTACCCCGTTTCCTGAAGCGTTTCTTACGCAGAGTGGAAAAAGGTAAGTAGGTCACACTGGTGGGGGAAACGGGCATCAAGGGGATTGCATCGCCCAAGGTCCCACAGAGGTCCAGTCGTTGGGGATAGGAAAACCGAAGATTCAGGAGCGTGTCTCTGTCATAAGTAATTAGCGTACAGTCACCTAGTGAACATAAAACCAAAGATAAAACAACAAGGAGTGCTACGCCAAGGCGCAGTCGAAGTCGAAGACGGCCTGCCATGCACATCAACATTACACCAGGGCCTGTGCTACTCGTTGATGCCATCCACATTACACCAGGGCCTTTGGTGCTGGCCAATTCCATCCACATATCACCAGGGCCAGTGTTGTTGACTCAGGCCATCCACATTACACCACTGCCAGTGCTTCCTGTGATGCCATCATCACCAAACCAGGGCCTGTGGTGCTGGCTGACGCCATCCACATTACACCAGGGCCTCTGCTACTCGATGATACCATCCACATTTCACCAGGGATTGTGTTGCCGGCTAATGCGTTCCAGAAAACACAAGGGCCTTTACTACTGGCTGAGGATATTCACAATACACCAGGGCCTGTGGTGCTGGCCAATATAATCCACATTTCACCAGGGCCACTGTTGTTGGCTGAGGCCATACACATTAAACAAGGGACAGTGCTTCCCGTGAGGCCATCTTCACCACACCAGGGCCTGTGCTTTTGGCTGAGGCGATCCACATTACATCACGGCCTGTGATGCCGGCTTCTACCATCCACATTACATCAGGGACAGTGATTGCTGTGTGGCCATCTTCACCCCACCAGTGCCTCTGCTGCTCGTTGATGCCATCCACATTACACCTGGGCCTCTGGTGCTGACCGATATCATGCACATTTCACCAGGGCCAGTGGTGTTGGCTAAGGCGATTCACATTACACCAGGGTGTGTGGTGCTGACCAATACCATCCATATTTCACCAGGGACAGAGTTGTTAGATGAGGCCATCCACATTACAACAGGGCCTGTGCTACTGGCTGAGGACATTTACATTTCACCAGGGCCTGTGGTCATGGCTGAGGCCAACTACATTTCATCAGGGCCTGTGGTCATGGCTGAGGACATTCACATTACACCAGGGCCTGTGGTGCTGGCCAATACCATCCACATTTCATCTGGGCCAGTGTTGGTAGATGAGGCCATCCACATTACAACAGGGCCTCTGTTGCTGGCTGATGTGATCCACATTACACAAGGGCCTGTGCTACTCGTTGATGCCATCCACATTAAACCAGGGCCTGTGGTGCAGGCCGAAACCATCCACATTTCACCAGGGCTTGTGTTGCTGGCTGATGCGATCCACAATACACAAGGGCATGTGCTACTGGCTGATGCCATCCCCATTACAGCAGGGCCTGTGGTGTTGGCTGAGGACATTCACATTACGCCAGGGCCTGTGGTGTTGGCCAATACCATCCACATTTAAAGAGGGCCAGTGTTGTTGGCTGAGGACATACACATTACACCAGGGACAGTGCTTCCTGTGAGGCCATCTTCACCACAACAGGGCCTGTGCTACTGGCTGAGGCAGACTACATTTCACCAGAGCGCATGTTGCCGGCTGAGGCCATCTACATTTCACCAGGGCCTGGCTGCTGTCTGAGGCCATCCACATTACACCATGGCCTGTGCTTCCTTTGAGGCCATCTTCACCACACCAGGGCCTGTACTGTTGGTTGAGGCCATCCACATTACACCAGGTACAGTTCTTCCTGTGTGGCAATCATCAGCAAACCAGGGCCTGTGGTGCTGGATGAGGCCATCCACATTTCACCAGGGATTGTGTTGCTGGCTGATGCGTTACACAAAACACAAGGGCCTTTACTACTGGCTGAGGATATTCACATTACACCAGGGCCTGTGGTGCTGGCCAATATGATCCACATTTCACCGGGGCCACTGTTGTTGGCTGAGGCCATACACATTACACAAGGGACAGTGCTTCCTGTGAGGCCATCTTCACCACACCAGGGCCTCTTCTGCTCGTTGATGCGATCCACATTACACCTGGGCCTGTGGTGCTGACCGATATCATTCAAATTCAAAATTTTATTTGTCACGTACACAGTCATACACAGTACGATATGTAGTGAAATGCTTGGACAACTGCTCGTGACCTAAAGAAAACAAAAAAGGAAAAGGCTATGAATAAGATAGGAAATAAATATGAAAAATTAAAAAGGGTAAATTTAAGTAGGAAGGAATAAAATATAAATTAAGGTTAAAAATGAAATAACTGTACAACACAAATTAGAATGAAGGGTAAATTTAACTGGGAAAGAATGAGATAAAATATATAAATTAAAGTTGAAAATAAAATAACTGTACAACAAAATACACAATATAGAACTATATAAGAATGTATGAAGAAATATAAATAAATATATACACAATAACAGCAGCTGTACAAGTATTAACTGGAAATGAAGAATATAATGTCCGGTGTTGTGCAATCCACATTATGTCTTGTGCAGTGCAAATATGCTTAAAGTGATTTAAGTGATGAAGTGAAAACAATGTCCAGAATGTCCAGTGTGTGTGTAAGAACTGTATGTGTGGGTCAGTACTGTATGGTGGTGTGATTGAGAGACCGTATCGCCTGCGGGAAGAAGCTCCTCCTCAGTCTCTCTGTGTTGGTCTTCAGGGAGCGGAATCGCTTTCCTGACCTCAACAGAGAGAACAGTCTGTTGTTGGGATGGCTGAGGTCCTTCACGATCTTCCTGGCCTTGGTCCAGCACCGCCTGCTGTAGATTGAGTGCAGGTCAGGGAGCTCGGAGCGGATGGTGCGCTCAGCTGACCGCACAACCCTCTGTAGAGCTCGTCTGTCCTGCATGGTGCTGTTCCCGAACCAGGTTAAGATGTTTCCCGCCAGGATGCTCTCTATGGTTCACGAGTAAAAGTTCCTGAGCACCTTGGAGGGCAGTTGGAAGTCTCTCAAGCGTCTGAGGTGGTAGAGACGCTGTCGGGCCTTTTTCACCACGGTGTTGATGTGACAGGACCATGACAGGTCCTGCGTGATGTGAACTCCGAGGTATTTGAAGCTGTCCACTCTATCCACTGGGCACTCGTTGATGACGGGGGTCTGGTAGGTCCTCTCCTGCTTAGTGCTGAAGTCCACTATCAGCTCCTTTGTCTTACTGACGTTTAGAAGGAGTTTGTTCCTCTGGCACCAGTTCTCCAGATTTGTAATCTCCTTCAGGTAGGCCGTCTCGTTGTTATCAGAGATCAGGCCCACCTGTTCGTCAGCAAACTGACCATCATGCACATTTCACCAGGGTGTGTGGTGCTGACCAATCCCGTCCATATTTCACCAGCGACAGAGTTGTTAGATGAGGCCATCCACATTACAACAGGGGCTGTGCTACTGGCTGAGGACATTTACATTTCACCAGGGCCTGTGGTCATGGCTGAGGCCAACTAAATTTCATCAGGGCCAGTGGTCATGGCTGAGGACATCCACATTTCACCAGGGCCAGTGTTGTTGGATGAGGCCATTCACGTTACACCAGGGCCTGTGGTGCTAGCCAATACCATCCACATTACACCAGGGCCAATGGTGTTGGCTGAGGACATTCACATTACACCAGGGCCTGTAGTGCTGGCCAATACCATCCACATGTCACCAGGGCCAGTGTTGTTTGCTGAGGCCATCCACATTACACCAGGGACAGTGCTTCCTGTGAGGCCATCTTCACCAGGACCTGTGCTGCTGGTTGAAGCCATTCAAATTACACCACGGCCTCTGGTGCTGGCCAATACCATCCACATTTCACCAGGGCCACTGTTGTTGGCTTAGGCCATCCACATTACACCAGAGACTGTGATGCCGCCTTCTACCATCCACATTACACCAGGGCCCGTGCTTCCTGTGAGGCCATCTTTACCCCACCAGGGCCTTTGATGCTCGTTGATGCCATCCACATTAGGGCCTGTGATGCTGGCCGATATCATGCACATTACACCAGGGCCAGTGGTGTAAGCTAAGGCCATCCACATCACACCAAGGTGTGTGGTGCTTTACCAATACCATCCATATTTCACAAGGGCCAGTGTTGTTAGATTATGCCATACACATTACACCAGGTCCTGTGCTGCTGGCTGAGGCCATCCACATTGCAGTAGGGCCTGTGCTGCTGGCTGAGGCCACCTATATTTCACTAGGGCCTGTGTTGATGGCTGATGCCATCCACAATACACCAGGGCCAGTGATTTCTGTGAGGCCATCTTCACTAGACCAGGGTCTGTGCTGCTTGCTGATGCCATTGAAAATACACCAGGGCCAGTGATTCCTGTGAGGCCATCTTCACCAGACCAGGGCCTGTGCTGCTAGCCATCCAAATTACCCAAGGGCCTGTGTTGTTGGCCGAAAACAACCACATTTCACCAGGGCCTGTGGTGTTGCTGGATGAGGCCATCCACATTACAAAAGGGCCTGTGCTACTCGTTGATACCATCCACATTTCACCAGGGCTTGTGTTGCTGGTTGATGCGATCCACAGTACACAAGGGCCTGTGCTACTGGCTGAGGACATTCACATTACAACATGGCCTGTTGTGCTGGCCAATACCATCCGCATTACACCATGGACAGTGCTTCCTGTCAGGCCATCATCACCACACCAGGTCCTGTGGTGCTGGATGATGCCATCAACATTACACCAGGGCCTGTGCTACTCGTTGATGCCATCCACATTACACCTGGGCCTGTGGTGCTGACCGATATCATGCATATTTCACCAGGGTGTGTGGTGCTGACCAATACCATCCATATTTCACCAGCGACAGAGTTGTTAGGTGAGGCCATCCACATTACACCAGGGCAAGTGTTGTTGGCTAAGGCCATTCACATTACACCAGGGTGTGTGGTGCTGACCAATACCATCCATATTTCACCAGGGACAGTGTTGTTAGATGAGGCCATCCACATTACAACAGGGCCTGTGCTACTGGCTGAGGACATTTACATTAGACCAGGGACAGTGCTTCCTGTGAGGCCATCATCACCACACCAGGGCCCGCACTGTTGGATGAGGCCATCCAAATTACACCAGGGAATGTTCTTCCTGTGAGGCCATTATCACCACACCAGGGCCTGTGGTGTTGGATAAGGCCATCCACATTTCACCAGGGCCTGTGCTTTTGGCTGAGGCCATCCACATTACATTACGGCCTGTGACGCCGACTTCTACCATCCACATTACACCAGGGACAGTGCTTCCTGTGAGGCCATCTTCACCCCACCAGGGCCTCTGCTGCTCATTGATGCGATCCACATTACACCTGGCCCTGTGCTGCTGAACGATATCATGCACATTTAACCAGGGACAGTGTTGTTAGATGAGGCCATCCACATTACAACAGGGCCTGTGGTACTGGCTGAGGACATCTACATTTCACCAGGGCCTGTGTTGGTGGCTGATCCCATCCACAATATACAAAGTCCTGCGTTACTGGTGGAGGCAATCCACATTGCACCAGGGCCTGTGGTGTTGGCTGGGGACATGCACATTACGCCAGGGCCTGTGGTGCTGGCCAATATCATCCACATTTCACCAGGAAAAGTGTTGTTGGCTGAGGCCATCCACATTACACCAGGGCCAGTGCTCCCTGTGAGGCCATAATGACCACACCAGGGCCGGTGCTGCTGGGTGATACATCCTCCTTTCCCCGGGGCCTGCGTTGCTGGCTGAGGCTATCCACATTTCACCAGAACTACGTTGCTGGCTCATGCCATCCAGTTTACATCAGGGCCTGTGCTACTCGTTGATGGTCTCCACATTACACCCGGGCCTGTGGTGCTGTCTGAAACCATCCACATTTCACCAGGAATTGTGTTGCTGGCTGATGACATCCACAAAACACAAGGGCCTGTGATACTGGCTGATGGCATTCACATTACACCAGGGCCAGTGGTGTTGGCTGAGGACATTCACATTATACCAGGGACAGTGCTTCCTTTGAGGCCATCTTCACCACACCAGGGCATGTGCTTTAGGCTAAGGCCATCCAATTTACATCACGGCCTGTGACGCCGACTTCTACCATCCACATTACACCAGGGACAGTGCTACCTGTGAGGCCATCTTCACCCCACCAGGGCCTCTGCTGCTCATTGATGCCATCCACATTACACCTGGCCCTGTGCTGCTGGCTGAGGACATCTACATTTCACCAGGGCCTGTGTTGGTGGCTGATCCCATCCACAATATACAAAGGCCTGCGTTGCTGGCTGAGGCCATCCACATTGCACCAGGGCCACTGCTCCCTATGAGGCCATATTGACCACACCAGGGCCTGTGCTTCTGGCTGATACCATTCTGATTACACCAGGGCCTGCGTTGCTGGCTCATGCCATCCATATTACACCAGTGCATGTGATGCTGTCCGAAACCATCCACATTTCACCAGGGCTTGTGTTGCTGGATGATGCCATCCACATTTCACAAGGGTCAGTGTTGTTGGCTGTGGCCATCCACATTACACCACTGCCAGTGCTCCCTGTGAGGCTGTCTTCACCACACCAGGGCCTGTGCTACTGCCTGATGCCATCAACATTACACCAGATCCAGTGCTACCTGTGAGAACATCTTCACCAGACCAGGGTCTTTGCTAGTGCCTGATGCCATCCACATTATATCAGTGCCACTGCTTCCTGTGAGGCCATCTTCACCACACCAGGTCCTGTACTGCTTTCTGAGGCCATCTACATTACACAAGGGACTGTGTTGCTGGCTTAGACCAATTAAATTTTACCAGGGCCTGTGCTACTCGTTGATGCCATGCACATTACACCAAGGCCTATGGTTTTGGCGGTTACCATCCACATTTTTACCAGGGCCAGTGTTGTTGGATGAGGCCATCCACATTACACCAGGGACAGTGCTTCCTGTGAGGCCATCATCACCACACCAGGGCATGTGATGCTGGATGAGGCCATCCACATTACACCAGGGCCTGTGCTACTTGATGATACCATCCACATTTCACCAGGGCTTGTGTTGCTGGCTGATGCGTTCCACAATACG
Organism: Rhamphochromis sp. 'chilingali'; assembly: GCF_963969265.1. Classification (NCBI taxonomy): domain Eukaryota; kingdom Metazoa; phylum Chordata; class Actinopteri; order Cichliformes; family Cichlidae; genus Rhamphochromis; species Rhamphochromis sp. 'chilingali'. The sequence goes on from NC_137932.1 coordinate 29,206,943, forward strand.
CAAGGGCCTGTGCTACTGGCTGAAGACTTTCACATCACGCCAGGGCCTGTGGTGCTTGCCAATACCATCCACATTTCACCAGGGCCAATGTTGTTGGATGAGGCCATTCACATTACACCAGGGCCTGTGGTGCTAGGCAATACCATCCCCATTGCACCAGGGCCAATGGTGTTGGCTGAGGACATTCACATTACACCAAGGCCTGTGGTGCTGGCCAATACCATCCGCATTTCACCAGGGCCAGTGTTGTTGGATGAGGCCATCCAAATTATACCAGGGACAGTGCTTCCTGTGAGGCCATCATCACCACACCAGGGCCTGTGGTGCTGGCTGATGCCATCCACAGTACACAAGGGCGTCTGCTGCTAGCCTTCCACATTACTCAAGGGCCTGTTTTGCTCGCTGATGCCATTCACAATACTCAAGGGCCTGTTCTACTGGTTGATGCCAACTACATTACAGCAGGGCCTGTGGTGCTGGCCAATACCATCCACATTTCACCAGGGCCAGTGTTGTTGGATGAGGCCATCCAAATTACACCAGGGACAGTGCTTCCCGTGAGGCCATCATCACCACAACAGGGCCTGTGGTGCTGGTTGATGCCATCCACAGTACATAAGGGCCTGTGCTGCTAGCCTTCAACATTACCCAAGGGCCTGTGTTGCTGGCTGATGCCATTCACAATACTCAAGGGCCTGTGCTACTGGCTGAGTCCACCTATATTTCACGAGGGCCTGTGTTGATGGCTGATGCCATCCACAATACACCAGGGCCAGTGATTTCTGTGAGGCCATCTTCACTAGACCAGGGTCTGTGCTGCTTGCTGATGCCATCGAAAATACACCAGGGCCAGTGCTACTCGTTGATACCATCCACATTTCACCAGGGCCTGTGGTGCTGGATGATGCCATCCACATTACACCAGGGCCTCTGCTACTCGTTGATACCAACCACATTTCACCAGGGCTTGTGTTGCTGGCTGATGCGATCCACAATACACAAGGGCCTGTGCTTCTGGCTGAGGACATTCACATTACACCAGGGCCTGTGGTGCTGGCCAATACCATCCACATTTCACCAGGGCTTGTGTTGATGGCTGATGCCATCCACAATACACCAGGGCCAGTGATTTCTGTGAGGCCATCTTCACTAGACCAGGGTCTGTGCTGCTTGCTGATGACATCGAAAATACACCAGGGCCAGTGATTCCTGTGAGGCCATCTTCACCAGACCAGGGCCTGTGCTGCTAGCCATCCAAATTACCCAAGGGCCTGTGTTGTTGGCCGAAAACAACCACATTTCACCAGGGCCTGTGGTGTTGCTGGATGAGGCCATCCACATTACAAAAGGGCCTGTGCTACTCGTTGATACCATCCACATTTCACCAGGGCTTGTGTTGCTGGTTGATGCGATCCACAGTACACAAGGGCCTGTGCTACTGGCTGAGGACATTCACATTACAACATGGCCTGTTGTGCTGGCCAATACCATCCGCATTACACCATGGACAGTGCTTCCTTTCAGGCCATCATCACCACACCAGGTCCTGTGGTGCTGGATGATGCCATCAACATTACACCAGGGCCTGTGCTACTCGTTGATGCCATCCACATTACACCTGGGCCTGTGGTGCTGACCGATATCATGCATATTTCACCAGGGTGTGTGGTGCTGACCAATACCATCCATATTTCACCAGCGACAGAGTTGTTAGGTGAGGCCATCCACATTACACCAGGGCAAGTGTTGTTGGCTAAGGCCATTCACATTACACCAGGGTGTGTGGTGCTGACCAATACCATCCATATTTCACCAGGGACAGTGTTGTTAGATGAGGCCATCCACATTACAACAGGGCCTGTGCTACTGGCTGAGGACATTTACATTAGACCAGGGACAGTGCTTCCTGTGAGGCCATCATCACCACACCAGGGCCCGCACTGTTGGATGAGGCCATCCAAATTACACCAGGGAATGTTCTTCCTGTGAGGCCATTATCACCACACCAGGGCCTGTGGTGTTGGATAAGGCCATCCACATTTCACCAGGGCCTGTGCTTTTGGCTGAGGCCATCCACATTACATTACGGCCTGTGACGCCGACTTCTACCATCCACATTACACCAGGGACAGTGCTTCCTGTGAGGCCATCTTCACCCCACCAGGGCCTCTGCTGCTCATTGATGCGATCCACATTACACCTGGCCCTGTGCTGCTGAACGATATCATGCACATTTAACCAGGGACAGTGTTGTTAGATGAGGCCATCCACATTACAACAGGGCCTGTGGTACTGGCTGAGGACATCTACATTTCACCAGGGCCTGTGTTGGTGGCTGATGCCATCCACAATATACAAAGTCCTGCGTTACTGGTGGAGGCAATCCACATTGCACCAGGGCCTGTGGTGTTGGCTGGGGACATGCACATTACGCCAGGGCCTGTGGTGCTGGCCAATATCATCCACATTTCACCAGGAAAAGTGTTGTTGGCTGAGGCCATCCACATTACACCAGGGCCAGTGCTCCCTGTGAGGCCATAATGACCACACCAGGGCCGGTGCTGCTGGGTGATACATCCTCCTTTCCCCGGGGCCTGCGTTGCTGGCTGAGGCTATCCACATTTCACCAGAACTACGTTGCTGGCTCATGCCATCCAGTTTACATCAGGGCCTGTGCTACTCGTTGATGGTCTCCACATTACACCCGGGCCTGTGGTGCTGTCTGAAACCATCCACATTTCACCAGGAATTGTGTTGCTGGCTGATGACATCCACAAAACACAAGGGCCTGTGATACTGGCTGATGGCATTCACATTACACCAGGGCCAGTGGTGTTGGCTGAGGACATTCACATTATACCAGGGACAGTGCTTCCTTTGAGGCCATCTTCACCACACCAGGGCATGTGCTTTAGGCTAAGGCCATCCAATTTACATCACGGCCTGTGACGCCGACTTCTACCATCCACATTACACCAGGGACAGTGCTACCTGTGAGGCCATCTTCACCCCACCAGGGCCTCTGCTGCTCATTGATGCCATCCACATTACACCTGGCCCTGTGCTGCTGGCTGAGGACATCTACATTTCACCAGGGCCTGTGTTGGTGGCTGATCCCATCCACAATATACAAAGGCCTGCGTTGCTGGCTGAGGCCATCCACATTGCACCAGGGCCACTGCTCCCTATGAGGCCATATTGACCACACCAGGGCCTGTGCTTCTGGCTGATACCATTCTGATTACACCAGGGCCTGCGTTGCTGGCTCATGCCATCCATATTACACCAGTGCATGTGATGCTGTCCGAAACCATCCACATTTCACCAGGGCTTGTGTTGCTGGATGATGCCATCCACATTTCACAAGGGTCAGTGTTGTTGGCTGTGGCCATCCACATTACACCACTGCCAGTGCTCCCTGTGAGGCTGTCTTCACCACACCAGGGCCTGTGCTACTGCCTGATGCCATCAACATTACACCAGATCCAGTGCTACCTGTGAGAACATCTTCACCAGACCAGGGTCTTTGCTAGTGCCTGATGCCATCCACATTATATCAGTGCCACTGCTTCCTGTGAGGCCATCTTCACCACACCAGGTCCTGTACTGCTTTCTGAGGCCATCTACATTACACAAGGGACTGTGTTGCTGGCTTAGACCAATTAAATTTTACCAGGGCCTGTGCTACTCGTTGATGCCATGCACATTACACCAAGGCCTATGGTTTTGGCGGTTACCATCCACATTTTTACCAGGGCCAGTGTTGTTGGATGAGGCCATCCACATTACACCAGGGACAGTGCTTCCTGTGAGGCCATCATCACCACACCAGGGCATGTGATGCTGGATGAGGCCATCCACATTACACCAGGGCCTGTGCTACTTGATGATACCATCCACATTTCACCAGGGCTTGTGTTGCTGGCTGATGCGTTCCACAATACGCAAGGGCCTGTGCTACTGGCTGAAGACTTTCACATCACGCCAGGGCCTGTGGTGCTTGCCAATACCATCCACATTTCACCAGGGCCAATGTTGTTGGATGAGGCCATTCACATTACACCAGGGCCTGTGGTGCTAGGCAATACCATCCCCATTGCACCAGGGCCAATGGTGTTGGCTGAGGACATTCACATTACACCAAGGCCTGTGGTGCTGGCCAATACCATCCGCATTTCACCAGGGCCAGTGTTGTTGGATGAGGCCATCCAAATTATACCAGGGACAGTGCTTCCTGTGAGGCCATCATCACCACACCAGGGCCTGTGGTGCTGGCTGATGCCATCCACAGTACACAAGGGCGTCTGCTGCTAGCCTTCCACATTACTCAAGGGCCTGTTTTGCTCGCTGATGCCATTCACAATACTCAAGGGCCTGTTCTACTGGTTGATGCCAACTACATTACAGCAGGGCCTGTGGTGCTGGCCAATACCATCCACATTTCACCAGGGCCAGTGTTGTTGGATGAGGCCATCCAAATTACACCAGGGACAGTGCTTCCCGTGAGGCCATCATCACCACAACAGGGCCTGTGGTGCTGGTTGATGCCATCCACAGTACATAAGGGCCTGTGCTGCTAGCCTTCAACATTACCCAAGGGCCTGTGTTGCTGGCTGATGCCATTCACAATACTCAAGGGCCTGTGCTACTGGCTGAGTCCACCTATATTTCACGAGGGCCTGTGTTGATGGCTGATGCCATCCACAATACACCAGGGCCAGTGATTTCTGTGAGGCCATCTTCACTAGACCAGGGTCTGTGCTGCTTGCTGATGCCATCGAAAATACACCAGGGCCAGTGCTACTCGTTGATACCATCCACATTTCACCAGGGCCTGTGGTGCTGGATGATGCCATCCACATTACACCAGGGCCTCTGCTACTCGTTGATACCAACCACATTTCACCAGGGCTTGTGTTGCTGGCTGATGCGATCCACAATACACAAGGGCCTGTGCTTCTGGCTGAGGACATTCACATTACACCAGGGCCTGTGGTGCTGGCCAATACCATCCACATTTCACCAGGGCTTGTGTTGATGGCTGATGCCATCCACAATACACCAGGGCCAGTGATTTCTGTGAGGCCATCTTCACTAGACCAGGGTCTGTGCTGCTTGCTGATGACATCGAAAATACACCAGGGCCAGTGATTCCTTTGAGGCCATCTTCACCAGACCAGGGCCTGTGCTGCTAGCCATCCAAATTACCCAAAGGCCTGTGTTGCTGGCCGAAAACAACCACATTTGACCAGGGCCTGTGGTGTTGCTGGATGAGGCCATCCACATTACACCAGGGCCTGTGCTACTCGTTGATACCATCCACATTTCACCAGGGCTTGTGTTGCTGGCTGATGCGATCCACAGTACACAAGGGCCTTTGCTACTGGCTGAGGACATTCACATCACAACATAGCCTGTTGTTCTGGCCAATACCATCCACATTTCACCAGGGCAACTTTTGTTGGCTGAGGCCATACACTTTACATCAGGGACAGTGCTTCCTGTGAGGCCATCTTCACCACACCAGGGCCTGTACTTTTGGCTGAGGCCATCCACATTACACCAGGGCCTTTGGTGCTGGCCAATACCATTCACATTTCACCAGGCCCTTTGGTGCTGTCCGAAACCATCCACATTTCACCAGGGCTTGTGTTGCTGGCTGATGACATCAACAACACAGAAGGGCCAGTTCTTCCTGTGAGGACATCATCACCACACCAGGGCATGTGGTGCTGGATTAGGCCATCCACATTACACCAGAGCCTGTGCTACTCGTTGATACCATCCACATTTCACCAGGGCTTGTGTTGCTTTGCATTTCATTCAAAGTATTTAACAGGGTCGCAAGAAGCGTGTGGAAAAACCAAGGCGCAAAATAACTGCCCATGAACTGAGAAAAGTCAAGCGTGCAGCTGCCAAGATGCCACTTGCCAACAGTTTGGCCATATTTCAGAGCTGCAACATCACTGGAGTGCCCAAAAGCACAAGGTGTGCAATACTCAGAGACATGGCCAAGGTAAGAAAGGCTGAAAGACGACCTCCACTGAACAAGACACACAAGCCGAAACGTCAAGACTGGGCCAAGAAACATCTCAAGACTGATTTTTCTAAGATTTTATGGACTGATGAAATGGGCCAGATGGATGGGCCCGTGGCTGGATTGGTAATGGGCAGAGAGCTCCAGTCCGACTCAGACGCCAGCAAGGTGGAGGTGGAGTACTGGTTTGGGCTGGTATCATCAACGATGAGTTTGTGGAGCCTTTTCGGGTTGAGGATGGAGTCAAGCTCAACTCCCAGTCCTACTGCCAGTTTCTGGAAGACCCCTTCTTCAAGCAGTGGTACAGGAAGAAGTCTGCATCCTTCAAGAAAAACATGATTTTCATGCAGGACAATGCTCCATCACACGCTTCCAAGTACTCCACAGCGTGGCTGGCAAGAAAGGGTACAAAAGAAGAAAAACTAATGACATGGTCACCTTGCTCACCTGATCTGAACCCCATTGAGAACCTGTTGTCCATCATCAAATGTGAGATTTACAAGGAGGGAAAACAGTACACCTCTCTGAACAGTGTCTGGGAGGCTGTGGTTGCTGCTGCATGCAATGTTGATGGTGAACAGATCAAAACACTGACAGAATCCATGGATGGCAGGCTTTTGAGTGTCCTTGCAAAGAAAGGTGGCTATATTGGTCGCTGATTTGTTTTTGTTTTGTTTTTGAATGTCAGAAATGTATATTTGTGAATGTGGAGATGTTATATTGGTTTCACTGTTAAAAATAAATAATTGAAATGGGTATATATTTGTTTTTTGTTAAGTTGCCTAATAATTATGCATAGTAATAGTCACCTGCACACACAGATATCCCCGAAAAATAGCTAAAACTAAAAACAAACTAAAAACTACTTCCACAAACATTCAGCTTTGATATTAATAAGTTTTTTGGGTTCATTGATAACATGGTTGTTGTTCAATAATAAAATTATTCCTCAAAAATGCAACTTGCCTAATAATTCTGCACTCCCTGTACTGTTTCGCCCAAAACAAAGTATAGGTATTCATTATGTGAATAACATGAAAATCTTAGCTCAAAAACCTGCAAAACCTGTTTGCCCAGCACGGGGATATTGAAGTCTACAAGATAAAGCCATAAATGTGTATTTCCGAGTCTTCTATCAAAAGTTACAGCTGTCTTTATGAAGACCATGAAAAACGCTTTATTTCACCACGTTAGTGCGTTTCTCGCTATTACATGCATTTGAATGGAGTTCTCGCCCGTCACAAAGTATAGGTTTTCATTATGTGAATAACTTGAAAATCTTAGCTCAAACAGCTGCAAAACCTGTTTGCCCAGACCGGGGATATTGAATTGTATAAGATAAAGTCATAAATATGTGTGTCTGAGCCTTCTATCAAAAAATACAGCTGTCTTCATGAAGTTGTACAAAAACGCTTTATTTCGCCAAGACAGTGCGTTTCTGACGATTACATGCATTTGAATGGGGAACTCGCCTAAAACAAAGTATAGGTATTCAATATGTGAATAACTTTAACATCTTAGCTCACACAGCTGCAAAACCTGATTTCCCAGCACGGGAATATTGAATTCTATAAGATAAAGCCACGAATACGTATATCTGAATCTTCTATCAAAAGTTACAGCTGTCTTTATGAAGACAATGAAAATAGCTTTATTTCACTACGTTAGTGCGTTTCTCGCTATTACGTGCATTTGAATGGAGTTCTCTCCCGACACAAAGTATAGGTTTTCATTATGTGAATAATTTTAAAATCTTAGCTCAAACGGCTGCAAAACCTGTTTGCCCAGCACGGGGATATTGAGTTCTATAAGATAAAGCCATAAACATGTGTTTCTGAGTCTTCTATCAAAAGTTACAGCGATTTATATGAAGTTGTACGAAAACGCTTTCTTTCGCCAAGACAATGCGTTTCTCACTGTTACATGCATTTGAATGGGAAACTCGCCTGAAACAAAGTATAGGTTTTCATTATGTGAATAATTTTAAAATCTTAGCTCAAACGGCTGCAAAACCTGTTTGCCCAGCACGGGGATATTGAGTTCTATAAGATAAAGCCATAAACATGTTTGTCTGAGTCTTCTATCAAAAGTTACAGCGATTTATATGAAGTTGTACGAAAACGCTTTATTTCGCCAAGACAGTGTGTTTCTCACTGTTACATGCATTTGAATGGGAAACTCGCCCGAGACAAAGTATAGGTTTTCATTATGTGAATAATTTTAAAATCTTAGCTCAAACGGCTGCAAAACCTGTTTGCCCAGCACGGGGATATTGAGTTCTATAAGATAAAGCCATAAACATGTGTTTCTGAGTCTTCTATCAAAAGTTACAGCGATTTATATGAAGTTGTTCAAAAACGCTTTATTTCGCCAAGACAATGCGTTTCTCACTGTTACATGCATTTGAATGGGAAACTCGCCCGAGACAAAGTATAGGTTTTCATTATGTGAATAATTTTAAAATCTTAGCTCAAACGGCTGCAAAACCTGTTTGCCCAGCACGGGGATATTGAGTTCTATAAGATAAAGCCATAAACATGTGTTTCTGAGTCTTCTATCAAAAGTTACAGCGATTTATATGAAGTTGTTCAAAAGCGCTTTATTTCGCCAAGACAATGCGTTTCTCACTGTTACATGCATTTGAATGGGAAACTCGCCCGAGACAAAGTATAGGTTTTCATTATGTGAATAATTTTAAAATCTTAGCTCAAACGGCTGCAAAACCTGTTTGCCCAGCACGGGGATATTGAGTTCTATAAGATAAAGCCATAAACATGTTTGTCTGAGTCTTCTATCAAAAGTTACAGCGATTTATATGAAGTTGTACGAAAACGCTTTATTTCGCCAAGACAGTGTGTTTCTCACTGTTACATGCATTTGAATGGGAAACTCGCCCGAGACAAAGTATAGGTTTTCATTATGTGAATAATTTTAAAATCTTAGCTCAAACGGCTGCAAAACCTGTTTGCCCAGCACGGGGATATTGAGTTCTATAAGATAAAGCCATAAACATGTTTGTCTGAGTCTTCTATCAAAAGTTACAGCGATTTATATGAAGTTGTACGAAAACGCTTTCTTTCGCCAAGACAATGCGTTTCTCACTGTTACATGCATTTGAATGGGAAACTCGCCTGAAACAAAGTATAGGTTTTCATTATGTGAATAATTTTAAAATCTTAGCTCAAACGGCTGCAAAACCTGTTTGCCCAGCACGGGGATATTGAGTTCTATAAGATAAAGCCATAAACATGTGTTTCTGAGTCTTCTATCAAAAGTTACAGCGATTTATATGAAGTTGTTCAAAAACGCTTTATTTCGCCAAGACAATGCGTTTCTCACTGTTACATGCATTTGAATGGGAAACTCGCCTGAAACAAAGTATAGGTTTTCATTATGTGAATAATTTTAAAATCTTAGCTCAAACGGCTGCAAAACCTGTTTGCCCAGCACGGGGATATTGAGTTCTATAAGATAAAGCCATAAACATGTTTGTCTGAGTCTTCTATCAAAAGTTACAGCGATTTATATGAAGTTGTACGAAAACGCTTTATTTCGCCAAGACAGTGTGTTTCTCACTGTTACATGCATTTGAATGGGAAACTCGCCCGAGACAAAGTATAGGTTTTCATTATGTGAATAATTTTAAAATCTTAGCTCAAACGGCTGCAAAACCTGTTTGCCCAGCACGGGGATATTGAGTTCTATAAGATAAAGCCATAAACACGTGTTTCTGAGTCTTCTATCAAAAGTTACAGCGATTTATATGAAGTTGTACAAAAATGCTTTCTTTCGCCAAGACAATGCGTTTCTCACTGTTACATGCATTTGAATGGGAAACTCGCCTGAAACAAAGTATAGGTTTTCATTATGTGAATAATTTTAAAATCTTAGCTCAAACGGCTGCAAAACCTGTTTGCCCAGCACGGGGATATTGAGTTCTATAAGATAAAGCCATAAACATGTGTTTCTGAGTCTTCTATCAAAAGTTACAGCGATTTATATGAAGTTGTACGAAAACGCTTTCTTTCGCCAAGACAATGCGTTTCTCACTGTTACATGCATTTGAATGGGAAACTCGCCTGAAACAAAGTATAGGTTTTCATTATGTGAATAATTTTAAAATCTTAGCTCAAACGGCTGCAAAACCTGTTTGCCCAGCACGGGGATATTGAGTTCTATAAGATAAAGCCATAAACATGTTTGTCTGACTCTTCTATCAAAAGTTACAGCGATTTATATGAAGTTGTACGAAAACGCTTTATTTCGCCAAGACAGTGTGTTTCTCACTGTTACATGCATTTGAATGGGAAACTCGCCTGAAACAAAGTATAGGTTTTCATTATGTGAATAATTTTAAAATCTTAGCTCAAACGGCTGCAAAACCTGTTTGCCCAGCACGGGGATATTGAGTTCTATAAGATAAAGCCATAAACATGTGTTTCTGAGTCTTCTATCAAAAGTTACAGCGATTTATATGAAGTTGTTCAAAAGCGCTTTATTTCGCCAAGACAATGCGTTTCTCACTGTTACATGCATTTGAATGGGAAACTCGCCCGAGACAAAGTATAGGTTTTCATTATGTGAATAATTTTAAAATCTTAGCTCAAACGGCTGCAAAACCTGTTTGCCCAGCACGGGGATATTGAGTTCTATAAGATAAAGCCATAAACATGTGTTTCTGAGTCTTCTATCAAAAGTTACAGCGATTTATATGAAGTTGTTCAAAAACGCTTTATTTCGCCAAGACAATGCGTTTCTCACTGTTACATGCATTTGAATGGGAAACTCGCCCGAGACAAAGTATAGGTTTTCATTATGTGAATAATTTTAAAATCTTAGCTCAAACGGCTGCAAAACCTGTTTGCCCAGCACGGGGATATTGAGTTCTATAAGATAAAGCCATAAACATGTGTTTCTGAGTCTTCTATCAAAAGTTACAGCGATTTATATGAAGTTGTTCAAAAGCGCTTTATTTCGCCAAGACAATGCGTTTCTCACTGTTACATGCATTTGAATGGGAAACTCGCCCGAGACAAAGTATAGGTTTTCATTATGTGAATAATTTTAAAATCTTAGCTCAAACGGCTGCAAAACCTGTTTGCCCAGCACGGGGATATTGAGTTCTATAAGATAAAGCCATAAACATGTTTGTCTGAGTCTTCTATCAAAAGTTACAGCGATTTATATGAAGTTGTACGAAAACGCTTTATTTCGCCAAGACAGTGTGTTTCTCACTGTTACATGCATTTGAATGGGAAACTCGCCCGAGACAAAGTATAGGTTTTCATTATGTGAATAATTTTAAAATCTTAGCTCAAACGGCTGCAAAACCTGTTTGCCCAGCACGGGGATATTGAGTTCTATAAGATAAAGCCATAAACATGTTTGTCTGAGTCTTCTATCAAAAGTTACAGCGATTTATATGAAGTTGTACGAAAACGCTTTCTTTCGCCAAGACAATGCGTTTCTCACTGTTACATGCATTTGAATGGGAAACTCGCCTGAAACAAAGTATAGGTTTTCATTATGTGAATAATTTTAAAATCTTAGCTCAAACGGCTGCAAAACCTGTTTGCCCAGCACGGGGATATTGAGTTCTATAAGATAAAGCCATAAACATGTTTGTCTGAGTCTTCTATCAAAAGTTACAGCGATTTATATGAAGTTGTACAAAAATGCTTTCTTTCGCCAAGACAATGCGTTTCTCACTGTTACATGCATTTGAATGGGAAACTCGCCTGAAACAAAGTATAGGTTTTCATTATGTGAATAATTTTAAAATCTTAGCTCAAACGGCTGCAAAACCTGTTTGCCCAGCACGGGGATATTGAGTTCTATAAGATAAAGCCATAAACATGTGTTTCTGAGTCTTCTATCAAAAGTTACAGCGATTTATATGAAGTTGTACAAAAATGCTTTCTTTCGCCAAGACAATGCGTTTCTCACTGTTACATGCATTTGAATGGGAAACTCGCCTGAAACAAAGTATAGGTTTTCATTATGTGAATAATTTTAAAATCTTAGCTCAAACGGCTGCAAAACCTGTTTGCCCAGCACGGGGATATTGAGTTCTATAAGATAAAGCCATAAACATGTTTGTCTGAGTCTTCTATCAAAAGTTACAGCGATTTATATGAAGTTGTACGAAAACGCTTTATTTCGCCAAGACAGTGTGTTTCTCACTGTTACATGCATTTGAATGGGAAACTCGCCCGAGACAAAGTATAGGTTTTCATTATGTGAATAATTTTAAAATCTTAGCTCAAACGGCTGCAAAACCTGTTTGCCCAGCACGGGGATATTGAGTTCTATAAGATAAAGCCATAAACACGTGTTTCTGAGTCTTCTATCAAAAGTTACAGCGATTTATATGAAGTTGTACAAAAATGCTTTCTTTCGCCAAGACAATGCGTTTCTCACTGTTACATGCATTTGAATGGGAAACTCGCCTGAAACAAAGTATAGGTTTTCATTATGTGAATAATTTTAAAATCTTAGCTCAAACGGCTGCAAAACCTGTTTGCCCAGCACGGGGATATTGAGTTCTATAAGATAAAGCCATAAACATGTGTTTCTGAGTCTTCTATCAAAAGTTACAGCGATTTATATGAAGTTGTACGAAAACGCTTTCTTTCGCCAAGACAATGCGTTTCTCACTGTTACATGCATTTGAATGGGAAACTCGCCTGAAACAAAGTATAGGTTTTCATTATGTGAATAATTTTAAAATCTTAGCTCAAACGGCTGCAAAACCTGTTTGCCCAGCACGGGGATATTGAGTTCTATAAGATAAAGCCATAAACATGTTTGTCTGACTCTTCTATCAAAAGTTACAGCGATTTATATGAAGTTGTACGAAAACGCTTTATTTCGCCAAGACAGTGTGTTTCTCACTGTTACATGCATTTGAATGGGAAACTCGCCTGAAACAAAGTATAGGTTTTCATTATGTGAATAATTTTAAAATCTTAGCTCAAACGGCTGCAAAACCTGTTTGCCCAGCACGGGGATATTGAGTTCTATAAGATAAAGCCATAAACATGTGTTTCTGAGTCTTCTATCAAAAGTTACAGCGATTTATATGAAGTTGTTCAAAAGCGCTTTATTTCGCCAAGACAATGCGTTTCTCACTGTTACATGCATTTGAATGGGAAACTCGCCCGAGACAAAGTATAGGTTTTCATTATGTGAATAATTTTAAAATCTTAGCTCAAACGGCTGCAAAACCTGTTTGCCCAGCACGGGGATATTGAGTTCTATAAGATAAAGCCATAAACATGTGTTTCTGAGTCTTCTATCAAAAGTTACAGCGATTTATATGAAGTTGTTCAAAAGCGCTTTATTTCGCCAAGACAATGCGTTTCTCACTGTTACATGCATTTGAATGGGAAACTCGCCCGAGACAAAGTATAGGTTTTCATTATGTGAATAATTTTAAAATCTTAGCTCAAACGGCTGCAAAACCTGTTTGCCCAGCACGGGGATATTGAGTTCTATAAGATAAAGCCATAAACATGTTTGTCTGAGTCTTCTATCAAAAGTTACAGCGATTTATATGAAGTTGTACGAAAACGCTTTATTTCGCCAAGACAGTGTGTTTCTCACTGTTACATGCATTTGAATGGGAAACTCGCCCGAGACAAAGTATAGGTTTTCATTATGTGAATAATTTTAAAATCTTAGCTCAAACGGCTGCAAAACCTGTTTGCCCAGCACGGGGATATTGAGTTCTATAAGATAAAGCCATAAACATGTTTGTCTGAGTCTTCTATCAAAAGTTACAGCGATTTATATGAAGTTGTACGAAAACGCTTTCTTTCGCCAAGACAATGCGTTTCTCACTGTTACATGCATTTGAATGGGAAACTCGCCTGAAACAAAGTATAGGTTTTCATTATGTGAATAATTTTAAAATCTTAGCTCAAACGGCTGCAAAACCTGTTTGCCCAGCACGGGGATATTGAGTTCTATAAGATAAAGCCATAAACATGTGTTTCTGAGTCTTCTATCAAAAGTTACAGCGATTTATATGAAGTTGTTCAAAAACGCTTTATTTCGCCAAGACAATGCGTTTCTCACTGTTACATGCATTTGAATGGGAAACTCGCCCGAGACAAAGTATAGGTTTTCATTATGTGAATAATTTTAAAATCTTAGCTCAAACGGCTGCAAAACCTGTTTGCCCAGCACGGGGATATTGAGTTCTATAAGATAAAGCCATAAACATGTGTTTCTGAGTCTTCTATCAAAAGTTACAGCGATTTATATGAAGTTGTACAAAAATGCTTTCTTTCGCCAAGACAATGCGTTTCTCACTGTTACATGCATTTGAATGGGAAACTCGCCTGAAACAAAGTATAGGTTTTCATTATGTGAATAATTTTAAAATCTTAGCTCAAACGGCTGCAAAACCTGTTTGCCCAGCACGGGGATATTGAGTTCTATAAGATAAAGCCATAAACATGTGTTTCTGAGTCTTCTATCAAAAGTTACAGCGATTTATATGAAGTTGTACAAAAATGCTTTCTTTCGCCAAGACAATGCGTTTCTCACTGTTACATGCATTTGAATGGGAAACTCGCCTGAAACAAAGTATAGGTTTTCATTATGTGAATAATTTTAAAATCTTAGCTCAAACGGCTGCAAAACCTGTTTGCCCAGCACGGGGATATTGAGTTCTATAAGATAAAGCCATAAACATGTTTGTCTGAGTCTTCTATCAAAAGTTACAGCGATTTATATGAAGTTGTACGAAAACGCTTTATTTCGCCAAGACAGTGTGTTTCTCACTGTTACATGCATTTGAATGGGAAACTCGCCCGAGACAAAGTATAGGTTTTCATTATGTGAATAATTTTAAAATCTTAGCTCAAACGGCTGCAAAACCTGTTTGCCCAGCACGGGGATATTGAGTTCTATAAGATAAAGCCATAAACACGTGTTTCTGAGTCTTCTATCAAAAGTTACAGCGATTTATATGAAGTTGTACAAAAATGCTTTCTTTCGCCAAGACAATGCGTTTCTCACTGTTACATGCATTTGAATGGGAAACTCGCCTGAAACAAAGTATAGGTTTTCATTATGTGAATAATTTTAAAATCTTAGCTCAAACGGCTGCAAAACCTGTTTGCCCAGCACGGGGATATTGAGTTCTATAAGATAAAGCCATAAACATGTTTGTCTGAGTCTTCTATCAAAAGTTACAGCGATTTATATGAAGTTGTACAAAAACGCTTTATTTCGCCAAGACAATGCGTTTCTCACTGTTACATGCATTTGAATGGGAAACTCGCCCGAGACAAAGTATAGGTTTTCATTATGTGAATAATTTTAAAATCTTAGCTCAAACGGCTGCAAAACCTGTTTGCCCAGCACGGGGATATTGAGTTCTATAAGATAAAGCCATAAACATGTTTGTCTGAGTCTTCTATCAAAAGTTACAGCGATTTATATGAAGTTGTACGAAAACGCTTTATTTCGCCAAGACAGTGTGTTTCTCACTGTTACATGCATTTGAATGGGAAACTCGCCTGAAACAAAGTATAGGTTTTCATTATGTGAATAATTTTAAAATCTTAGCTCAAACGGCTGCAAAACCTGTTTGCCCAGCACGGGGATATTGAGTTCTATAAGATAAAGCCATAAACATGTTTGTCTGAGTCTTCTATCAAAAGTTACAGCGATTTATATGAAGTTGTACGAAAACGCTTTCTTTCGCCAAGACAATGCGTTTCTCACTGTTACATGCATTTGAATGGGAAACTCGCCTGAAACAAAGTATAGGTTTTCATTATGTGAATAATTTTAAAATCTTAGCTCAAACGGCTGCAAAACCTGTTTGCCCAGCACGGGGATACTGAGTTCTATAAGATAAAGCCATAAACATGTGTTTCTGAGTCTTCTATCAAAAGTTACAGCGATTTATATGAAGTTGTTCAAAAACGCTTTATTTCGCCAAGACAATGCGTTTCTCACTGTTACATGCATTTGAATGGGAAACTCGCCCGAGACAAAGTATAGGTTTTCATTATGTGAATAATTTTAAAATCTTAGCTCAAACGGCTGCAAAACCTGTTTGCCCAGCACGGGGATATTGAGTTCTATAAGATAAAGCCATAAACATGTGTTTCTGAGTCTTCTATCAAAAGTTACAGCGATTTATATGAAGTTGTACAAAAATGCTTTCTTTCGCCAAGACAATGCGTTTCTCACTGTTACATGCATTTGAATGGGAAACTCGCCTGAAACAAAGTATAGGTTTTCATTATGTGAATAATTTTAAAATCTTAGCTCAAACGGCTGCAAAACCTGTTTGCCCAGCACGGGGATATTGAGTTCTATAAGATAAAGCCATAAACATGTTTGTCTGAGTCTTCTATCAAAAGTTACAGCGATTTATATGAAGTTGTACGAAAACGCTTTATTTCGCCAAGACAGTGTGTTTCTCACTGTTACATGCATTTGAATGGGAAACTCGCCTGAAACAAAGTATAGGTTTTCATTATGTGAATAATTTTAAAATCTTAGCTCAAACGGCTGCAAAACCTGTTTGCCCAGCACGGGGATATTGAGTTCTATAAGATAAAGCCATAAACATGTTTGTCTGAGTCTTCTATCAAAAGTTACAGCGATTTATATGAAGTTGTACGAAAACGCTTTATTTCGCCAAGACAGTGTGTTTCTCACTGTTACATGCATTTGAATGGGAAACTCGCCCGAGACAAAGTATAGGTTTTCATTATGTGAATAATTTTAAAATCTTAGCTCAAACGGCTGCAAAACCTGTTTGCCCAGCACGGGGATATTGAGTTCTATAAGATAAAGCCATAAACACGTGTTTCTGAGTCTTCTATCAAAAGTTACAGCGATTTATATGAAGTTGTACAAAAATGCTTTCTTTCGCCAAGACAATGCGTTTCTCACTGTTACATGCATTTGAATGGGAAACTCGCCTGAAACAAAGTATAGGTTTTCATTATGTGAATAATTTTAAAATCTTAGCTCAAACGGCTGCAAAACCTGTTTGCCCAGCACGGGGATATTGAGTTCTATAAGATAAAGCCATAAACATGTGTTTCTGAGTCTTCTATCAAAAGTTACAGCGATTTATATGAAGTTGTTCAAAAACGCTTTATTTCGCCAAGACAATGCGTTTCTCACTGTTACATGCATTTGAATGGGAAACTCGCCCGAGACAAAGTATAGGTTTTCATTATGTGAATAATTTTAAAATCTTAGCTCAAACGGCTGCAAAACCTGTTTGCCCAGCACGGGGATATTGAGTTCTATAAGATAAAGCCATAAACATGTGTTTCTGAGTCTTCTATCAAAAGTTACAGCGATTTATATGAAGTTGTTCAAAAGCGCTTTATTTCGCCAAGACAATGCGTTTCTCACTGTTACATGCATTTGAATGGGAAACTCGCCCGAGACAAAGTATAGGTTTTCATTATGTGAATAATTTTAAAATCTTAGCTCAAACGGCTGCAAAACCTGTTTGCCCAGCACGGGGATATTGAGTTCTATAAGATAAAGCCATAAACATGTGTTTCTGAGTCTTCTATCAAAAGTTACAGCGATTTATATGAAGTTGTACGAAAACGCTTTATTTCGCCAAGACAATGCGTTTCTCACTGTTACATGCATTTGAATGGGAAACTCGCCTGAAACAAAGTATAGGTTTTCATTATGTGAATAATTTTAAAATCTTAGCTCAAACGGCTGCAAAACCTGTTTGCCCAGCACGGGGATATTGAGTTCTATAAGATAAAGCCATAAACATGTGTTTCTGAGTCTTCTATCAAAAGTTACAGCGATTTATATGAAGTTGTTCAAAAACGCTTTATTTCGCCAAGACAATGCGTTTCTCACTGTTACATGCATTTGAATGGGAAACTCGCCCGAGACAAAGTATAGGTTTTCATTATGTGAATAATTTTAAAATCTTAGCTCAAACGGCTGCAAAACCTGTTTGCCCAGCACGGGGATATTGAGTTCTATAAGATAAAGCCATAAACATGTGTTTCTGAGTCTTCTATCAAAAGTTACAGCGATTTATATGAAGTTGTTCAAAAACGCTTTATTTCGCCAAGACAATGCGTTTCTCACTGTTACATGCATTTGAATGGGAAACTCGCCTGAAACAAAGTATAGGTTTTCATTATGTGAATAATTTTAAAATCTTAGCTCAAACGGCTGCAAAACCTGTTTGCCCAGCACGGGGATATTGAGTTCTATAAGATAAAGCCATAAACATGTTTGTCTGAGTCTTCTATCAAAAGTTACAGCGATTTATATGAAGTTGTACGAAAACGCTTTATTTCGCCAAGACAGTGTGTTTCTCACTGTTACATGCATTTGAATGGGAAACTCGCCCGAGACAAAGTATAGGTTTTCATTATGTGAATAATTTTAAAATCTTAGCTCAAACGGCTGCAAAACCTGTTTGCCCAGCACGGGGATATTGAGTTCTATAAGATAAAGCCATAAACATGTGTTTCTGAGTCTTCTATCAAAAGTTACAGCGATTTATATGAAGTTGTTCAAAAACGCTTTATTTCGCCAAGACAATGCGTTTCTCACTGTTACATGCATTTGAATGGGAAACTCGCCTGAAACAAAGTATAGGTTTTCATTATGTGAATAATTTTAAAATCTTAGCTCAAACGGCTGCAAAACCTGTTTGCCCAGCACGGGGATATTGAGTTCTATAAGATAAAGCCATAAACATGTTTGTCTGAGTCTTCTATCAAAAGTTACAGCGATTTATATGAAGTTGTACAAAAACGCTTTATTTCGCCAAGACAATGCGTTTCTCACTGTTACATGCATTTGAATGGGAAACTCGCCTGAAACAAAGTATAGGTTTTCATTATGTGAATAATTTTAAAATCTTAGCTCAAACGGCTGCAAAACCTGTTTGCCCAGCACGGGGATATTGAGTTCTATAAGATAAAGCCATAAACACGTGTTTCTGAGTCTTCTATCAAAAGTTACAGCGATTTATATGAAGTTGTACAAAAATGCTTTCTTTCGCCAAGACAATGCGTTTCTCACTGTTACATGCATTTGAATGGGAAACTCGCCCGAGACAAAGTATAGGTTTTCATTATGTGAATAATTTTAAAATCTTAGCTCAAACGGCTGCAAAACCTGTTTGCCCAGCACGGGGATATTGAGTTCTATAAGATAAAGCCATAAACATGTGTTTCTGAGTCTTCTATCAAAAGTTACAGCGATTTATATGAAGTTGTACAAAAATGCTTTCTTTCGCCAAGACAATGCGTTTCTCACTGTTACATGCATTTGAATGGGAAACTCGCCTGAAACAAAGTATAGGTTTTCATTATGTGAATAATTTTAAAATCTTAGCTCAAACGGCTGCAAAACCTGTTTGCCCAGCACGGGGATATTGAGTTCTATAAGATAAAGCCATAAACATGTGTTTCTGAGTCTTCTATCAAAAGTTACAGCGATTTATATGAAGTTGTACAAAAATGCTTTCTTTCGCCAAGACAATGCGTTTCTCACTGTTACATGCATTTGAATGGGAAACTCGCCTGAAACAAAGTATAGGTTTTCATTATGTGAATAATTTTAAAATCTTAGCTCAAACGGCTGCAAAACCTGTTTGCCCAGCACGGGGATATTGAGTTCTATAAGATAAAGCCATAAACATGTTTGTCTGAGTCTTCTATCAAAAGTTACAGCGATTTATATGAAGTTGTACGAAAACGCTTTATTTCGCCAAGACAGTGTGTTTCTCACTGTTACATGCATTTGAATGGGAAACTCGCCCGAGACAAAGTATAGGTTTTCATTATGTGAATAATTTTAAAATCTTAGCTCAAACGGCTGCAAAACCTGTTTGCCCAGCACGGGGATATTGAGTTCTATAAGATAAAGCCATAAACACGTGTTTCTGAGTCTTCTATCAAAAGTTACAGCGATTTATATGAAGTTGTACAAAAATGCTTTCTTTCGCCAAGACAATGCGTTTCTCACTGTTACATGCATTTGAATGGGAAACTCGCCTGAAACAAAGTATAGGTTTTCATTATGTGAATAATTTTAAAATCTTAGCTCAAACGGCTGCAAAACCTGTTTGCCCAGCACGGGGATATTGAGTTCTATAAGATAAAGCCATAAACATGTGTTTCTGAGTCTTCTATCAAAAGTTACAGCGATTTATATGAAGTTGTTCAAAAACGCTTTATTTCGCCAAGACAATGCGTTTCTCACTGTTACATGCATTTGAATGGGAAACTCGCCCGAGACAAAGTATAGGTTTTCATTATGTGAATAATTTTAAAATCTTAGCTCAAACGGCTGCAAAACCTGTTTGCCCAGCACGGGGATATTGAGTTCTATAAGATAAAGCCATAAACATGTGTTTCTGAGTCTTCTATCAAAAGTTACAGCGATTTATATGAAGTTGTACAAAAATGCTTTCTTTCGCCAAGACAATGCGTTTCTCACTGTTACATGCATTTGAATGGGAAACTCGCCTGAAACAAAGTATAGGTTTTCATTATGTGAATAATTTTAAAATCTTAGCTCAAACGGCTGCAAAACCTGTTTGCCCAGCACGGGGATATTGAGTTCTATAAGATAAAGCCATAAACATGTTTGTCTGAGTCTTCTATCAAAAGTTACAGCGATTTATATGAAGTTGTACGAAAACGCTTTATTTCGCCAAGACAGTGTGTTTCTCACTGTTACATGCATTTGAATGGGAAACTCGCCTGAAACAAAGTATAGGTTTTCATTATGTGAATAATTTTAAAATCTTAGCTCAAACGGCTGCAAAACCTGTTTGCCCAGCACGGGGATATTGAGTTCTATAAGATAAAGCCATAAACATGTTTGTCTGAGTCTTCTATCAAAAGTTACAGCGATTTATATGAAGTTGTACGAAAACGCTTTATTTCGCCAAGACAGTGTGTTTCTCACTGTTACATGCATTTGAATGGGAAACTCGCCCGAGACAAAGTATAGGTTTTCATTATGTGAATAATTTTAAAATCTTAGCTCAAACGGCTGCAAAACCTGTTTGCCCAGCACGGGGATATTGAGTTCTATAAGATAAAGCCATAAACATGTTTGTCTGAGTCTTCTATCAAAAGTTACAGCGATTTATATGAAGTTGTACGAAAACGCTTTATTTCGCCAAGACAGTGTGTTTCTCACTGTTACATGCATTTGAATGGGAAACTCGCCCGAGACAAAGTATAGGTTTTCATTATGTGAATAATTTTAAAATCTTAGCTCAAACGGCTGCAAAACCTGTTTGCCCAGCACGGGGATATTGAGTTCTATAAGATAAAGCCATAAACATGTGTTTCTGAGTCTTCTATCAAAAGTTACAGCGATTTATATGAAGTTGTTCAAAAACGCTTTATTTCGCCAAGACAATGCGTTTCTCACTGTTACATGCATTTGAATGGGAAACTCGCCCGAGACAAAGTATAGGTTTTCATTATGTGAATAATTTTAAAATCTTAGCTCAAACGGCTGCAAAACCTGTTTGCCCAGCACGGGGATATTGAGTTCTATAAGATAAAGCCATAAACATGTGTTTCTGAGTCTTCTATCAAAAGTTACAGCGATTTATATGAAGTTGTACAAAAATGCTTTCTTTCGCCAAGACAATGCGTTTCTCACTGTTACATGCATTTGAATGGGAAACTCGCCTGAAACAAAGTATAGGTTTTCATTATGTGAATAATTTTAAAATCTTAGCTCAAACGGCTGCAAAACCTGTTTGCCCAGCACGGGGATATTGAGTTCTATAAGATAAAGCCATAAACATGTTTGTCTGAGTCTTCTATCAAAAGTTACAGCGATTTATATGAAGTTGTACGAAAACGCTTTATTTCGCCAAGACAGTGTGTTTCTCACTGTTACATGCATTTGAATGGGAAACTCGCCTGAAACAAAGTATAGGTTTTCATTATGTGAATAATTTTAAAATCTTAGCTCAAACGGCTGCAAAACCTGTTTGCCCAGCACGGGGATATTGAGTTCTATAAGATAAAGCCATAAACATGTTTGTCTGAGTCTTCTATCAAAAGTTACAGCGATTTATATGAAGTTGTACGAAAACGCTTTATTTCGCCAAGACAGTGTGTTTCTCACTGTTACATGCATTTGAATGGGAAACTCGCCCGAGACAAAGTATAGGTTTTCATTATGTGAATAATTTTAAAATCTTAGCTCAAACGGCTGCAAAACCTGTTTGCCCAGCACGGGGATATTGAGTTCTATAAGATAAAGCCATAAACATGTTTGTCTGAGTCTTCTATCAAAAGTTACAGCGATTTATATGAAGTTGTACGAAAACGCTTTATTTCGCCAAGACAGTGTGTTTCTCACTGTTACATGCATTTGAATGGGAAACTCGCCCGAGACAAAGTATAGGTTTTCATTATGTGAATAATTTTAAAATCTTAGCTCAAACGGCTGCAAAACCTGTTTGCCCAGCACGGGGATATTGAGTTCTATAAGATAAAGCCATAAACACGTGTTTCTGAGTCTTCTATCAAAAGTTACAGCGATTTATATGAAGTTGTACAAAAATGCTTTCTTTCGCCAAGACAATGCGTTTCTCACTGTTACATGCATTTGAATGGGAAACTCGCCTGAAACAAAGTATAGGTTTTCATTATGTGAATAATTTTAAAATCTTAGCTCAAACGGCTGCAAAACCTGTTTGCCCAGCACGGGGATATTGAGTTCTATAAGATAAAGCCATAAACATGTTTGTCTGAGTCTTCTATCAAAAGTTACAGCGATTTATATGAAGTTGTACAAAAACGCTTTATTTCGCCAAGACAATGCGTTTCTCACTGTTACATGCATTTGAATGGGAAACTCGCCCGAGACAAAGTATAGGTTTTCATTATGTGAATAATTTTAAAATCTTAGCTCAAACGGCTGCAAAACCTGTTTGCCCAGCACGGGGATATTGAGTTCTATAAGATAAAGCCATAAACATGTTTGTCTGAGTCTTCTATCAAAAGTTACAGCGATTTATATGAAGTTGTACGAAAACGCTTTATTTCGCCAAGACAGTGTGTTTCTCACTGTTACATGCATTTGAATGGGAAACTCGCCTGAAACAAAGTATAGGTTTTCATTATGTGAATAATTTTAAAATCTTAGCTCAAACGGCTGCAAAACCTGTTTGCCCAGCACGGGGATATTGAGTTCTATAAGATAAAGCCATAAACATGTTTGTCTGAGTCTTCTATCAAAAGTTACAGCGATTTATATGAAGTTGTACGAAAACGCTTTCTTTCGCCAAGACAATGCGTTTCTCACTGTTACATGCATTTGAATGGGAAACTCGCCTGAAACAAAGTATAGGTTTTCATTATGTGAATAATTTTAAAATCTTAGCTCAAACGGCTGCAAAACCTGTTTGCCCAGCACGGGGATACTGAGTTCTATAAGATAAAGCCATAAACATGTGTTTCTGAGTCTTCTATCAAAAGTTACAGCGATTTATATGAAGTTGTTCAAAAACGCTTTATTTCGCCAAGACAATGCGTTTCTCACTGTTACATGCATTTGAATGGGAAACTCGCCCGAGACAAAGTATAGGTTTTCATTATGTGAATAATTTTAAAATCTTAGCTCAAACGGCTGCAAAACCTGTTTGCCCAGCACGGGGATATTGAGTTCTATAAGATAAAGCCATAAACATGTGTTTCTGAGTCTTCTATCAAAAGTTACAGCGATTTATATGAAGTTGTACAAAAATGCTTTCTTTCGCCAAGACAATGCGTTTCTCACTGTTACATGCATTTGAATGGGAAACTCGCCTGAAACAAAGTATAGGTTTTCATTATGTGAATAATTTTAAAATCTTAGCTCAAACGGCTGCAAAACCTGTTTGCCCAGCACGGGGATATTGAGTTCTATAAGATAAAGCCATAAACATGTTTGTCTGAGTCTTCTATCAAAAGTTACAGCGATTTATATGAAGTTGTACGAAAACGCTTTATTTCGCCAAGACAGTGTGTTTCTCACTGTTACATGCATTTGAATGGGAAACTCGCCTGAAACAAAGTATAGGTTTTCATTATGTGAATAATTTTAAAATCTTAGCTCAAACGGCTGCAAAACCTGTTTGCCCAGCACGGGGATATTGAGTTCTATAAGATAAAGCCATAAACATGTTTGTCTGAGTCTTCTATCAAAAGTTACAGCGATTTATATGAAGTTGTACGAAAACGCTTTATTTCGCCAAGACAGTGTGTTTCTCACTGTTACATGCATTTGAATGGGAAACTCGCCCGAGACAAAGTATAGGTTTTCATTATGTGAATAATTTTAAAATCTTAGCTCAAACGGCTGCAAAACCTGTTTGCCCAGCACGGGGATATTGAGTTCTATAAGATAAAGCCATAAACACGTGTTTCTGAGTCTTCTATCAAAAGTTACAGCGATTTATATGAAGTTGTACGAAAACGCTTTATTTCGCCAAGACAGTGTGTTTCTCACTGTTACATGCATTTGAATGGGAAACTCGCCCGAGACAAAGTATAGGTTTTCATTATGTGAATAATTTTAAAATCTTAGCTCAAACGGCTGCAAAACCTGTTTGCCCAGCACGGGGATATTGAGTTCTATAAGATAAAGCCATAAACACGTGTTTCTGAGTCTTCTATCAAAAGTTACAGCGATTTATATGAAGTTGTACAAAAATGCTTTCTTTCGCCAAGACAATGCGTTTCTCACTGTTACATGCATTTGAATGGGAAACTCGCCTGAAACAAAGTATAGGTTTTCATTATGTGAATAATTTTAAAATCTTAGCTCAAACGGCTGCAAAACCTGTTTGCCCAGCACGGGGATATTGAGTTCTATAAGATAAAGCCATAAACATGTGTTTCTGAGTCTTCTATCAAAAGTTACAGCGATTTATATGAAGTTGTTCAAAAACGCTTTATTTCGCCAAGACAATGCGTTTCTCACTGTTACATGCATTTGAATGGGAAACTCGCCCGAGACAAAGTATAGGTTTTCATTATGTGAATAATTTTAAAATCTTAGCTCAAACGGCTGCAAAACCTGTTTGCCCAGCACGGGGATATTGAGTTCTATAAGATAAAGCCATAAACATGTGTTTCTGAGTCTTCTATCAAAAGTTACAGCGATTTATATGAAGTTGTTCAAAAGCGCTTTATTTCGCCAAGACAATGCGTTTCTCACTGTTACATGCATTTGAATGGGAAACTCGCCCGAGACAAAGTATAGGTTTTCATTATGTGAATAATTTTAAAATCTTAGCTCAAACGGCTGCAAAACCTGTTTGCCCAGCACGGGGATATTGAGTTCTATAAGATAAAGCCATAAACATGTGTTTCTGAGTCTTCTATCAAAAGTTACAGCGATTTATATGAAGTTGTACGAAAACGCTTTATTTCGCCAAGACAATGCGTTTCTCACTGTTACATGCATTTGAATGGGAAACTCGCCTGAAACAAAGTATAGGTTTTCATTATGTGAATAATTTTAAAATCTTAGCTCAAACGGCTGCAAAACCTGTTTGCCCAGCACGGGGATATTGAGTTCTATAAGATAAAGCCATAAACATGTTTGTCTGAGTCTTCTATCAAAAGTTACAGCGATTTATATGAAGTTGTACAAAAACGCTTTCTTTCGCCAAGACAGTGTGTTTCTCACTGTTACATGCATTTGAATGGGAAACTCGCCTGAAACAAAGTATAGGTTTTCATTATGTGAATAATTTTAAAATCTTAGCTCAAACGGCTGCAAAACCTGTTTGCCCAGCACGGGGATATTGAGTTCTATAAGATAAAGCCATAAACACGTGTTTCTGAGTCTTCTATCAAAAGTTACAGCGATTTATATGAAGTTGTACAAAAATGCTTTCTTTCGCCAAGACAATGCGTTTCTCACTGTTACATGCATTTGAATGGGAAACTCGCCTGAAACAAAGTATAGGTTTTCATTATGTGAATAATTTTAAAATCTTAGCTCAAACGGCTGCAAAACCTGTTTGCCCAGCACGGGGATATTGAGTTCTATAAGATAAAGCCATAAACATGTGTTTCTGAGTCTTCTATCAAAAGTTACAGCGATTTATATGAAGTTGTTCAAAAACGCTTTATTTCGCCAAGACAATGCGTTTCTCACTGTTACATGCATTTGAATGGGAAACTCGCCCGAGACAAAGTATAGGTTTTCATTATGTGAATAATTTTAAAATCTTAGCTCAAACGGCTGCAAAACCTGTTTGCCCAGCACGGGGATATTGAGTTCTATAAGATAAAGCCATAAACATGTGTTTCTGAGTCTTCTATCAAAAGTTACAGCGATTTATATGAAGTTGTACAAAAATGCTTTCTTTCGCCAAGACAATGCGTTTCTCACTGTTACATGCATTTGAATGGGAAACTCGCCTGAAACAAAGTATAGGTTTTCATTATGTGAATAATTTTAAAATCTTAGCTCAAACGGCTGCAAAACCTGTTTGCCCAGCACGGGGATATTGAGTTCTATAAGATAAAGCCATAAACATGTTTGTCTGAGTCTTCTATCAAAAGTTACAGCGATTTATATGAAGTTGTACGAAAACGCTTTATTTCGCCAAGACAGTGTGTTTCTCACTGTTACATGCATTTGAATGGGAAACTCGCCTGAAACAAAGTATAGGTTTTCATTATGTGAATAATTTTAAAATCTTAGCTCAAACGGCTGCAAAACCTGTTTGCCCAGCACGGGGATATTGAGTTCTATAAGATAAAGCCATAAACATGTTTGTCTGAGTCTTCTATCAAAAGTTACAGCGATTTATATGAAGTTGTACGAAAACGCTTTATTTCGCCAAGACAGTGTGTTTCTCACTGTTACATGCATTTGAATGGGAAACTCGCCCGAGACAAAGTATAGGTTTTCATTATGTGAATAATTTTAAAATCTTAGCTCAAACGGCTGCAAAACCTGTTTGCCCAGCACGGGGATATTGAGTTCTATAAGATAAAGCCATAAACACGTGTTTCTGAGTCTTCTATCAAAAGTTACAGCGATTTATATGAAGTTGTACAAAAATGCTTTCTTTCGCCAAGACAATGCGTTTCTCACTGTTACATGCATTTGAATGGGAAACTCGCCTGAAACAAAGTATAGGTTTTCATTATGTGAATAATTTTAAAATCTTAGCTCAAACGGCTGCAAAACCTGTTTGCCCAGCACGGGGATATTGAGTTCTATAAGATAAAGCCATAAACATGTGTTTCTGAGTCTTCTATCAAAAGTTACAGCGATTTATATGAAGTTGTTCAAAAACGCTTTATTTCGCCAAGACAATGCGTTTCTCACTGTTACATGCATTTGAATGGGAAACTCGCCCGAGACAAAGTATAGGTTTTCATTATGTGAATAATTTTAAAATCTTAGCTCAAACGGCTGCAAAACCTGTTTGCCCAGCACGGGGATATTGAGTTCTATAAGATAAAGCCATAAACATGTGTTTCTGAGTCTTCTATCAAAAGTTACAGCGATTTATATGAAGTTGTTCAAAAGCGCTTTATTTCGCCAAGACAATGCGTTTCTCACTGTTACATGCATTTGAATGGGAAACTCGCCCGAGACAAAGTATAGGTTTTCATTATGTGAATAATTTTAAAATCTTAGCTCAAACGGCTGCAAAACCTGTTTGCCCAGCACGGGGATATTGAGTTCTATAAGATAAAGCCATAAACATGTGTTTCTGAGTCTTCTATCAAAAGTTACAGCGATTTATATGAAGTTGTACGAAAACGCTTTATTTCGCCAAGACAATGCGTTTCTCACTGTTACATGCATTTGAATGGGAAACTCGCCTGAAACAAAGTATAGGTTTTCATTATGTGAATAATTTTAAAATCTTAGCTCAAACGGCTGCAAAACCTGTTTGCCCAGCACGGGGATATTGAGTTCTATAAGATAAAGCCATAAACATGTGTTTCTGAGTCTTCTATCAAAAGTTACAGCGATTTATATGAAGTTGTTCAAAAACGCTTTATTTCGCCAAGACAATGCGTTTCTCACTGTTACATGCATTTGAATGGGAAACTCGCCCGAGACAAAGTATAGGTTTTCATTATGTGAATAATTTTAAAATCTTAGCTCAAACGGCTGCAAAACCTGTTTGCCCAGCACGGGGATATTGAGTTCTATAAGATAAAGCCATAAACATGTGTTTCTGAGTCTTCTATCAAAAGTTACAGCGATTTATATGAAGTTGTTCAAAAACGCTTTATTTCGCCAAGACAATGCGTTTCTCACTGTTACATGCATTTGAATGGGAAACTCGCCTGAAACAAAGTATAGGTTTTCATTATGTGAATAATTTTAAAATCTTAGCTCAAACGGCTGCAAAACCTGTTTGCCCAGCACGGGGATATTGAGTTCTATAAGATAAAGCCATAAACATGTTTGTCTGAGTCTTCTATCAAAAGTTACAGCGATTTATATGAAGTTGTACGAAAACGCTTTATTTCGCCAAGACAGTGTGTTTCTCACTGTTACATGCATTTGAATGGGAAACTCGCCCGAGACAAAGTATAGGTTTTCATTATGTGAATAATTTTAAAATCTTAGCTCAAACGGCTGCAAAACCTGTTTGCCCAGCACGGGGATATTGAGTTCTATAAGATAAAGCCATAAACATGTGTTTCTGAGTCTTCTATCAAAAGTTACAGCGATTTATATGAAGTTGTTCAAAAACGCTTTATTTCGCCAAGACAATGCGTTTCTCACTGTTACATGCATTTGAATGGGAAACTCGCCTGAAACAAAGTATAGGTTTTCATTATGTGAATAATTTTAAAATCTTAGCTCAAACGGCTGCAAAACCTGTTTGCCCAGCACGGGGATATTGAGTTCTATAAGATAAAGCCATAAACATGTTTGTCTGAGTCTTCTATCAAAAGTTACAGCGATTTATATGAAGTTGTACAAAAACGCTTTATTTCGCCAAGACAATGCGTTTCTCACTGTTACATGCATTTGAATGGGAAACTCGCCTGAAACAAAGTATAGGTTTTCATTATGTGAATAATTTTAAAATCTTAGCTCAAACGGCTGCAAAACCTGTTTGCCCAGCACGGGGATATTGAGTTCTATAAGATAAAGCCATAAACACGTGTTTCTGAGTCTTCTATCAAAAGTTACAGCGATTTATATGAAGTTGTACAAAAATGCTTTCTTTCGCCAAGACAATGCGTTTCTCACTGTTACATGCATTTGAATGGGAAACTCGCCCGAGACAAAGTATAGGTTTTCATTATGTGAATAATTTTAAAATCTTAGCTCAAACGGCTGCAAAACCTGTTTGCCCAGCACGGGGATATTGAGTTCTATAAGATAAAGCCATAAACATGTGTTTCTGAGTCTTCTATCAAAAGTTACAGCGATTTATATGAAGTTGTTCAAAAACGCTTTATTTCGCCAAGACAATGCGTTTCTCACTGTTACATGCATTTGAATGGGAAACTCGCCTGAAACAAAGTATAGGTTTTCATTATGTGAATAATTTTAAAATCTTAGCTCAAACGGCTGCAAAACCTGTTTGCCCAGCACGGGGATATTGAGTTCTATAAGATAAAGCCATAAACATGTTTGTCTGAGTCTTCTATCAAAAGTTACAGCGATTTATATGAAGTTGTACAAAAACGCTTTATTTCGCCAAGACAATGCGTTTCTCACTGTTACATGCATTTGAATGGGAAACTCGCCTGAAACAAAGTATAGGTTTTCATTATGTGAATAATTTTAAAATCTTAGCTCAAACGGCTGCAAAACCTGTTTGCCCAGCACGGGGATATTGAGTTCTATAAGATAAAGCCATAAACACGTGTTTCTGAGTCTTCTATCAAAAGTTACAGCGATTTATATGAAGTTGTACAAAAATGCTTTCTTTCGCCAAGACAATGCGTTTCTCACTGTTACATGCATTTGAATGGGAAACTCGCCCGAGACAAAGTATAGGTTTTCATTATGTGAATAATTTTAAAATCTTAGCTCAAACGGCTGCAAAACCTGTTTGCCCAGCACGGGGATATTGAGTTCTATAAGATAAAGCCATAAACATGTGTTTCTGAGTCTTCTATCAAAAGTTACAGCGATTTATATGAAGTTGTTCAAAAACGCTTTATTTCGCCAAGACAATGCGTTTCTCACTGTTACATGCATTTGAATGGGAAACTCGCCCGAGACAAAGTATAGGTTTTCATTATGTGAATAATTTTAAAATCTTAGCTCAAACGGCTGCAAAACCTGTTTGCCCAGCACGGGGATATTGAGTTCTATAAGATAAAGCCATAAACATGTGTTTCTGAGTCTTCTATCAAAAGTTACAGCGATTTATATGAAGTTGTTCAAAAACGCTTTATTTCGCCAAGACAATGCGTTTCTCACTGTTACATGCATTTGAATGGGAAACTCGCCTGAAACAAAGTATAGGTTTTCATTATGTGAATAATTTTAAAATCTTAGCTCAAACGGCTGCAAAACCTGTTTGCCCAGCACGGGGATATTGAGTTCTATAAGATAAAGCCATAAACATGTTTGTCTGAGTCTTCTATCAAAAGTTACAGCGATTTATATGAAGTTGTACGAAAACGCTTTATTTCGCCAAGACAGTGTGTTTCTCACTGTTACATGCATTTGAATGGGAAACTCGCCCGAGACAAAGTATAGGTTTTCATTATGTGAATAATTTTAAAATCTTAGCTCAAACGGCTGCAAAACCTGTTTGCCCAGCACGGGGATATTGAGTTCTATAAGATAAAGCCATAAACATGTGTTTCTGAGTCTTCTATCAAAAGTTACAGCGATTTATATGAAGTTGTTCAAAAACGCTTTATTTCGCCAAGACAATGCGTTTCTCACTGTTACATGCATTTGAATGGGAAACTCGCCTGAAACAAAGTATAGGTTTTCATTATGTGAATAATTTTAAAATCTTAGCTCAAACGGCTGCAAAACCTGTTTGCCCAGCACGGGGATATTGAGTTCTATAAGATAAAGCCATAAACATGTTTGTCTGAGTCTTCTATCAAAAGTTACAGCGATTTATATGAAGTTGTACAAAAACGCTTTATTTCGCCAAGACAATGCGTTTCTCACTGTTACATGCATTTGAATGGGAAACTCGCCTGAAACAAAGTATAGGTTTTCATTATGTGAATAATTTTAAAATCTTAGCTCAAACGGCTGCAAAACCTGTTTGCCCAGCACGGGGATATTGAGTTCTATAAGATAAAGCCATAAACACGTGTTTCTGAGTCTTCTATCAAAAGTTACAGCGATTTATATGAAGTTGTACAAAAATGCTTTCTTTCGCCAAGACAATGCGTTTCTCACTGTTACATGCATTTGAATGGGAAACTCGCCCGAGACAAAGTATAGGTTTTCATTATGTGAATAATTTTAAAATCTTAGCTCAAACGGCTGCAAAACCTGTTTGCCCAGCACGGGGATATTGAGTTCTATAAGATAAAGCCATAAACATGTGTTTCTGAGTCTTCTATCAAAAGTTACAGCGATTTATATGAAGTTGTTCAAAAACGCTTTATTTCGCCAAGACAATGCGTTTCTCACTGTTACATGCATTTGAATGGGAAACTCGCCTGAAACAAAGTATAGGTTTTCATTATGTGAATAATTTTAAAATCTTAGCTCAAACGGCTGCAAAACCTGTTTGCCCAGCACGGGGATATTGAGTTCTATAAGATAAAGCCATAAACATGTTTGTCTGAGTCTTCTATCAAAAGTTACAGCGATTTATATGAAGTTGTACAAAAACGCTTTATTTCGCCAAGACAATGCGTTTCTCACTGTTACATGCATTTGAATGGGAAACTCGCCTGAAACAAAGTATAGGTTTTCATTATGTGAATAATTTTAAAATCTTAGCTCAAACGGCTGCAAAACCTGTTTGCCCAGCACGGGGATATTGAGTTCTATAAGATAAAGCCATAAACACGTGTTTCTGAGTCTTCTATCAAAAGTTACAGCGATTTATATGAAGTTGTACAAAAATGCTTTCTTTCGCCAAGACAATGCGTTTCTCACTGTTACATGCATTTGAATGGGAAACTCGCCCGAGACAAAGTATAGGTTTTCATTATGTGAATAATTTTAAAATCTTAGCTCAAACGGCTGCAAAACCTGTTTGCCCAGCACGGGGATATTGAGTTCTATAAGATAAAGCCATAAACATGTGTTTCTGAGTCTTCTATCAAAAGTTACAGCGATTTATATGAAGTTGTACAAAAATGCTTTCTTTCGCCAAGACAATGCGTTTCTCACTGTTACATGCATTTGAATGGGAAACTCGCCTGAAACAAAGTATAGGTTTTCATTATGTGAATAATTTTAAAATCTTAGCTCAAACGGCTGCAAAACCTGTTTGCCCAGCACGGGGATATTGAGTTCTATAAGATAAAGCCATAAACATGTTTGTCTGAGTCTTCTATCAAAAGTTACAGCGATTTATATGAAGTTGTACGAAAACGCTTTATTTCGCCAAGACAGTGTGTTTCTCACTGTTACATGCATTTGAATGGGAAACTCGCCTGAAACAAAGTATAGGTTTTCATTATGTGAATAATTTTAAAATCTTAGCTCAAACGGCTGCAAAACCTGTTTGCCCAGCACGGGGATATTGAGTTCTATAAGATAAAGCCATAAACATGTTTGTCTGAGTCTTCTATCAAAAGTTACAGCGATTTATATGAAGTTGTACGAAAACGCTTTATTTCGCCAAGACAGTGTGTTTCTCACTGTTACATGCATTTGAATGGGAAACTCGCCCGAGACAAAGTATAGGTTTTCATTATGTGAATAATTTTAAAATCTTAGCTCAAACGGCTGCAAAACCTGTTTGCCCAGCACGGGGATAT
This sequence comes from Rhamphochromis sp. 'chilingali', assembly GCF_963969265.1. NCBI lineage: Eukaryota > Metazoa > Chordata > Actinopteri > Cichliformes > Cichlidae > Rhamphochromis > Rhamphochromis sp. 'chilingali'. The sequence continues at coordinate 29,239,901 of NC_137932.1, forward strand.
TGAGTTCTATAAGATAAAGCCATAAACACGTGTTTCTGAGTCTTCTATCAAAAGTTACAGCGATTTATATGAAGTTGTACAAAAATGCTTTCTTTCGCCAAGACAATGCGTTTCTCACTGTTACATGCATTTGAATGGGAAACTCGCCTGAAACAAAGTATAGGTTTTCATTATGTGAATAATTTTAAAATCTTAGCTCAAACGGCTGCAAAACCTGTTTGCCCAGCACGGGGATATTGAGTTCTATAAGATAAAGCCATAAACATGTGTTTCTGAGTCTTCTATCAAAAGTTACAGCGATTTATATGAAGTTGTTCAAAAACGCTTTATTTCGCCAAGACAATGCGTTTCTCACTGTTACATGCATTTGAATGGGAAACTCGCCCGAGACAAAGTATAGGTTTTCATTATGTGAATAATTTTAAAATCTTAGCTCAAACGGCTGCAAAACCTGTTTGCCCAGCACGGGGATATTGAGTTCTATAAGATAAAGCCATAAACATGTGTTTCTGAGTCTTCTATCAAAAGTTACAGCGATTTATATGAAGTTGTTCAAAAGCGCTTTATTTCGCCAAGACAATGCGTTTCTCACTGTTACATGCATTTGAATGGGAAACTCGCCCGAGACAAAGTATAGGTTTTCATTATGTGAATAATTTTAAAATCTTAGCTCAAACGGCTGCAAAACCTGTTTGCCCAGCACGGGGATATTGAGTTCTATAAGATAAAGCCATAAACATGTGTTTCTGAGTCTTCTATCAAAAGTTACAGCGATTTATATGAAGTTGTACGAAAACGCTTTATTTCGCCAAGACAATGCGTTTCTCACTGTTACATGCATTTGAATGGGAAACTCGCCTGAAACAAAGTATAGGTTTTCATTATGTGAATAATTTTAAAATCTTAGCTCAAACGGCTGCAAAACCTGTTTGCCCAGCACGGGGATATTGAGTTCTATAAGATAAAGCCATAAACATGTGTTTCTGAGTCTTCTATCAAAAGTTACAGCGATTTATATGAAGTTGTTCAAAAACGCTTTATTTCGCCAAGACAATGCGTTTCTCACTGTTACATGCATTTGAATGGGAAACTCGCCCGAGACAAAGTATAGGTTTTCATTATGTGAATAATTTTAAAATCTTAGCTCAAACGGCTGCAAAACCTGTTTGCCCAGCACGGGGATATTGAGTTCTATAAGATAAAGCCATAAACATGTGTTTCTGAGTCTTCTATCAAAAGTTACAGCGATTTATATGAAGTTGTTCAAAAACGCTTTATTTCGCCAAGACAATGCGTTTCTCACTGTTACATGCATTTGAATGGGAAACTCGCCTGAAACAAAGTATAGGTTTTCATTATGTGAATAATTTTAAAATCTTAGCTCAAACGGCTGCAAAACCTGTTTGCCCAGCACGGGGATATTGAGTTCTATAAGATAAAGCCATAAACATGTTTGTCTGAGTCTTCTATCAAAAGTTACAGCGATTTATATGAAGTTGTACGAAAACGCTTTATTTCGCCAAGACAGTGTGTTTCTCACTGTTACATGCATTTGAATGGGAAACTCGCCCGAGACAAAGTATAGGTTTTCATTATGTGAATAATTTTAAAATCTTAGCTCAAACGGCTGCAAAACCTGTTTGCCCAGCACGGGGATATTGAGTTCTATAAGATAAAGCCATAAACATGTGTTTCTGAGTCTTCTATCAAAAGTTACAGCGATTTATATGAAGTTGTTCAAAAACGCTTTATTTCGCCAAGACAATGCGTTTCTCACTGTTACATGCATTTGAATGGGAAACTCGCCTGAAACAAAGTATAGGTTTTCATTATGTGAATAATTTTAAAATCTTAGCTCAAACGGCTGCAAAACCTGTTTGCCCAGCACGGGGATATTGAGTTCTATAAGATAAAGCCATAAACATGTTTGTCTGAGTCTTCTATCAAAAGTTACAGCGATTTATATGAAGTTGTACAAAAACGCTTTATTTCGCCAAGACAATGCGTTTCTCACTGTTACATGCATTTGAATGGGAAACTCGCCTGAAACAAAGTATAGGTTTTCATTATGTGAATAATTTTAAAATCTTAGCTCAAACGGCTGCAAAACCTGTTTGCCCAGCACGGGGATATTGAGTTCTATAAGATAAAGCCATAAACACGTGTTTCTGAGTCTTCTATCAAAAGTTACAGCGATTTATATGAAGTTGTACAAAAATGCTTTCTTTCGCCAAGACAATGCGTTTCTCACTGTTACATGCATTTGAATGGGAAACTCGCCCGAGACAAAGTATAGGTTTTCATTATGTGAATAATTTTAAAATCTTAGCTCAAACGGCTGCAAAACCTGTTTGCCCAGCACGGGGATATTGAGTTCTATAAGATAAAGCCATAAACATGTGTTTCTGAGTCTTCTATCAAAAGTTACAGCGATTTATATGAAGTTGTTCAAAAACGCTTTATTTCGCCAAGACAATGCGTTTCTCACTGTTACATGCATTTGAATGGGAAACTCGCCTGAAACAAAGTATAGGTTTTCATTATGTGAATAATTTTAAAATCTTAGCTCAAACGGCTGCAAAACCTGTTTGCCCAGCACGGGGATATTGAGTTCTATAAGATAAAGCCATAAACATGTTTGTCTGAGTCTTCTATCAAAAGTTACAGCGATTTATATGAAGTTGTACAAAAACGCTTTATTTCGCCAAGACAATGCGTTTCTCACTGTTACATGCATTTGAATGGGAAACTCGCCTGAAACAAAGTATAGGTTTTCATTATGTGAATAATTTTAAAATCTTAGCTCAAACGGCTGCAAAACCTGTTTGCCCAGCACGGGGATATTGAGTTCTATAAGATAAAGCCATAAACACGTGTTTCTGAGTCTTCTATCAAAAGTTACAGCGATTTATATGAAGTTGTACAAAAATGCTTTCTTTCGCCAAGACAATGCGTTTCTCACTGTTACATGCATTTGAATGGGAAACTCGCCCGAGACAAAGTATAGGTTTTCATTATGTGAATAATTTTAAAATCTTAGCTCAAACGGCTGCAAAACCTGTTTGCCCAGCACGGGGATATTGAGTTCTATAAGATAAAGCCATAAACATGTGTTTCTGAGTCTTCTATCAAAAGTTACAGCGATTTATATGAAGTTGTTCAAAAACGCTTTATTTCGCCAAGACAATGCGTTTCTCACTGTTACATGCATTTGAATGGGAAACTCGCCTGAAACAAAGTATAGGTTTTCATTATGTGAATAATTTTAAAATCTTAGCTCAAACGGCTGCAAAACCTGTTTGCCCAGCACGGGGATATTGAGTTCTATAAGATAAAGCCATAAACATGTTTGTCTGAGTCTTCTATCAAAAGTTACAGCGATTTATATGAAGTTGTACGAAAACGCTTTATTTCGCCAAGACAGTGTGTTTCTCACTGTTACATGCATTTGAATGGGAAACTCGCCCGAGACAAAGTATAGGTTTTCATTATGTGAATAATTTTAAAATCTTAGCTCAAACGGCTGCAAAACCTGTTTGCCCAGCACGGGGATATTGAGTTCTATAAGATAAAGCCATAAACATGTGTTTCTGAGTCTTCTATCAAAAGTTACAGCGATTTATATGAAGTTGTACAAAAATGCTTTCTTTCGCCAAGACAATGCGTTTCTCACTGTTACATGCATTTGAATGGGAAACTCGCCTGAAACAAAGTATAGGTTTTCATTATGTGAATAATTTTAAAATCTTAGCTCAAACGGCTGCAAAACCTGTTTGCCCAGCACGGGGATATTGAGTTCTATAAGATAAAGCCATAAACATGTGTTTCTGAGTCTTCTATCAAAAGTTACAGCGATTTATATGAAGTTGTACAAAAATGCTTTCTTTCGCCAAGACAATGCGTTTCTCACTGTTACATGCATTTGAATGGGAAACTCGCCTGAAACAAAGTATAGGTTTTCATTATGTGAATAATTTTAAAATCTTAGCTCAAACGGCTGCAAAACCTGTTTGCCCAGCACGGGGATATTGAGTTCTATAAGATAAAGCCATAAACACGTGTTTCTGAGTCTTCTATCAAAAGTTACAGCGATTTATATGAAGTTGTACAAAAATGCTTTCTTTCGCTAAGACAATGCGTTTCTCACTGTTACATGCATTTGAATGGGAAACTCGCCTGAAACAAAGTATAGGTTTTCATTATGTGAATAATTTTAAAATCTTAGCTCAAACGGCTGCAAAACCTGTTTGCCCAGCACGGGGATATTGAGTTCTATAAGATAAAGCCATAAACATGTTTGTCTGAGTCTTCTATCAAAAGTTACAGCGATTTATATGAAGTTGTACAAAAACGCTTTATTTCGCCAAGACAATGCGTTTCTCACTGTTACATGCATTTGAATGGGAAACTCGCCCGAGACAAAGTATAGGTTTTCATTATGTGAATAATTTTAAAATCTTAGCTCAAACGGCTGCAAAACCTGTTTGCCCAGCACGGGGATATTGAGTTCTATAAGATAAAGCCATAAACATGTTTGTCTGAGTCTTCTATCAAAAGTTACAGCGATTTATATGAAGTTGTACGAAAACGCTTTATTTCGCCAAGACAGTGTGTTTCTCACTGTTACATGCATTTGAATGGGAAACTCGCCTGAAACAAAGTATAGGTTTTCATTATGTGAATAATTTTAAAATCTTAGCTCAAACGGCTGCAAAACCTGTTTGCCCAGCACGGGGATATTGAGTTCTATAAGATAAAGCCATAAACATGTGTTTCTGAGTCTTCTATCAAAAGTTACAGCGATTTATATGAAGTTGTTCAAAAACGCTTTATTTCGCCAAGACAATGCGTTTCTCACTGTTACATGCATTTGAATGGGAAACTCGCCCGAGACAAAGTATAGGTTTTCATTATGTGAATAATTTTAAAATCTTAGCTCAAACGGCTGCAAAACCTGTTTGCCCAGCACGGGGATATTGAGTTCTATAAGATAAAGCCATAAACATGTTTGTCTGAGTCTTCTATCAAAAGTTACAGCGATTTATATGAAGTTGTACGAAAACGCTTTATTTCGCCAAGACAGTGTGTTTCTCACTGTTACATGCATTTGAATGGGAAACTCGCCCGAGACAAAGTATAGGTTTTCATTATGTGAATAATTTTAAAATCTTAGCTCAAACGGCTGCAAAACCTGTTTGCCCAGCACGGGGATATTGAGTTCTATAAGATAAAGCCATAAACATGTGTTTCTGAGTCTTCTATCAAAAGTTACAGCGATTTATATGAAGTTGTACAAAAATGCTTTCTTTCGCCAAGACAATGCGTTTCTCACTGTTACATGCATTTGAATGGGAAACTCGCCTGAAACAAAGTATAGGTTTTCATTATGTGAATAATTTTAAAATCTTAGCTCAAACGGCTGCAAAACCTGTTTGCCCAGCACGGGGATATTGAGTTCTATAAGATAAAGCCATAAACATGTTTGTCTGAGTCTTCTATCAAAAGTTACAGCGATTTATATGAAGTTGTACAAAAACGCTTTATTTCGCCAAGACAATGCGTTTCTCACTGTTACATGCATTTGAATGGGAAACTCGCCCGAGACAAAGTATAGGTTTTCATTATGTGAATAATTTTAAAATCTTAGCTCAAACGGCTGCAAAACCTGTTTGCCCAGCACGGGGATATTGAGTTCTATAAGATAAAGCCATAAACATGTTTGTCTGAGTCTTCTATCAAAAGTTACAGCGATTTATATGAAGTTGTACGAAAACGCTTTATTTCGCCAAGACAGTGTGTTTCTCACTGTTACATGCATTTGAATGGGAAACTCGCCTGAAACAAAGTATAGGTTTTCATTATGTGAATAATTTTAAAATCTTAGCTCAAACGGCTGCAAAACCTGTTTGCCCAGCACGGGGATATTGAGTTCTATAAGATAAAGCCATAAACATGTGTTTCTGAGTCTTCTATCAAAAGTTACAGCGATTTATATGAAGTTGTTCAAAAACGCTTTATTTCGCCAAGACAATGCGTTTCTCACTGTTACATGCATTTGAATGGGAAACTCGCCCGAGACAAAGTATAGGTTTTCATTATGTGAATAATTTTAAAATCTTAGCTCAAACGGCTGCAAAACCTGTTTGCCCAGCACGGGGATATTGAGTTCTATAAGATAAAGCCATAAACATGTGTTTCTGAGTCTTCTATCAAAAGTTACAGCGATTTATATGAAGTTGTTCAAAAACGCTTTATTTCGCCAAGACAATGCGTTTCTCACTGTTACATGCATTTGAATGGGAAACTCGCCTGAAACAAAGTATAGGTTTTCATTATGTGAATAATTTTAAAATCTTAGCTCAAACGGCTGCAAAACCTGTTTGCCCAGCACGGGGATATTGAGTTCTATAAGATAAAGCCATAAACATGTTTGTCTGAGTCTTCTATCAAAAGTTACAGCGATTTATATGAAGTTGTACAAAAACGCTTTATTTCGCCAAGACAATGCGTGTCTCACTGTTACATGCATTTGAATGGGAAACTCGCCTGAAACAAAGTATAGGTTTTCATTATGTGAATAATTTTAAAATCTTAGCTCAAACGGCTGCAAAACCTGTTTGCCCAGCACGGGGATATTGAGTTCTATAAGATAAAGCCATAAACACGTGTTTCTGAGTCTTCTATCAAAAGTTACAGCGATTTATATGAAGTTGTACAAAAATGCTTTCTTTCGCCAAGACAATGCGTTTCTCACTGTTACATGCATTTGAATGGGAAACTCGCCCGAGACAAAGTATAGGTTTTCATTATGTGAATAATTTTAAAATCTTAGCTCAAACGGCTGCAAAACCTGTTTGCCCAGCACGGGGATATTGAGTTCTATAAGATAAAGCCATAAACATGTGTTTCTGAGTCTTCTATCAAAAGTTACAGCGATTTATATGAAGTTGTACAAAAATGCTTTCTTTCGCCAAGACAATGCGTTTCTCACTGTTACATGCATTTGAATGGGAAACTCGCCTGAAACAAAGTATAGGTTTTCATTATGTGAATAATTTTAAAATCTTAGCTCAAACGGCTGCAAAACCTGTTTGCCCAGCACGGGGATATTGAGTTCTATAAGATAAAGCCATAAACATGTTTGTCTGAGTCTTCTATCAAAAGTTACAGCGATTTATATGAAGTTGTACGAAAACGCTTTATTTCGCCAAGACAGTGTGTTTCTCACTGTTACATGCATTTGAATGGGAAACTCGCCTGAAACAAAGTATAGGTTTTCATTATGTGAATAATTTTAAAATCTTAGCTCAAACGGCTGCAAAACCTGTTTGCCCAGCACGGGGATATTGAGTTCTATAAGATAAAGCCATAAACATGTTTGTCTGAGTCTTCTATCAAAAGTTACAGCGATTTATATGAAGTTGTACGAAAACGCTTTATTTCGCCAAGACAGTGTGTTTCTCACTGTTACATGCATTTGAATGGGAAACTCGCCCGAGACAAAGTATAGGTTTTCATTATGTGAATAATTTTAAAATCTTAGCTCAAACGGCTGCAAAACCTGTTTGCCCAGCACGGGGATATTGAGTTCTATAAGATAAAGCCATAAACATGTGTTTCTGAGTCTTCTATCAAAAGTTACAGCGATTTATATGAAGTTGTTCAAAAACGCTTTATTTCGCCAAGACAATGCGTTTCTCACTGTTACATGCATTTGAATGGGAAACTCGCCCGAGACAAAGTATAGGTTTTCATTATGTGAATAATTTTAAAATCTTAGCTCAAACGGCTGCAAAACCTGTTTGCCCAGCACGGGGATATTGAGTTCTATAAGATAAAGCCATAAACATGTGTTTCTGAGTCTTCTATCAAAAGTTACAGCGATTTATATGAAGTTGTTCAAAAGCGCTTTATTTCGCCAAGACAATGCGTTTCTCACTGTTACATGCATTTGAATGGGAAACTCGCCCGAGACAAAGTATAGGTTTTCATTATGTGAATAATTTTAAAATCTTAGCTCAAACGGCTGCAAAACCTGTTTGCCCAGCACGGGGATATTGAGTTCTATAAGATAAAGCCATAAACATGTGTTTCTGAGTCTTCTATCAAAAGTTACAGCGATTTATATGAAGTTGTTCAAAAACGCTTTATTTCGCCAAGACAATGCGTTTCTCACTGTTACATGCATTTGAATGGGAAACTCGCCCGAGACAAAGTATAGGTTTTCATTATGTGAATAATTTTAAAATCTTAGCTCAAACGGCTGCAAAACCTGTTTGCCCAGCACGGGGATATTGAGTTCTATAAGATAAAGCCATAAACATGTGTTTCTGAGTCTTCTATCAAAAGTTACAGCGATTTATATGAAGTTGTTCAAAAACGCTTTATTTCGCCAAGACAATGCGTTTCTCACTGTTACATGCATTTGAATGGGAAACTCGCCTGAAACAAAGTATAGGTTTTCATTATGTGAATAATTTTAAAATCTTAGCTCAAACGGCTGCAAAACCTGTTTGCCCAGCACGGGGATATTGAGTTCTATAAGATAAAGCCATAAACATGTTTGTCTGAGTCTTCTATCAAAAGTTACAGCGATTTATATGAAGTTGTACGAAAACGCTTTATTTCGCCAAGACAGTGTGTTTCTCACTGTTACATGCATTTGAATGGGAAACTCGCCCGAGACAAAGTATAGGTTTTCATTATGTGAATAATTTTAAAATCTTAGCTCAAACGGCTGCAAAACCTGTTTGCCCAGCACGGGGATATTGAGTTCTATAAGATAAAGCCATAAACATGTGTTTCTGAGTCTTCTATCAAAAGTTACAGCGATTTATATGAAGTTGTTCAAAAACGCTTTATTTCGCCAAGACAATGCGTTTCTCACTGTTACATGCATTTGAATGGGAAACTCGCCTGAAACAAAGTATAGGTTTTCATTATGTGAATAATTTTAAAATCTTAGCTCAAACGGCTGCAAAACCTGTTTGCCCAGCACGGGGATATTGAGTTCTATAAGATAAAGCCATAAACATGTTTGTCTGAGTCTTCTATCAAAAGTTACAGCGATTTATATGAAGTTGTACAAAAACGCTTTATTTCGCCAAGACAATGCGTTTCTCACTGTTACATGCATTTGAATGGGAAACTCGCCTGAAACAAAGTATAGGTTTTCATTATGTGAATAATTTTAAAATCTTAGCTCAAACGGCTGCAAAACCTGTTTGCCCAGCACGGGGATATTGAGTTCTATAAGATAAAGCCATAAACACGTGTTTCTGAGTCTTCTATCAAAAGTTACAGCGATTTATATGAAGTTGTACAAAAATGCTTTCTTTCGCCAAGACAATGCGTTTCTCACTGTTACATGCATTTGAATGGGAAACTCGCCCGAGACAAAGTATAGGTTTTCATTATGTGAATAATTTTAAAATCTTAGCTCAAACGGCTGCAAAACCTGTTTGCCCAGCACGGGGATATTGAGTTCTATAAGATAAAGCCATAAACATGTGTTTCTGAGTCTTCTATCAAAAGTTACAGCGATTTATATGAAGTTGTTCAAAAACGCTTTATTTCGCCAAGACAATGCGTTTCTCACTGTTACATGCATTTGAATGGGAAACTCGCCTGAAACAAAGTATAGGTTTTCATTATGTGAATAATTTTAAAATCTTAGCTCAAACGGCTGCAAAACCTGTTTGCCCAGCACGGGGATATTGAGTTCTATAAGATAAAGCCATAAACATGTTTGTCTGAGTCTTCTATCAAAAGTTACAGCGATTTATATGAAGTTGTACAAAAACGCTTTATTTCGCCAAGACAATGCGTTTCTCACTGTTACATGCATTTGAATGGGAAACTCGCCTGAAACAAAGTATAGGTTTTCATTATGTGAATAATTTTAAAATCTTAGCTCAAACGGCTGCAAAACCTGTTTGCCCAGCACGGGGATATTGAGTTCTATAAGATAAAGCCATAAACACGTGTTTCTGAGTCTTCTATCAAAAGTTACAGCGATTTATATGAAGTTGTACAAAAATGCTTTCTTTCGCCAAGACAATGCGTTTCTCACTGTTACATGCATTTGAATGGGAAACTCGCCCGAGACAAAGTATAGGTTTTCATTATGTGAATAATTTTAAAATCTTAGCTCAAACGGCTGCAAAACCTGTTTGCCCAGCACGGGGATATTGAGTTCTATAAGATAAAGCCATAAACATGTGTTTCTGAGTCTTCTATCAAAAGTTACAGCGATTTATATGAAGTTGTTCAAAAACGCTTTATTTCGCCAAGACAATGCGTTTCTCACTGTTACATGCATTTGAATGGGAAACTCGCCTGAAACAAAGTATAGGTTTTCATTATGTGAATAATTTTAAAATCTTAGCTCAAACGGCTGCAAAACCTGTTTGCCCAGCACGGGGATATTGAGTTCTATAAGATAAAGCCATAAACATGTTTGTCTGAGTCTTCTATCAAAAGTTACAGCGATTTATATGAAGTTGTACGAAAACGCTTTATTTCGCCAAGACAGTGTGTTTCTCACTGTTACATGCATTTGAATGGGAAACTCGCCCGAGACAAAGTATAGGTTTTCATTATGTGAATAATTTTAAAATCTTAGCTCAAACGGCTGCAAAACCTGTTTGCCCAGCACGGGGATATTGAGTTCTATAAGATAAAGCCATAAACATGTGTTTCTGAGTCTTCTATCAAAAGTTACAGCGATTTATATGAAGTTGTACAAAAATGCTTTCTTTCGCCAAGACAATGCGTTTCTCACTGTTACATGCATTTGAATGGGAAACTCGCCTGAAACAAAGTATAGGTTTTCATTATGTGAATAATTTTAAAATCTTAGCTCAAACGGCTGCAAAACCTGTTTGCCCAGCACGGGGATATTGAGTTCTATAAGATAAAGCCATAAACATGTGTTTCTGAGTCTTCTATCAAAAGTTACAGCGATTTATATGAAGTTGTACAAAAATGCTTTCTTTCGCCAAGACAATGCGTTTCTCACTGTTACATGCATTTGAATGGGAAACTCGCCTGAAACAAAGTATAGGTTTTCATTATGTGAATAATTTTAAAATCTTAGCTCAAACGGCTGCAAAACCTGTTTGCCCAGCACGGGGATATTGAGTTCTATAAGATAAAGCCATAAACACGTGTTTCTGAGTCTTCTATCAAAAGTTACAGCGATTTATATGAAGTTGTACAAAAATGCTTTCTTTCGCTAAGACAATGCGTTTCTCACTGTTACATGCATTTGAATGGGAAACTCGCCTGAAACAAAGTATAGGTTTTCATTATGTGAATAATTTTAAAATCTTAGCTCAAACGGCTGCAAAACCTGTTTGCCCAGCACGGGGATATTGAGTTCTATAAGATAAAGCCATAAACATGTTTGTCTGAGTCTTCTATCAAAAGTTACAGCGATTTATATGAAGTTGTACAAAAACGCTTTATTTCGCCAAGACAATGCGTTTCTCACTGTTACATGCATTTGAATGGGAAACTCGCCCGAGACAAAGTATAGGTTTTCATTATGTGAATAATTTTAAAATCTTAGCTCAAACGGCTGCAAAACCTGTTTGCCCAGCACGGGGATATTGAGTTCTATAAGATAAAGCCATAAACATGTTTGTCTGAGTCTTCTATCAAAAGTTACAGCGATTTATATGAAGTTGTACGAAAACGCTTTATTTCGCCAAGACAGTGTGTTTCTCACTGTTACATGCATTTGAATGGGAAACTCGCCTGAAACAAAGTATAGGTTTTCATTATGTGAATAATTTTAAAATCTTAGCTCAAACGGCTGCAAAACCTGTTTGCCCAGCACGGGGATATTGAGTTCTATAAGATAAAGCCATAAACATGTGTTTCTGAGTCTTCTATCAAAAGTTACAGCGATTTATATGAAGTTGTTCAAAAACGCTTTATTTCGCCAAGACAATGCGTTTCTCACTGTTACATGCATTTGAATGGGAAACTCGCCCGAGACAAAGTATAGGTTTTCATTATGTGAATAATTTTAAAATCTTAGCTCAAACGGCTGCAAAACCTGTTTGCCCAGCACGGGGATATTGAGTTCTATAAGATAAAGCCATAAACATGTTTGTCTGAGTCTTCTATCAAAAGTTACAGCGATTTATATGAAGTTGTACGAAAACGCTTTATTTCGCCAAGACAGTGTGTTTCTCACTGTTACATGCATTTGAATGGGAAACTCGCCCGAGACAAAGTATAGGTTTTCATTATGTGAATAATTTTAAAATCTTAGCTCAAACGGCTGCAAAACCTGTTTGCCCAGCACGGGGATATTGAGTTCTATAAGATAAAGCCATAAACATGTGTTTCTGAGTCTTCTATCAAAAGTTACAGCGATTTATATGAAGTTGTACAAAAATGCTTTCTTTCGCCAAGACAATGCGTTTCTCACTGTTACATGCATTTGAATGGGAAACTCGCCTGAAACAAAGTATAGGTTTTCATTATGTGAATAATTTTAAAATCTTAGCTCAAACGGCTGCAAAACCTGTTTGCCCAGCACGGGGATATTGAGTTCTATAAGATAAAGCCATAAACATGTTTGTCTGAGTCTTCTATCAAAAGTTACAGCGATTTATATGAAGTTGTACAAAAACGCTTTATTTCGCCAAGACAATGCGTTTCTCACTGTTACATGCATTTGAATGGGAAACTCGCCTGAAACAAAGTATAGGTTTTCATTATGTGAATAATTTTAAAATCTTAGCTCAAACGGCTGCAAAACCTGTTTGCCCAGCACGGGGATATTGAGTTCTATAAGATAAAGCCATAAACATGTTTGTCTGAGTCTTCTATCAAAAGTTACAGCGATTTATATGAAGTTGTACGAAAACGCTTTATTTCGCCAAGACAGTGTGTTTCTCACTGTTACATGCATTTGAATGGGAAACTCGCCTGAAACAAAGTATAGGTTTTCATTATGTGAATAATTTTAAAATCTTAGCTCAAACGGCTGCAAAACCTGTTTGCCCAGCACGGGGATATTGAGTTCTATAAGATAAAGCCATAAACATGTGTTTCTGAGTCTTCTATCAAAAGTTACAGCGATTTATATGAAGTTGTTCAAAAACGCTTTATTTCGCCAAGACAATGCGTTTCTCACTGTTACATGCATTTGAATGGGAAACTCGCCCGAGACAAAGTATAGGTTTTCATTATGTGAATAATTTTAAAATCTTAGCTCAAACGGCTGCAAAACCTGTTTGCCCAGCACGGGGATATTGAGTTCTATAAGATAAAGCCATAAACATGTGTTTCTGAGTCTTCTATCAAAAGTTACAGCGATTTATATGAAGTTGTTCAAAAACGCTTTATTTCGCCAAGACAATGCGTTTCTCACTGTTACATGCATTTGAATGGGAAACTCGCCTGAAACAAAGTATAGGTTTTCATTATGTGAATAATTTTAAAATCTTAGCTCAAACGGCTGCAAAACCTGTTTGCCCAGCACGGGGATATTGAGTTCTATAAGATAAAGCCATAAACATGTTTGTCTGAGTCTTCTATCAAAAGTTACAGCGATTTATATGAAGTTGTACGAAAACGCTTTATTTCGCCAAGACAGTGTGTTTCTCACTGTTACATGCATTTGAATGGGAAACTCGCCCGAGACAAAGTATAGGTTTTCATTATGTGAATAATTTTAAAATCTTAGCTCAAACGGCTGCAAAACCTGTTTGCCCAGCACGGGGATATTGAGTTCTATAAGATAAAGCCATAAACATGTGTTTCTGAGTCTTCTATCAAAAGTTACAGCGATTTATATGAAGTTGTACAAAAATGCTTTCTTTCGCCAAGACAATGCGTTTCTCACTGTTACATGCATTTGAATGGGAAACTCGCCTGAAACAAAGTATAGGTTTTCATTATGTGAATAATTTTAAAATCTTAGCTCAAACGGCTGCAAAACCTGTTTGCCCAGCACGGGGATATTGAGTTCTATAAGATAAAGCCATAAACATGTTTGTCTGAGTCTTCTATCAAAAGTTACAGCGATTTATATGAAGTTGTACGAAAACGCTTTATTTCGCCAAGACAGTGTGTTTCTCACTGTTACATGCATTTGAATGGGAAACTCGCCTGAAACAAAGTATAGGTTTTCATTATGTGAATAATTTTAAAATCTTAGCTCAAACGGCTGCAAAACCTGTTTGCCCAGCACGGGGATATTGAGTTCTATAAGATAAAGCCATAAACATGTTTGTCTGAGTCTTCTATCAAAAGTTACAGCGATTTATATGAAGTTGTACGAAAACGCTTTATTTCGCCAAGACAGTGTGTTTCTCACTGTTACATGCATTTGAATGGGAAACTCGCCCGAGACAAAGTATAGGTTTTCATTATGTGAATAATTTTAAAATCTTAGCTCAAACGGCTGCAAAACCTGTTTGCCCAGCACGGGGATATTGAGTTCTATAAGATAAAGCCATAAACACGTGTTTCTGAGTCTTCTATCAAAAGTTACAGCGATTTATATGAAGTTGTACAAAAATGCTTTCTTTCGCCAAGACAATGCGTTTCTCACTGTTACATGCATTTGAATGGGAAACTCGCCTGAAACAAAGTATAGGTTTTCATTATGTGAATAATTTTAAAATCTTAGCTCAAACGGCTGCAAAACCTGTTTGCCCAGCACGGGGATATTGAGTTCTATAAGATAAAGCCATAAACATGTGTTTCTGAGTCTTCTATCAAAAGTTACAGCGATTTATATGAAGTTGTTCAAAAACGCTTTATTTCGCCAAGACAATGCGTTTCTCACTGTTACATGCATTTGAATGGGAAACTCGCCTGAAACAAAGTATAGGTTTTCATTATGTGAATAATTTTAAAATCTTAGCTCAAACGGCTGCAAAACCTGTTTGCCCAGCACGGGGATATTGAGTTCTATAAGATAAAGCCATAAACATGTGTTTCTGAGTCTTCTATCAAAAGTTACAGCGATTTATATGAAGTTGTTCAAAAGCGCTTTATTTCGCCAAGACAATGCGTTTCTCACTGTTACATGCATTTGAATGGGAAACTCGCCCGAGACAAAGTATAGGTTTTCATTATGTGAATAATTTTAAAATCTTAGCTCAAACGGCTGCAAAACCTGTTTGCCCAGCACGGGGATATCGAGTTCTATAAGATAAAGCCATAAACATGTGTTTCTGAGTCTTCTATCAAAAGTTACAGCGATTTATATGAAGTTGTACAAAAATGCTTTATTTCGCCAAGACAATGCGTTTCTCACTGTTACATGCATTTGAATGGGAAACTCGCCTGAAACAAAGTATAGGTTTTCATTATGTGAATAATTTTAAAATCTTAGCTCAAACGGCTGCAAAACCTGTTTGCCCAGCACGGGGATATTGAGTTCTATAAGATAAAGCCATAAACATGTTTGTCTGAGTCTTCTATCAAAAGTTACAGCGATTTATATGAAGTTGTACGAAAACGCTTTCTTTCGCCAAGACAATGCGTTTCTCACTGTTACATGCATTTGAATGGGAAACTCGCCTGAAACAAAGTATAGGTTTTCATTATGTGAATAATTTTAAAATCTTAGCTCAAACGGCTGCAAAACCTGTTTGCCCAGCACGGGGATATTGAGTTCTATAAGATAAAGCCATAAACATGTGTTTCTGAGTCTTCTATCAAAAGTTACAGCGATTTATATGAAGTTGTTCAAAAACGCTTTATTTCGCCAAGACAATGCGTTTCTCACTGTTACATGCATTTGAATGGGAAACTCGCCTGAAACAAAGTATAGGTTTTCATTATGTGAATAATTTTAAAATCTTAGCTCAAACGGCTGCAAAACCTGTTTGCCCAGCACGGGGATATTGAGTTCTATAAGATAAAGCCATAAACATGTTTGTCTGAGTCTTCTATCAAAAGTTACAGCGATTTATATGAAGTTGTACAAAAACGCTTTATTTCGCCAAGACAATGCGTTTCTCACTGTTACATGCATTTGAATGGGAAACTCGCCTGAAACAAAGTATAGGTTTTCATTATGTGAATAATTTTAAAATCTTAGCTCAAACGGCTGCAAAACCTGTTTGCCCAGCACGGGGATGTTGAGTTCTATAAGATAAAGCCATAAACACGTGTTTCTGAGTCTTCTATCAAAAGTTACAGCGATTTATATGAAGTTGTACAAAAATGCTTTCTTTCGCCAAGACAATGCGTTTCTCACTGTTACATGCATTTGAATGGGAAACTCGCCCGAGACAAAGTATAGGTTTTCATTATGTGAATAATTTTAAAATCTTAGCTCAAACGGCTGCAAAACCTGTTTGCCCAGCACGGGGATATTGAGTTCTATAAGATAAAGCCATAAACATGTGTTTCTGAGTCTTCTATCAAAAGTTACAGCGATTTATATGAAGTTGTTCAAAAACGCTTTATTTCGCCAAGACAATGCGTTTCTCACTGTTACATGCATTTGAATGGGAAACTCGCCTGAAACAAAGTATAGGTTTTCATTATGTGAATAATTTTAAAATCTTAGCTCAAACGGCTGCAAAACCTGTTTGCCCAGCACGGGGATATTGAGTTCTATAAGATAAAGCCATAAACATGTTTGTCTGAGTCTTCTATCAAAAGTTACAGCGATTTATATGAAGTTGTACGAAAACGCTTTATTTCGCCAAGACAGTGTGTTTCTCACTGTTACATGCATTTGAATGGGAAACTCGCCTGAAACAAAGTATAGGTTTTCATTATGTGAATAATTTTAAAATCTTAGCTCAAACGGCTGCAAAACCTGTTTGCCCAGCACGGGGATATTGAGTTCTATAAGATAAAGCCATAAACATGTTTGTCTGAGTCTTCTATCAAAAGTTACAGCGATTTATATGAAGTTGTACGAAAACGCTTTATTTCGCCAAGACAGTGTGTTTCTCACTGTTACATGCATTTGAATGGGAAACTCGCCTGAAACAAAGTATAGGTTTTCATTATGTGAATAATTTTAAAATCTTAGCTCAAACGGCTGCAAAACCTGTTTGCCCAGCACGGGGATATTGAGTTCTATAAGATAAAGCCATAAACATGTGTTTCTGAGTCTTCTATCAAAAGTTACAGCGATTTATATGAAGTTGTTCAAAAGCGCTTTATTTCGCCAAGACAATGCGTTTCTCACTGTTACATGCATTTGAATGGGAAACTCGCCCGAGACAAAGTATAGGTTTTCATTATGTGAATAATTTTAAAATCTTAGCTCAAACGGCTGCAAAACCTGTTTGCCCAGCACGGGGATATTGAGTTCTATAAGATAAAGCCATAAACATGTGTTTCTGAGTCTTCTATCAAAAGTTACAGCGATTTATATGAAGTTGTTCAAAAACGCTTTATTTCGCCAAGACAATGCGTTTCTCACTGTTACATGCATTTGAATGGGAAACTCGCCCGAGACAAAGTATAGGTTTTCATTATGTGAATAATTTTAAAATCTTAGCTCAAACGGCTGCAAAACCTGTTTGCCCAGCACTGGGATATTGAGTTCTATAAGATAAAGCCATAAACATGTTTGTCTGAGTCTTCTATCAAAGGTTACAGCGATTTATATGAAGTTGTACGAAAACGCTTTATTTCGCCAAGACAGTGTGTTTCTCACTGTTACATGCATTTGAATGGGAAACTCGCCCGAGACAAAGTATAGGTTTTCATTATGTGAATAATTTTAAAATCTTAGCTCAAACGGCTGCAAAACCTGTTTGCCCAGCACGGGATATTGAGTTCTATAAGATAAAGCCATAAACATGTTTGTCTGAGTCTTCCATCAAAAGTTACAGCGATTTATATGAAGTTGTTCAAAAACGCTTTATTTCGCCAAGACAATGCGTTTCTCACTGTTACATGCATTTGAATGGGAAACTCGCCTGAAACAAAGTATAGGTTTTCATTATGTGAATAATTTTAAAATCTTAGCTCAAACGGCTGCAAAACCTGTTTGCCCAGCACGGGGATATTGAGTTCTATAAGATAAAGCCATAAACACGTGTTTCTGAGTCTTCTATCAAAAGTTACAGCGATTTATATGAAGTTGTACAAAAATGCTTTCTTTCGCCAAGACAATGCGTTTCTCACTGTTACATGCATTTGAATGGGAAACTCGCCTGAAACAAAGTATAGGTTTTCATTATGTGAATAATTTTAAAATCTTAGCTCAAACGGCTGCAAAACCTGTTTGCCCAGCACGGGGATATTGAGTTCTATAAGATAAAGCCATAAACATGTGTTTCTGAGTCTTCTATCAAAAGTTACAGCGATTTATATGAAGTTGTTCAAAAACGCTTTATTTCGCCAAGACAATGCGTTTCTCACTGTTACATGCATTTGAATGGGAAACTCGCCCGAGACAAAGTATAGGTTTTCATTATGTGAATAATTTTAAAATCTTAGCTCAAACGGCTGCAAAACCTGTTTGCCCAGCACGGGGATATTGAGTTCTATAAGATAAAGCCATAAACATGTGTTTCTGAGTCTTCTATCAAAAGTTACAGCGATTTATATGAAGTTGTTCAAAAGCGCTTTATTTCGCCAAGACAATGCGTTTCTCACTGTTACATGCATTTGAATGGGAAACTCGCCCGAGACAAAGTATAGGTTTTCATTATGTGAATAATTTTAAAATCTTAGCTCAAACGGCTGCAAAACCTGTTTGCCCAGCACGGGGATATTGAGTTCTATAAGATAAAGCCATAAACACGTGTTTCTGAGTCTTCTATCAAAAGTTACAGCGATTTATATGAAGTTGTTCAAAAACGCTTTATTTCGCCAAGACAATGCGTTTCTCACTGTTACATGCATTTGAATGGGAAACTCGCCCGAGACAAAGTATAGGTTTTCATTATGTGAATAATTTTAAAATCTTAGCTCAAACGGCTGCAAAACCTGTTTGCCCAGCACGGGGATATTGAGTTCTATAAGATAAAGCCATAAACATGTTTGTCTGAGTCTTCTATCAAAGGTTACAGCGATTTATATGAAGTTGTACGAAAACGCTTTATTTCGCCAAGACAGTGTGTTTCTCACTGTTACATGCATTTGAATGGGAAACTCGCCCGAGACAAAGTATAGGTTTTCATTATGTGAATAATTTTAAAATCTTAGCTCAAACGGCTGCAAAACCTGTTTGCCCAGCACGGGATATTGAGTTCTATAAGATAAAGCCATAAACATGTTTGTCTGAGTCTTCCATCAAAAGTTACAGCGATTTATATGAAGTTGTTCAAAAACGCTTTATTTCGCCAAGACAATGCGTTTCTCACTGTTACATGCATTTGAATGGGAAACTCGCCTGAAACAAAGTATAGGTTTTCATTATGTGAATAATTTTAAAATCTTAGCTCAAACGGCTGCAAAACCTGTTTGCCCAGCACGGGGATATTGAGTTCTATAAGATAAAGCCATAAACATGTTTGTCTGAGTCTTCTATCAAAAGTTACAGCGATTTATATGAAGTTGTACGAAAACGCTTTATTTCGCCAAGACAGTGTGTTTCTCACTGTTACATGCATTTGAATGGGAAACTCGCCTGAAACAAAGTATAGGTTTTCATTATGTGAATAATTTTAAAATCTTAGCTCAAACGGCTGCAAAACCTGTTTGCCCAGCACGGGGATATTGAGTTCTATAAGATAAAGCCATAAACATGTTTGTCTGAGTCTTCTATCAAAAGTTACAGCGATTTATATGAAGTTGTACGAAAACGCTTTATTTCGCCAAGACAGTGTGTTTCTCACTGTTACATGCATTTGAATGGGAAACTCGCCTGAAACAAAGTATAGGTTTTCATTATGTGAATAATTTTAAAATCTTAGCTCAAACGGCTGCAAAACCTGTTTGCCCAGCACGGGGATATTGAGTTCTATAAGATAAAGCCATAAACATGTGTTTCTGAGTCTTCTATCAAAAGTTACAGCGATTTATATGAAGTTGTTCAAAAGCGCTTTATTTCGCCAAGACAATGCGTTTCTCACTGTTACATGCATTTGAATGGGAAACTCGCCCGAGACAAAGTATAGGTTTTCATTATGTGAATAATTTTAAAATCTTAGCTCAAACGGCTGCAAAACCTGTTTGCCCAGCACGGGGATATTGAGTTCTATAAGATAAAGCCATAAACATGTGTTTCTGAGTCTTCTATCAAAAGTTACAGCGATTTATATGAAGTTGTTCAAAAACGCTTTATTTCGCCAAGACAATGCGTTTCTCACTGTTACATGCATTTGAATGGGAAACTCGCCCGAGACAAAGTATAGGTTTTCATTATGTGAATAATTTTAAAATCTTAGCTCAAACGGCTGCAAAACCTGTTTGCCCAGCACTGGGATATTGAGTTCTATAAGATAAAGCCATAAACATGTTTGTCTGAGTCTTCTATCAAAGGTTACAGCGATTTATATGAAGTTGTACGAAAACGCTTTATTTCGCCAAGACAGTGTGTTTCTCACTGTTACATGCATTTGAATGGGAAACTCGCCCGAGACAAAGTATAGGTTTTCATTATGTGAATAATTTTAAAATCTTAGCTCAAACGGCTGCAAAACCTGTTTGCCCAGCACGGGATATTGAGTTCTATAAGATAAAGCCATAAACATGTTTGTCTGAGTCTTCCATCAAAAGTTACAGCGATTTATATGAAGTTGTTCAAAAACGCTTTATTTCGCCAAGACAATGCGTTTCTCACTGTTACATGCATTTGAATGGGAAACTCGCCTGAAACAAAGTATAGGTTTTCATTATGTGAATAATTTTAAAATCTTAGCTCAAACGGCTGCAAAACCTGTTTGCCCAGCACGGGGATATTGAGTTCTATAAGATAAAGCCATAAACATGTGTTTCTGAGTCTTCTATCAAAAGTTACAGCGATTTATATGAAGTTGTTCAAAAACGCTTTATTTCGCCAAGACAATGCGTTTCTCACTGTTACATGCATTTGAATGGGAAACTCGCCCGAGACAAAGTATAGGTTTTCATTATGTGAATAATTTTAAAATCTTAGCTCAAACGGCTGCAAAACCTGTTTGCCCAGCACGGGGATATTGAGTTCTATAAGATAAAGCCATAAACACGTGTTTCTGAGTCTTCTATCAAAAGTTACAGCGATTTATATGAAGTTGTTCAAAAACGCTTTATTTCGCCAAGACAATGCGTTTCTCACTGTTACATGCATTTGAATGGGAAACTCGCCCGAGACAAAGTATAGGTTTTCATTATGTGAATAATTTTAAAATCTTAGCTCAAACGGCTGCAAAACCTGTTTGCCCAGCACGGGGATATTGAGTTCTATAAGATAAAGCCATAAACATGTTTGTCTGAGTCTTCTATCAAAAGTTACAGCGATTTATATGAAGTTGTACGAAAACGCTTTATTTCGCCAAGACAATGCGTTTCTCACTGTTACATGCATTTGAATGGGAAACTCGCCTGAGACAAAGTATAGGTTTTCATTATGTGAATAATTTTAAAATCTTAGCTCAAACGGCTGCAAAACCTGTTTGCCCAGCACGGGGATATTGAGTTCTATAAGATAAAGCCATAAACATGTTTGTCTGAGTCTTCTATCAAAAGTTACAGCGATTTATATGAAGTTGTACGAAAACGCTTTATTTCGCCAAGACAATGCGTTTCTCACTGTTACATGCATTTGAATGGGAAACTCGCCCGAGACAAAGTATAGGTTTTCATTATGTGAATAATTTTAAAATCTTAGCTCAAACGGCTGCAAAACCTGTTTGCCCAGCACGGGGATATTGAGTTCTATAAGATAAAGCCATAAACATGTGTTTCTGAGTCTTCTATCAAAAGTTACAGCGATTTATATGAAGTTGTTCAAAAACGCTTTATTTCGCCAAGACAATGCGTTTCTCACTGTTACATGCATTTGAATGGGAAACTCGCCCGAGACAAAGTATAGGTTTTCATTATGTGAATAATTTTAAAATCTTAGCTCAAACGGCTGCAAAACCTGTTTGCCCAGCACGGGGATATTGAGTTCTATAAGATAAAGCCATAAACATGTGTTTCTGAGTCTTCTATCAAAAGTTACAGCGATTTATATGAAGTTGTTCAAAAACGCTTTATTTCGCCAAGACAATGCGTTTCTCACTGTTACATGCATTTGAATGGGAAACTCGCCTGAAACAAAGTATAGGTTTTCATTATGTGAATAATTTTAAAATCTTAGCTCAAACGGCTGCAAAACCTGTTTGCCCAGCACGGGGATATTGAGTTCTATAAGATAAAGCCATAAACACGTGTTTCTGAGTCTTCTATCAAAAGTTACAGCGATTTATATGAAGTTGTACAAAAATGCTTTCTTTCGCCAAGACAATGCGTTTCTCACTGTTACATGCATTTGAATGGGAAACTCGCCCGAGACAAAGTATAGGTTTTCATTATGTGAATAATTTTAAAATCTTAGCTCAAACGGCTGCAAAACCAGCACGGGGATATTGAGTTCTATAAGATAAAGCCATAAACATGTGTTTCTGAGTCTTCTATCAAAAGTTACAGCGATTTATATGAAGTTGTTCAAAAACGCTTTATTTCGCCAAGACAATGCGTTTCTCACTGTTACATGCATTTGAATGGGAAACTCGCCTGAAACAAAGTATAGGTTTTCATTATGTGAATAATTTTAAAATCTTAGCTCAAACGGCTGCAAAACCTGTTTGCCCAGCACGGGGATATTGAGTTCTATAAGATAAAGCCATAAACATGTTTGTCTGAGTCTTCTATCAAAAGTTACAGCGATTTATATGAAGTTGTACAAAAACGCTTTATTTCGCCAAGACAATGCGTTTCTCACTGTTACATGCATTTGAATGGGAAACTCGCCTGAAACAAAGTATAGGTTTTCATTATGTGAATAATTTTAAAATCTTAGCTCAAACGGCTGCAAAACCTGTTTGCCCAGCACGGGGATATTGAGTTCTATAAGATAAAGCCATAAACACGTGTTTCTGAGTCTTCTATCAAAAGTTACAGCGATTTATATGAAGTTGTACAAAAATGCTTTCTTTCGCCAAGACAATGCGTTTCTCACTGTTACATGCATTTGAATGGGAAACTCGCCCGAGACAAAGTATAGGTTTTCATTATGTGAATAATTTTAAAATCTTAGCTCAAACGGCTGCAAAACCTGTTTGCCCAGCACGGGGATATTGAGTTCTATAAGATAAAGCCATAAACATGTGTTTCTGAGTCTTCTATCAAAAGTTACAGCGATTTATATGAAGTTGTTCAAAAACGCTTTATTTCGCCAAGACAATGCGTTTCTCACTGTTACATGCATTTGAATGGGAAACTCGCCTGAAACAAAGTATAGGTTTTCATTATGTGAATAATTTTAAAATCTTAGCTCAAACGGCTGCAAAACCTGTTTGCCCAGCACGGGGATATTGAGTTCTATAAGATAAAGCCATAAACATGTTTGTCTGAGTCTTCTATCAAAAGTTACAGCGATTTATATGAAGTTGTACGAAAACGCTTTATTTCGCCAAGACAGTGTGTTTCTCACTGTTACATGCATTTGAATGGGAAACTCGCCCGAGACAAAGTATAGGTTTTCATTATGTGAATAATTTTAAAATCTTAGCTCAAACGGCTGCAAAACCTGTTTGCCCAGCACGGGGATATTGAGTTCTATAAGATAAAGCCATAAACATGTGTTTCTGAGTCTTCTATCAAAAGTTACAGCGATTTATATGAAGTTGTTCAAAAACGCTTTATTTCGCCAAGACAATGCGTTTCTCACTGTTACATGCATTTGAATGGGAAACTCGCCCGAGACAAAGTATAGGTTTTCATTATGTGAATAATTTTAAAATCTTAGCTCAAACGGCTGCAAAACCTGTTTGCCCAGCACGGGGATATTGAGTTCTATAAGATAAAGCCATAAACATGTGTTTCTGAGTCTTCTATCAAAAGTTACAGCGATTTATATGAAGTTGTTCAAAAACGCTTTATTTCGCCAAGACAATGCGTTTCTCACTGTTACATGCATTTGAATGGGAAACTCGCCTGAAACAAAGTATAGGTTTTCATTATGTGAATAATTTTAAAATCTTAGCTCAAACGGCTGCAAAACCTGTTTGCCCAGCACGGGGATATTGAGTTCTATAAGATAAAGCCATAAACATGTTTGTCTGAGTCTTCTATCAAAAGTTACAGCGATTTATATGAAGTTGTACGAAAACGCTTTATTTCGCCAAGACAGTGTGTTTCTCACTGTTACATGCATTTGAATGGGAAACTCGCCCGAGACAAAGTATAGGTTTTCATTATGTGAATAATTTTAAAATCTTAGCTCAAACGGCTGCAAAACCTGTTTGCCCAGCACGGGGATATTGAGTTCTATAAGATAAAGCCATAAACATGTGTTTCTGAGTCTTCTATCAAAAGTTACAGCGATTTATATGAAGTTGTACAAAAATGCTTTCTTTCGCCAAGACAATGCGTTTCTCACTGTTACATGCATTTGAATGGGAAACTCGCCTGAAACAAAGTATAGGTTTTCATTATGTGAATAATTTTAAAATCTTAGCTCAAACGGCTGCAAAACCTGTTTGCCCAGCACGGGGATATTGAGTTCTATAAGATAAAGCCATAAACATGTGTTTCTGAGTCTTCTATCAAAAGTTACAGCGATTTATATGAAGTTGTACAAAAATGCTTTCTTTCGCCAAGACAATGCGTTTCTCACTGTTACATGCATTTGAATGGGAAACTCGCCTGAAACAAAGTATAGGTTTTCATTATGTGAATAATTTTAAAATCTTAGCTCAAACGGCTGCAAAACCTGTTTGCCCAGCACGGGGATATTGAGTTCTATAAGATAAAGCCATAAACATGTTTGTCTGAGTCTTCTATCAAAAGTTACAGCGATTTATATGAAGTTGTACGAAAACGCTTTATTTCGCCAAGACAGTGTGTTTCTCACTGTTACATGCATTTGAATGGGAAACTCGCCCGAGACAAAGTATAGGTTTTCATTATGTGAATAATTTTAAAATCTTAGCTCAAACGGCTGCAAAACCTGTTTGCCCAGCACGGGGATATTGAGTTCTATAAGATAAAGCCATAAACACGTGTTTCTGAGTCTTCTATCAAAAGTTACAGCGATTTATATGAAGTTGTACAAAAATGCTTTCTTTCGCCAAGACAATGCGTTTCTCACTGTTACATGCATTTGAATGGGAAACTCGCCCGAGACAAAGTATAGGTTTTCATTATGTGAATAATTTTAAAATCTTAGCTCAAACGGCTGCAAAACCTGTTTGCCCAGCACGGGGATATTGAGTTCTATAAGATAAAGCCATAAACATGTGTTTCTGAGTCTTCTATCAAAAGTTACAGCGATTTATATGAAGTTGTTCAAAAACGCTTTATTTCGCCAAGACAATGCGTTTCTCACTGTTACATGCATTTGAATGGGAAACTCGCCTGAAACAAAGTATAGGTTTTCATTATGTGAATAATTTTAAAATCTTAGCTCAAACGGCTGCAAAACCTGTTTGCCCAGCACGGGGATATTGAGTTCTATAAGATAAAGCCATAAACATGTTTGTCTGAGTCTTCTATCAAAAGTTACAGCGATTTATATGAAGTTGTACAAAAACGCTTTATTTCGCCAAGACAATGCGTTTCTCACTGTTACATGCATTTGAATGGGAAACTCGCCTGAAACAAAGTATAGGTTTTCATTATGTGAATAATTTTAAAATCTTAGCTCAAACGGCTGCAAAACCTGTTTGCCCAGCACGGGGATATTGAGTTCTATAAGATAAAGCCATAAACACGTGTTTCTGAGTCTTCTATCAAAAGTTACAGCGATTTATATGAAGTTGTACAAAAATGCTTTCTTTCGCCAAGACAATGCGTTTCTCACTGTTACATGCATTTGAATGGGAAACTCGCCCGAGACAAAGTATAGGTTTTCATTATGTGAATAATTTTAAAATCTTAGCTCAAACGGCTGCAAAACCTGTTTGCCCAGCACGGGGATATTGAGTTCTATAAGATAAAGCCATAAACATGTGTTTCTGAGTCTTCTATCAAAAGTTACAGCGATTTATATGAAGTTGTTCAAAAACGCTTTATTTCGCCAAGACAATGCGTTTCTCACTGTTACATGCATTTGAATGGGAAACTCGCCTGAAACAAAGTATAGGTTTTCATTATGTGAATAATTTTAAAATCTTAGCTCAAACGGCTGCAAAACCTGTTTGCCCAGCACGGGGATATTGAGTTCTATAAGATAAAGCCATAAACATGTTTGTCTGAGTCTTCTATCAAAAGTTACAGCGATTTATATGAAGTTGTACGAAAACGCTTTATTTCGCCAAGACAGTGTGTTTCTCACTGTTACATGCATTTGAATGGGAAACTCGCCCGAGACAAAGTATAGGTTTTCATTATGTGAATAATTTTAAAATCTTAGCTCAAACGGCTGCAAAACCTGTTTGCCCAGCACGGGGATATTGAGTTCTATAAGATAAAGCCATAAACATGTGTTTCTGAGTCTTCTATCAAAAGTTACAGCGATTTATATGAAGTTGTACAAAAATGCTTTCTTTCGCCAAGACAATGCGTTTCTCACTGTTACATGCATTTGAATGGGAAACTCGCCTGAAACAAAGTATAGGTTTTCATTATGTGAATAATTTTAAAATCTTAGCTCAAACGGCTGCAAAACCTGTTTGCCCAGCACGGGGATATTGAGTTCTATAAGATAAAGCCATAAACATGTGTTTCTGAGTCTTCTATCAAAAGTTACAGCGATTTATATGAAGTTGTACAAAAATGCTTTCTTTCGCCAAGACAATGCGTTTCTCACTGTTACATGCATTTGAATGGGAAACTCGCCTGAAACAAAGTATAGGTTTTCATTATGTGAATAATTTTAAAATCTTAGCTCAAACGGCTGCAAAACCTGTTTGCCCAGCACGGGGATATTGAGTTCTATAAGATAAAGCCATAAACACGTGTTTCTGAGTCTTCTATCAAAAGTTACAGCGATTTATATGAAGTTGTACAAAAATGCTTTCTTTCGCCAAGACAATGCGTTTCTCACTGTTACATGCATTTGAATGGGAAACTCGCCCGAGACAAAGTATAGGTTTTCATTATGTGAATAATTTTAAAATCTTAGCTCAAACGGCTGCAAAACCTGTTTGCCCAGCACGGGGATATTGAGTTCTATAAGATAAAGCCATAAACATGTGTTTCTGAGTCTTCTATCAAAAGTTACAGCGATTTATATGAAGTTGTTCAAAAACGCTTTATTTCGCCAAGACAATGCGTTTCTCACTGTTACATGCATTTGAATGGGAAACTCGCCTGAAACAAAGTATAGGTTTTCATTATGTGAATAATTTTAAAATCTTAGCTCAAACGGCTGCAAAACCTGTTTGCCCAGCACGGGGATATTGAGTTCTATAAGATAAAGCCATAAACATGTTTGTCTGAGTCTTCTATCAAAAGTTACAGCGATTTATATGAAGTTGTACAAAAACGCTTTATTTCGCCAAGACAATGCGTTTCTCACTGTTACATGCATTTGAATGGGAAACTCGCCTGAAACAAAGTATAGGTTTTCATTATGTGAATAATTTTAAAATCTTAGCTCAAACGGCTGCAAAACCTGTTTGCCCAGCACGGGGATATTGAGTTCTATAAGATAAAGCCATAAACACGTGTTTCTGAGTCTTCTATCAAAAGTTACAGCGATTTATATGAAGTTGTACAAAAATGCTTTCTTTCGCCAAGACAATGCGTTTCTCACTGTTACATGCATTTGAATGGGAAACTCGCCCGAGACAAAGTATAGGTTTTCATTATGTGAATAATTTTAAAATCTTAGCTCAAACGGCTGCAAAACCTGTTTGCCCAGCACGGGGATATTGAGTTCTATAAGATAAAGCCATAAACATGTTTGTCTGAGTCTTCTATCAAAAGTTACAGCGATTTATATGAAGTTGTACGAAAACGCTTTATTTCGCCAAGACAGTGTGTTTCTCACTGTTACATGCATTTGAATGGGAAACTCGCCCGAGACAAAGTATAGGTTTTCATTATGTGAATAATTTTAAAATCTTAGCTCAAACGGCTGCAAAACCTGTTTGCCCAGCACGGGGATATTGAGTTCTATAAGATAAAGCCATAAACATGTGTTTCTGAGTCTTCTATCAAAAGTTACAGCGATTTATATGAAGTTGTACAAAAATGCTTTCTTTCGCCAAGACAATGCGTTTCTCACTGTTACATGCATTTGAATGGGAAACTCGCCTGAAACAAAGTATAGGTTTTCATTATGTGAATAATTTTAAAATCTTAGCTCAAACGGCTGCAAAACCTGTTTGCCCAGCACGGGGATATTGAGTTCTATAAGATAAAGCCATAAACATGTGTTTCTGAGTCTTCTATCAAAAGTTACAGCGATTTATATGAAGTTGTACAAAAATGCTTTCTTTCGCCAAGACAATGCGTTTCTCACTGTTACATGCATTTGAATGGGAAACTCGCCTGAAACAAAGTATAGGTTTTCATTATGTGAATAATTTTAAAATCTTAGCTCAAACGGCTGCAAAACCTGTTTGCCCAGCACGGGGATATTGAGTTCTATAAGATAAAGCCATAAACACGTGTTTCTGAGTCTTCTATCAAAAGTTACAGCGATTTATATGAAGTTGTACAAAAATGCTTTCTTTCGCCAAGACAATGCGTTTCTCACTGTTACATGCATTTGAATGGGAAACTCGCCTGAAACAAAGTATAGGTTTTCATTATGTGAATAATTTTAAAATCTTAGCTCAAACGGCTGCAAAACCTGTTTGCCCAGCACGGGGATATTGAGTTCTATAAGATAAAGCCATAAACATGTTTGTCTGAGTCTTCTATCAAAAGTTACAGCGATTTATATGAAGTTGTACAAAAACGCTTTATTTCGCCAAGACAATGCGTTTCTCACTGTTACATGCATTTGAATGGGAAACTCGCCCGAGACAAAGTATAGGTTTTCATTATGTGAATAATTTTAAAATCTTAGCTCAAACGGCTGCAAAACCTGTTTGCCCAGCACGGGGATATTGAGTTCTATAAGATAAAGCCATAAACATGTTTGTCTGAGTCTTCTATCAAAAGTTACAGCGATTTATATGAAGTTGTACGAAAACGCTTTATTTCGCCAAGACAGTGTGTTTCTCACTGTTACATGCATTTGAATGGGAAACTCGCCTGAAACAAAGTATAGGTTTTCATTATGTGAATAATTTTAAAATCTTAGCTCAAACGGCTGCAAAACCTGTTTGCCCAGCACGGGGATATTGAGTTCTATAAGATAAAGCCATAAACATGTGTTTCTGAGTCTTCTATCAAAAGTTACAGCGATTTATATGAAGTTGTTCAAAAACGCTTTATTTCGCCAAGACAATGCGTTTCTCACTGTTACATGCATTTGAATGGGAAACTCGCCCGAGACAAAGTATAGGTTTTCATTATGTGAATAATTTTAAAATCTTAGCTCAAACGGCTGCAAAACCTGTTTGCCCAGCACGGGGATATTGAGTTCTATAAGATAAAGCCATAAACATGTGTTTCTGAGTCTTCTATCAAAAGTTACAGCGATTTATATGAAGTTGTTCAAAAACGCTTTATTTCGCCAAGACAATGCGTTTCTCACTGTTACATGCATTTGAATGGGAAACTCGCCTGAAACAAAGTATAGGTTTTCATTATGTGAATAATTTTAAAATCTTAGCTCAAACGGCTGCAAAACCTGTTTGCCCAGCACGGGGATATTGAGTTCTATAAGATAAAGCCATAAACATGTTTGTCTGAGTCTTCTATCAAAAGTTACAGCGATTTATATGAAGTTGTACGAAAACGCTTTATTTCGCCAAGACAGTGTGTTTCTCACTGTTACATGCATTTGAATGGGAAACTCGCCCGAGACAAAGTATAGGTTTTCATTATGTGAATAATTTTAAAATCTTAGCTCAAACGGCTGCAAAACCTGTTTGCCCAGCACGGGGATATTGAGTTCTATAAGATAAAGCCATAAACATGTGTTTCTGAGTCTTCTATCAAAAGTTACAGCGATTTATATGAAGTTGTTCAAAAACGCTTTATTTCGCCAAGACAATGCGTTTCTCACTGTTACATGCATTTGAATGGGAAACTCGCCCGAGACAAAGTATAGGTTTTCATTATGTGAATAATTTTAAAATCTTAGCTCAAACGGCTGCAAAACCTGTTTGCCCAGCACGGGGATATTGAGTTCTATAAGATAAAGCCATAAACATGTGTTTCTGAGTCTTCTATCAAAAGTTACAGCGATTTATATGAAGTTGTTCAAAAACGCTTTATTTCGCCAAGACAATGCGTTTCTCACTGTTACATGCATTTGAATGGGAAACTCGCCTGAAACAAAGTATAGGTTTTCATTATGTGAATAATTTTAAAATCTTAGCTCAAACGGCTGCAAAACCTGTTTGCCCAGCACGGGGATATTGAGTTCTATAAGATAAAGCCATAAACATGTGTTTCTGAGTCTTCTATCAAAAGTTACAGCGATTTATATGAAGTTGTTCAAAAACGCTTTATTTCGCCAAGACAATGCGTTTCTCACTGTTACATGCATTTGAATGGGAAACTCGCCCGAGACAAAGTATAGGTTTTCATTATGTGAATAATTTTAAAATCTTAGCTCAAACGGCTGCAAAACCTGTTTGCCCAGCACGGGGATATTGAGTTCTATAAGATAAAGCCATAAACATGTGTTTCTGAGTCTTCTATCAAAAGTTACAGCGATTTATATGAAGTTGTTCAAAAACGCTTTATTTCGCCAAGACAATGCGTTTCTCACTGTTACATGCATTTGAA
This sequence comes from Rhamphochromis sp. 'chilingali', assembly GCF_963969265.1. Taxonomy (NCBI): domain Eukaryota; kingdom Metazoa; phylum Chordata; class Actinopteri; order Cichliformes; family Cichlidae; genus Rhamphochromis; species Rhamphochromis sp. 'chilingali'. Next base: position 29,270,834 of record NC_137932.1, read on the forward strand.
TGGGAAACTCGCCTGAAACAAAGTATAGGTTTTCATTATGTGAATAATTTTAAAATCTTAGCTCAAACGGCTGCAAAACCTGTTTGCCCAGCACGGGGATATTGAGTTCTATAAGATAAAGCCATAAACATGTGTTTCTGAGTCTTCTATCAAAAGTTACAGCGATTTATATGAAGTTGTACAAAAATGCTTTCTTTCGCCAAGACAATGCGTTTCTCACTGTTACATGCATTTGAATGGGAAACTCGCCTGAAACAAAGTATAGGTTTTCATTATGTGAATAATTTTAAAATCTTAGCTCAAACGGCTGCAAAACCTGTTTGCCCAGCACGGGGATATTGAGTTCTATAAGATAAAGCCATAAACATGTGTTTCTGAGTCTTCTATCAAAAGTTACAGCGATTTATATGAAGTTGTACAAAAATGCTTTCTTTCGCCAAGACAATGCGTTTCTCACTGTTACATGCATTTGAATGGGAAACTCGCCTGAAACAAAGTATAGGTTTTCATTATGTGAATAATTTTAAAATCTTAGCTCAAACGGCTGCAAAACCTGTTTGCCCAGCACGGGGATATTGAGTTCTATAAGATAAAGCCATAAACATGTTTGTCTGAGTCTTCTATCAAAAGTTACAGCGATTTATATGAAGTTGTACGAAAACGCTTTATTTCGCCAAGACAGTGTGTTTCTCACTGTTACATGCATTTGAATGGGAAACTCGCCCGAGACAAAGTATAGGTTTTCATTATGTGAATAATTTTAAAATCTTAGCTCAAACGGCTGCAAAACCTGTTTGCCCAGCACGGGGATATTGAGTTCTATAAGATAAAGCCATAAACACGTGTTTCTGAGTCTTCTATCAAAAGTTACAGCGATTTATATGAAGTTGTACAAAAATGCTTTCTTTCGCCAAGACAATGCGTTTCTCACTGTTACATGCATTTGAATGGGAAACTCGCCTGAAACAAAGTATAGGTTTTCATTATGTGAATAATTTTAAAATCTTAGCTCAAACGGCTGCAAAACCTGTTTGCCCAGCACGGGGATATTGAGTTCTATAAGATAAAGCCATAAACATGTTTGTCTGAGTCTTCTATCAAAAGTTACAGCGATTTATATGAAGTTGTACGAAAACGCTTTATTTCGCCAAGACAGTGTGTTTCTCACTGTTACATGCATTTGAATGGGAAACTCGCCTGAAACAAAGTATAGGTTTTCATTATGTGAATAATTTTAAAATCTTAGCTCAAACGGCTGCAAAACCTGTTTGCCCAGCACGGGGATATTGAGTTCTATAAGATAAAGCCATAAACATGTTTGTCTGAGTCTTCTATCAAAAGTTACAGCGATTTATATGAAGTTGTACAAAAACGCTTTATTTCGCCAAGACAATGCGTTTCTCACTGTTACATGCATTTGAATGGGAAACTCGCCCGAGACAAAGTATAGGTTTTCATTATGTGAATAATTTTAAAATCTTAGCTCAAACGGCTGCAAAACCTGTTTGCCCAGCACGGGGATATTGAGTTCTATAAGATAAAGCCATAAACATGTTTGTCTGAGTCTTCTATCAAAAGTTACAGCGATTTATATGAAGTTGTACGAAAACGCTTTATTTCGCCAAGACAGTGTGTTTCTCACTGTTACATGCATTTGAATGGGAAACTCGCCTGAAACAAAGTATAGGTTTTCATTATGTGAATAATTTTAAAATCTTAGCTCAAACGGCTGCAAAACCTGTTTGCCCAGCACGGGGATATTGAGTTCTATAAGATAAAGCCATAAACATGTGTTTCTGAGTCTTCTATCAAAAGTTACAGCGATTTATATGAAGTTGTTCAAAAACGCTTTATTTCGCCAAGACAATGCGTTTCTCACTGTTACATGCATTTGAATGGGAAACTCGCCCGAGACAAAGTATAGGTTTTCATTATGTGAATAATTTTAAAATCTTAGCTCAAACGGCTGCAAAACCTGTTTTCCCAGCACGGGGATATTGAGTTCTATAAGATAAAGCCATAAACATGTGTTTCTGAGTCTTCTATCAAAAGTTACAGCGATTTATATGAAGTTGTTCAAAAACGCTTTATTTCGCCAAGACAATGCGTTTCTCACTGTTACATGCATTTGAATGGGAAACTCGCCTGAAACAAAGTATAGGTTTTCATTATGTGAATAATTTTAAAATCTTAGCTCAAACGGCTGCAAAACCTGTTTGCCCAGCACGGGGATATTGAGTTCTATAAGATAAAGCCATAAACATGTTTGTCTGAGTCTTCTATCAAAAGTTACAGCGATTTATATGAAGTTGTACGAAAACGCTTTATTTCGCCAAGACAGTGTGTTTCTCACTGTTACATGCATTTGAATGGGAAACTCGCCCGAGACAAAGTATAGGTTTTCATTATGTGAATAATTTTAAAATCTTAGCTCAAACGGCTGCAAAACCTGTTTGCCCAGCACGGGGATATTGAGTTCTATAAGATAAAGCCATAAACATGTGTTTCTGAGTCTTCTATCAAAAGTTACAGCGATTTATATGAAGTTGTTCAAAAACGCTTTATTTCGCCAAGACAATGCGTTTCTCACTGTTACATGCATTTGAATGGGAAACTCGCCCGAGACAAAGTATAGGTTTTCATTATGTGAATAATTTTAAAATCTTAGCTCAAACGGCTGCAAAACCTGTTTGCCCAGCACGGGGATATTGAGTTCTATAAGATAAAGCCATAAACATGTGTTTCTGAGTCTTCTATCAAAAGTTACAGCGATTTATATGAAGTTGTTCAAAAACGCTTTATTTCGCCAAGACAATGCGTTTCTCACTGTTACATGCATTTGAATGGGAAACTCGCCTGAAACAAAGTATAGGTTTTCATTATGTGAATAATTTTAAAATCTTAGCTCAAACGGCTGCAAAACCTGTTTGCCCAGCACGGGGATATTGAGTTCTATAAGATAAAGCCATAAACATGTTTGTCTGAGTCTTCTATCAAAAGTTACAGCGATTTATATGAAGTTGTACGAAAACGCTTTATTTCGCCAAGACAGTGTGTTTCTCACTGTTACATGCATTTGAATGGGAAACTCGCCCGAGACAAAGTATAGGTTTTCATTATGTGAATAATTTTAAAATCTTAGCTCAAACGGCTGCAAAACCTGTTTGCCCAGCACGGGGATATTGAGTTCTATAAGATAAAGCCATAAACATGTGTTTCTGAGTCTTCTATCAAAAGTTACAGCGATTTATATGAAGTTGTACAAAAATGCTTTCTTTCGCCAAGACAATGCGTTTCTCACTGTTACATGCATTTGAATGGGAAACTTGCCTGAAACAAAGTATAGGTTTTCATTATGTGAATAATTTTAAAATCTTAGCTCAAACGGCTGCAAAACCTGTTTGCCCAGCACGGGGATATTGAGTTCTATAAGATAAAGCCATAAACACGTGTTTCTGAGTCTTCTATCAAAAGTTACAGCGATTTATATGAAGTTGTACAAAAATGCTTTCTTTCGCCAAGACAATGCGTTTCTCACTGTTACATGCATTTGAATGGGAAACTCGCCTGAAACAAAGTATAGGTTTTCATTATGTGAATAATTTTAAAATCTTAGCTCAAACGGCTGCAAAACCTGTTTGCCCAGCACGGGGATATTGAGTTCTATAAGATAAAGCCATAAACATGTTTGTCTGAGTCTTCTATCAAAAGTTACAGCGATTTATATGAAGTTGTACGAAAACGCTTTATTTCGCCAAGACAGTGTGTTTCTCACTGTTACATGCATTTGAATGGGAAACTCGCCCGAGACAAAGTATAGGTTTTCATTATGTGAATAATTTTAAAATCTTAGCTCAAACGGCTGCAAAACCTGTTTGCCCAGCACGGGGATATTGAGTTCTATAAGATAAAGCCATAAACATGTGTTTCTGAGTCTTCTATCAAAAGTTACAGCGATTTATATGAAGTTGTACAAAAATGCTTTCTTTCGCCAAGACAATGCGTTTCTCACTGTTACATGCATTTGAATGGGAAACTCGCCTGAAACAAAGTATAGGTTTTCATTATGTGAATAATTTTAAAATCTTAGCTCAAACGGCTGCAAAACCTGTTTGCCCAGCACGGGGATATTGAGTTCTATAAGATAAAGCCATAAACATGTTTGTCTGAGTCTTCTATCAAAAGTTACAGCGATTTATATGAAGTTGTACGAAAACGCTTTATTTCGCCAAGACAGTGTGTTTCTCACTGTTACATGCATTTGAATGGGAAACTCGCCCGAGACAAAGTATAGGTTTTCATTATGTGAATAATTTTAAAATCTTAGCTCAAACGGCTGCAAAACCTGTTTGCCCAGCACGGGGATATTGAGTTCTATAAGATAAAGCCATAAACACGTGTTTCTGAGTCTTCTATCAAAAGTTACAGCGATTTATATGAAGTTGTACAAAAATGCTTTCTTTCGCCAAGACAATGCGTTTCTCACTGTTACATGCATTTGAATGGGAAACTCGCCTGAAACAAAGTATAGGTTTTCATTATGTGAATAATTTTAAAATCTTAGCTCAAACGGCTGCAAAACCTGTTTGCCCAGCACGGGGATATTGAGTTCTATAAGATAAAGCCATAAACATGTTTGTCTGAGTCTTCTATCAAAAGTTACAGCGATTTATATGAAGTTGTACAAAAACGCTTTATTTCGCCAAGACAATGCGTTTCTCACTGTTACATGCATTTGAATGGGAAACTCGCCCGAGACAAAGTATAGGTTTTCATTATGTGAATAATTTTAAAATCTTAGCTCAAACGGCTGCAAAACCTGTTTGCCCAGCACGGGGATATTGAGTTCTATAAGATAAAGCCATAAACATGTTTGTCTGAGTCTTCTATCAAAAGTTACAGCGATTTATATGAAGTTGTACGAAAACGCTTTATTTCGCCAAGACAGTGTGTTTCTCACTGTTACATGCATTTGAATGGGAAACTCGCCTGAAACAAAGTATAGGTTTTCATTATGTGAATAATTTTAAAATCTTAGCTCAAACGGCTGCAAAACCTGTTTGCCCAGCACGGGGATATTGAGTTCTATAAGATAAAGCCATAAACATGTTTGTCTGAGTCTTCTATCAAAAGTTACAGCGATTTATATGAAGTTGTACGAAAACGCTTTCTTTCGCCAAGACAATGCGTTTCTCACTGTTACATGCATTTGAATGGGAAACTCGCCTGAAACAAAGTATAGGTTTTCATTATGTGAATAATTTTAAAATCTTAGCTCAAACGGCTGCAAAACCTGTTTGCCCAGCACGGGGATATTGAGTTCTATAAGATAAAGCCATAAACATGTGTTTCTGAGTCTTCTATCAAAAGTTACAGCGATTTATATGAAGTTGTTCAAAAACGCTTTATTTCGCCAAGACAATGCGTTTCTCACTGTTACATGCATTTGAATGGGAAACTCGCCCGAGACAAAGTATAGGTTTTCATTATGTGAATAATTTTAAAATCTTAGCTCAAACGGCTGCAAAACCTGTTTGCCCAGCACGGGGATATTGAGTTCTATAAGATAAAGCCATAAACATGTGTTTCTGAGTCTTCTATCAAAAGTTACAGCGATTTATATGAAGTTGTTCAAAAATGCTTTCTTTCGCCAAGACAATGCGTTTCTCACTGTTACATGCATTTGAATGGGAAACTCGCCTGAAACAAAGTATAGGTTTTCATTATGTGAATAATTTTAAAATCTTAGCTCAAACGGCTGCAAAACCTGTTTGCCCAGCACGGGGATATTGAGTTCTATAAGATAAAGCCATAAACATGTTTGTCTGAGTCTTCTATCAAAAGTTACAGCGATTTATATGAAGTTGTACGAAAACGCTTTATTTCGCCAAGACAGTGTGTTTCTCACTGTTACATGCATTTGAATGGGAAACTCGCCTGAAACAAAGTATAGGTTTTCATTATGTGAATAATTTTAAAATCTTAGCTCAAACGGCTGCAAAACCTGTTTGCCCAGCACGGGGATATTGAGTTCTATAAGATAAAGCCATAAACATGTTTGTCTGAGTCTTCTATCAAAAGTTACAGCGATTTATATGAAGTTGTACGAAAACGCTTTATTTCGCCAAGACAGTGTGTTTCTCACTGTTACATGCATTTGAATGGGAAACTCGCCCGAGACAAAGTATAGGTTTTCATTATGTGAATAATTTTAAAATCTTAGCTCAAACGGCTGCAAAACCTGTTTGCCCAGCACGGGGATATTGAGTTCTATAAGATAAAGCCATAAACACGTGTTTCTGAGTCTTCTATCAAAAGTTACAGCGATTTATATGAAGTTGTACAAAAATGCTTTCTTTCGCCAAGACAATGCGTTTCTCACTGTTACATGCATTTGAATGGGAAACTCGCCTGAAACAAAGTATAGGTTTTCATTATGTGAATAATTTTAAAATCTTAGCTCAAACGGCTGCAAAACCTGTTTGCCCAGCACGGGGATATTGAGTTCTATAAGATAAAGCCATAAACATGTGTTTCTGAGTCTTCTATCAAAAGTTACAGCGATTTATATGAAGTTGTTCAAAAACGCTTTATTTCGCCAAGACAATGCGTTTCTCACTGTTACATGCATTTGAATGGGAAACTCGCCCGAGACAAAGTATAGGTTTTCATTATGTGAATAATTTTAAAATCTTAGCTCAAACGGCTGCAAAACCTGTTTGCCCAGCACGGGGATATTGAGTTCTATAAGATAAAGCCATAAACATGTGTTTCTGAGTCTTCTATCAAAAGTTACAGCGATTTATATGAAGTTGTTCAAAAGCGCTTTATTTCGCCAAGACAATGCGTTTCTCACTGTTACATGCATTTGAATGGGAAACTCGCCCGAGACAAAGTATAGGTTTTCATTATGTGAATAATTTTAAAATCTTAGCTCAAACGGCTGCAAAACCTGTTTGCCCAGCACGGGGATATTGAGTTCTATAAGATAAAGCCATAAACATGTGTTTCTGAGTCTTCTATCAAAAGTTACAGCGATTTATATGAAGTTGTACAAAAATGCTTTCTTTCGCCAAGACAATGCGTTTCTCACTGTTACATGCATTTGAATGGGAAACTCGCCTGAAACAAAGTATAGGTTTTCATTATGTGAATAATTTTAAAATCTTAGCTCAAACGGCTGCAAAACCTGTTTGCCCAGCACGGGGATATTGAGTTCTATAAGATAAAGCCATAAACATGTTTGTCTGAGTCTTCTATCAAAAGTTACAGCGATTTATATGAAGTTGTACGAAAACGCTTTCTTTCGCCAAGACAATGCGTTTCTCACTGTTACATGCATTTGAATGGGAAACTCGCCTGAAACAAAGTATAGGTTTTCATTATGTGAATAATTTTAAAATCTTAGCTCAAACGGCTGCAAAACCTGTTTGCCCAGCACGGGGATATTGAGTTCTATAAGATAAAGCCATAAACACGTGTTTCTGAGTCTTCTATCAAAAGTTACAGCGATTTATATGAAGTTGTACAAAAATGCTTTCTTTCGCCAAGACAATGCGTTTCTCACTGTTACATGCATTTGAATGGGAAACTCGCCCGAGACAAAGTATAGGTTTTCATTATGTGAATAATTTTAAAATCTTAGCTCAAACGGCTGCAAAACCTGTTTGCCCAGCACGGGGATATTGAGTTCTATAAGATAAAGCCATAAACATGTGTTTCTGAGTCTTCTATCAAAAGTTACAGCGATTTATATGAAGTTGTTCAAAAACGCTTTATTTCGCCAAGACAATGCGTTTCTCACTGTTACATGCATTTGAATGGGAAACTCGCCTGAAACAAAGTATAGGTTTTCATTATGTGAATAATTTTAAAATCTTAGCTCAAACGGCTGCAAAACCTGTTTGCCCAGCACGGGGATATTGAGTTCTATAAGATAAAGCCATAAACATGTTTGTCTGAGTCTTCTATCAAAAGTTACAGCGATTTATATGAAGTTGTACGAAAACGCTTTATTTCGCCAAGACAGTGTGTTTCTCACTGTTACATGCATTTGAATGGGAAACTCGCCTGAAACAAAGTATAGGTTTTCATTATGTGAATAATTTTAAAATCTTAGCTCAAACGGCTGCAAAACCTGTTTGCCCAGCACGGGGATATTGAGTTCTATAAGATAAAGCCATAAACATGTTTGTCTGAGTCTTCTATCAAAAGTTACAGCGATTTATATGAAGTTGTACGAAAACGCTTTATTTCGCCAAGACAGTGTGTTTCTCACTGTTACATGCATTTGAATGGGAAACTCGCCTGAAACAAAGTATAGGTTTTCATTATGTGAATAATTTTAAAATCTTAGCTCAAACGGCTGCAAAACCTGTTTGCCCAGCACGGGGATATTGAGTTCTATAAGATAAAGCCATAAACATGTGTTTCTGAGTCTTCTATCAAAAGTTACAGCGATTTATATGAAGTTGTTCAAAAGCGCTTTATTTCGCCAAGACAATGCGTTTCTCACTGTTACATGCATTTGAATGGGAAACTCGCCCGAGACAAAGTATAGGTTTTCATTATGTGAATAATTTTAAAATCTTAGCTCAAACGGCTGCAAAACCTGTTTGCCCAGCACGGGGATATTGAGTTCTATAAGATAAAGCCATAAACATGTGTTTCTGAGTCTTCTATCAAAAGTTACAGCGATTTATATGAAGTTGTTCAAAAACGCTTTATTTCGCCAAGACAATGCGTTTCTCACTGTTACATGCATTTGAATGGGAAACTCGCCCGAGACAAAGTATAGGTTTTCATTATGTGAATAATTTTAAAATCTTAGCTCAAACGGCTGCAAAACCTGTTTGCCCAGCACGGGGATATTGAGTTCTATAAGATAAAGCCATAAACATGTTTGTCTGAGTCTTCTATCAAAGGTTACAGCGATTTATATGAAGTTGTACGAAAACGCTTTATTTCGCCAAGACAGTGTGTTTCTCACTGTTACATGCATTTGAATGGGAAACTCGCCCGAGACAAAGTATAGGTTTTCATTATGTGAATAATTTTAAAATCTTAGCTCAAACGGCTGCAAAACCTGTTTGCCCAGCACGGGATATTGAGTTCTATAAGATAAAGCCATAAACATGTTTGTCTGAGTCTTCCATCAAAAGTTACAGCGATTTATATGAAGTTGTTCAAAAACGCTTTATTTCGCCAAGACAATGCGTTTCTCACTGTTACATGCATTTGAATGGGAAACTCGCCTGAAACAAAGTATAGGTTTTCATTATGTGAATAATTTTAAAATCTTAGCTCAAACGGCTGCAAAACCTGTTTGCCCAGCACGGGGATATTGAGTTCTATAAGATAAAGCCATAAACACGTGTTTCTGAGTCTTCTATCAAAAGTTACAGCGATTTATATGAAGTTGTACAAAAATGCTTTCTTTCGCCAAGACAATGCGTTTCTCACTGTTACATGCATTTGAATGGGAAACTCGCCTGAAACAAAGTATAGGTTTTCATTATGTGAATAATTTTAAAATCTTAGCTCAAACGGCTGCAAAACCTGTTTGCCCAGCACGGGGATATTGAGTTCTATAAGATAAAGCCATAAACACGTGTTTCTGAGTCTTCTATCAAAAGTTACAGCGATTTATATGAAGTTGTTCAAAAACGCTTTATTTCGCCAAGACAGTGTGTTTCTCACTGTTACATGCATTTGAATGGGAAACTCGCCCGAGACAAAGTATAGGTTTTCATTATGTGAATAATTTTAAAATCTTAGCTCAAACGGCTGCAAAACCTGTTTGCCCAGCACGGGATATTGAGTTCTATAAGATAAAGCCATAAACATGTTTGTCTGAGTCTTCCATCAAAAGTTACAGCGATTTATATGAAGTTGTTCAAAAACGCTTTATTTCGCCAAGACAATGCGTTTCTCACTGTTACATGCATTTGAATGGGAAACTCGCCTGAAACAAAGTATAGGTTTTCATTATGTGAATAATTTTAAAATCTTAGCTCAAACGGCTGCAAAACCTGTTTGCCCAGCACGGGGATATTGAGTTCTATAAGATAAAGCCATAAACACGTGTTTCTGAGTCTTCTATCAAAAGTTACAGCGATTTATATGAAGTTGTACAAAAATGCTTTCTTTCGCCAAGACAATGCGTTTCTCACTGTTACATGCATTTGAATGGGAAACTCGCCTGAAACAAAGTATAGGTTTTCATTATGTGAATAATTTTAAAATCTTAGCTCAAACGGCTGCAAAACCTGTTTGCCCAGCACGGGGATATTGAGTTCTATAAGATAAAGCCATAAACATGTGTTTCTGAGTCTTCTATCAAAAGTTACAGCGATTTATATGAAGTTGTTCAAAAACGCTTTATTTCGCCAAGACAATGCGTTTCTCACTGTTACATGCATTTGAATGGGAAACTCGCCCGAGACAAAGTATAGGTTTTCATTATGTGAATAATTTTAAAATCTTAGCTCAAACGGCTGCAAAACCTGTTTGCCCAGCACGGGGATATTGAGTTCTATAAGATAAAGCCATAAACATGTGTTTCTGAGTCTTCTATCAAAAGTTACAGCGATTTATATGAAGTTGTTCAAAAGCGCTTTATTTCGCCAAGACAATGCGTTTCTCACTGTTACATGCATTTGAATGGGAAACTCGCCCGAGACAAAGTATAGGTTTTCATTATGTGAATAATTTTAAAATCTTAGCTCAAACGGCTGCAAAACCTGTTTGCCCAGCACGGGGATATTGAGTTCTATAAGATAAAGCCATAAACACGTGTTTCTGAGTCTTCTATCAAAAGTTACAGCGATTTATATGAAGTTGTTCAAAAACGCTTTATTTCGCCAAGACAATGCGTTTCTCACTGTTACATGCATTTGAATGGGAAACTCGCCCGAGACAAAGTATAGGTTTTCATTATGTGAATAATTTTAAAATCTTAGCTCAAACGGCTGCAAAACCTGTTTGCCCAGCACGGGGATATTGAGTTCTATAAGATAAAGCCATAAACACGTGTTTCTGAGTCTTCTATCAAAAGTTACAGCGATTTATATGAAGTTGTTCAAAAACGCTTTATTTCGCCAAGACAATGCGTTTCTCACTGTTACATGCATTTGAATGGGAAACTCGCCCGAGACAAAGTATAGGTTTTCATTATGTGAATAATTTTAAAATCTTAGCTCAAACGGCTGCAAAACCTGTTTGCCCAGCACGGGGATATTGAGTTCTATAAGATAAAGCCATAAACATGTTTGTCTGAGTCTTCTATCAAAGGTTACAGCGATTTATATGAAGTTGTACGAAAACGCTTTATTTCGCCAAGACAGTGTGTTTCTCACTGTTACATGCATTTGAATGGGAAACTCGCCCGAGACAAAGTATAGGTTTTCATTATGTGAATAATTTTAAAATCTTAGCTCAAACGGCTGCAAAACCTGTTTGCCCAGCACGGGATATTGAGTTCTATAAGATAAAGCCATAAACATGTTTGTCTGAGTCTTCCATCAAAAGTTACAGCGATTTATATGAAGTTGTTCAAAAACGCTTTATTTCGCCAAGACAATGCGTTTCTCACTGTTACATGCATTTGAATGGGAAACTCGCCTGAAACAAAGCATAGGTTTTCATTATGTGAATAATTTTAAAATCTTAGCTCAAACGGCTGCAAAACCTGTTTGCCCAGCACGGGGATATTGAGTTCTATAAGATAAAGCCATAAACACGTGTTTCTGAGTCTTCTATCAAAAGTTACAGCGATTTATATGAAGTTGTACAAAAATGCTTTCTTTCGCCAAGACAATGCGTTTCTCACTGTTACATGCATTTGAATGGGAAACTCGCCTGAAACAAAGTATAGGTTTTCATTATGTGAATAATTTTAAAATCTTAGCTCAAACGGCTGCAAAACCTGTTTGCCCAGCACGGGGATATTGAGTTCTATAAGATAAAGCCATAAACATGTGTTTCTGAGTCTTCTATCAAAAGTTACAGCGATTTATATGAAGTTGTTCAAAAACGCTTTATTTCGCCAAGACAATGCGTTTCTCACTGTTACATGCATTTGAATGGGAAACTCGCCCGAGACAAAGTATAGGTTTTCATTATGTGAATAATTTTAAAATCTTAGCTCAAACGGCTGCAAAACCTGTTTGCCCAGCACGGGGATATTGAGTTCTATAAGTTAAAGCCATAAACATGTGTTTCTGAGTCTTCTATCAAAAGTTACAGCGATTTATATGAAGTTGTTCAAAAGCGCTTTATTTCGCCAAGACAATGCGTTTCTCACTGTTACATGCATTTGAATGGGAAACTCGCCCGAGACAAAGTATAGGTTTTCATTATGTGAATAATTTTAAAATCTTAGCTCAAACGGCTGCAAAACCTGTTTGCCCAGCACGGGGATATTGAGTTCTATAAGATAAAGCCATAAACACGTGTTTCTGAGTCTTCTATCAAAAGTTACAGCGATTTATATGAAGTTGTTCAAAAGCGCTTTATTTCGCCAAGACAATGCGTTTCTCACTGTTACATGCATTTGAATGGGAAACTCGCCCGAGACAAAGTATAGGTTTTCATTATGTGAATAATTTTAAAATCTTAGCTCAAACGGCTGCAAAACCTGTTTGCCCAGCACGGGGATATTGAGTTCTATAAGATAAAGCCATAAACACGTGTTTCTGAGTCTTCTATCAAAAGTTACAGCGATTTATATGAAGTTGTTCAAAAACGCTTTATTTCGCCAAGACAATGCGTTTCTCACTGTTACATGCATTTGAATGGGAAACTCGCCCGAGACAAAGTATAGGTTTTCATTATGTGAATAATTTTAAAATCTTAGCTCAAACGGCTGCAAAACCTGTTTGCCCAGCACGGGGATATTGAGTTCTATAAGATAAAGCCATAAACACGTGTTTCTGAGTCTTCTATCAAAAGTTACAGCGATTTATATGAAGTTGTTCAAAAACGCTTTATTTCGCCAAGACAATGCGTTTCTCACTGTTACATGCATTTGAATGGGAAACTCGCCCGAGACAAAGTATAGGTTTTCATTATGTGAATAATTTTAAAATCTTAGCTCAAACGGCTGCAAAACCTGTTTGCCCAGCACGGGGATATTGAGTTCTATAAGATAAAGCCATAAACATGTTTGTCTGAGTCTTCTATCAAAGGTTACAGCGATTTATATGAAGTTGTACGAAAACGCTTTATTTCGCCAAGACAGTGTGTTTCTCACTGTTACATGCATTTGAATGGGAAACTCGCCCGAGACAAAGTATAGGTTTTCATTATGTGAATAATTTTAAAATCTTAGCTCAAACGGCTGCAAAACCTGTTTGCCCAGCACGGGATATTGAGTTCTATAAGATAAAGCCATAAACATGTTTGTCTGAGTCTTCCATCAAAAGTTACAGCGATTTATATGAAGTTGTTCAAAAACGCTTTATTTCGCCAAGACAATGCGTTTCTCACTGTTACATGCATTTGAATGGGAAACTCGCCTGAAACAAAGCATAGGTTTTCATTATGTGAATAATTTTAAAATCTTAGCTCAAACGGCTGCAAAACCTGTTTGCCCAGCACGGGGATATTGAGTTCTATAAGATAAAGCCATAAACACGTGTTTCTGAGTCTTCTATCAAAAGTTACAGCGATTTATATGAAGTTGTACAAAAATGCTTTCTTTCGCCAAGACAATGCGTTTCTCACTGTTACATGCATTTGAATGGGAAACTCGCCTGAAACAAAGTATAGGTTTTCATTATGTGAATAATTTTAAAATCTTAGCTCAAACGGCTGCAAAACCTGTTTGCCCAGCACGGGGATATTGAGTTCTATAAGATAAAGCCATAAACATGTGTTTCTGAGTCTTCTATCAAAAGTTACAGCGATTTATATGAAGTTGTTCAAAAACGCTTTATTTCGCCAAGACAATGCGTTTCTCACTGTTACATGCATTTGAATGGGAAACTCGCCCGAGACAAAGTATAGGTTTTCATTATGTGAATAATTTTAAAATCTTAGCTCAAACGGCTGCAAAACCTGTTTGCCCAGCACGGGGATATTGAGTTCTATAAGTTAAAGCCATAAACATGTGTTTCTGAGTCTTCTATCAAAAGTTACAGCGATTTATATGAAGTTGTTCAAAAGCGCTTTATTTCGCCAAGACAATGCGTTTCTCACTGTTACATGCATTTGAATGGGAAACTCGCCCGAGACAAAGTATAGGTTTTCATTATGTGAATAATTTTAAAATCTTAGCTCAAACGGCTGCAAAACCTGTTTGCCCAGCACGGGGATATTGAGTTCTATAAGATAAAGCCATAAACACGTGTTTCTGAGTCTTCTATCAAAAGTTACAGCGATTTATATGAAGTTGTTCAAAAACGCTTTATTTCGCCAAGACAATGCGTTTCTCACTGTTACATGCATTTGAATGGGAAACTCGCCCGAGACAAAGTATAGGTTTTCATTATGTGAATAATTTTAAAATCTTAGCTCAAACGGCTGCAAAACCTGTTTGCCCAGCACGGGGATATTGAGTTCTATAAGATAAAGCCATAAACATGTTTGTCTGAGTCTTCTATCAAAAGTTACAGCGATTTATATGAAGTTGTACGAAAACGCTTTATTTCGCCAAGACAATGCGTTTCTCACTGTTACATGCATTTGAATGGGAAACTCGCCTGAGACAAAGTATAGGTTTTCATTATGTGAATAATTTTAAAATCTTAGCTCAAACGGCTGCAAAACCTGTTTGCCCAGCACGGGGATATTGAGTTCTATAAGATAAAGCCATAAACATGTTTGTCTGAGTCTTCTATCAAAAGTTACAGCGATTTATATGAAGTTGTACGAAAACGCTTTATTTCGCCAAGACAATGCGTTTCTCACTGTTACATGCATTTGAATGGGAAACTCGCCCGAGACAAAGTATAGGTTTTCATTATGTGAATAATTTTAAAATCTTAGCTCAAACGGCTGCAAAACCTGTTTGCCCAGCACGGGGATATTGAGTTCTATAAGATAAAGCCATAAACACGTGTTTCTGAGTCTTCTATCAAAAGTTACAGCGATTTATATGAAGTTGTTCAAAAACGCTTTATTTCGCCAAGACAATGCGTTTCTCACTGTTACATGCATTTGAATGGGAAACTCGCCCGAGACAAAGTATAGGTTTTCATTATGTGAATAATTTTAAAATCTTAGCTCAAACGGCTGCAAAACCTGTTTGCCCAGCACGGGGATATTGAGTTCTATAAGATAAAGCCATAAACATGTTTGTCTGAGTCTTCTATCAAAAGTTACAGCGATTTATATGAAGTTGTACGAAAACGCTTTATTTCGCCAAGACAGTGTGTTTCTCACTGTTACATGCATTTGAATGGGAAACTCGCCCGAGACAAAGTATAGGTTTTCATTATGTGAATAATTTTAAAATCTTAGCTCAAACGGCTGCAAAACCTGTTTGCCCAGCACGGGGATATTGAGTTCTATAAGATAAAGCCATAAACATGTTTGTCTGAGTCTTCTATCAAAAGTTACAGCGATTTATATGAAGTTGTACGAAAACGCTTTATTTCGCCAAGACAATGCGTTTCTCACTGTTACATGCATTTGAATGGGAAACTCGCCCGAGACAAAGTATAGGTTTTCATTATGTGAATAATTTTAAAATCTTAGCTCAAACGGCTGCAAAACCTGTTTGCCCAGCACGGGGATATTGAGTTCTATAAGATAAAGCCATAAACATGTTTGTCTGAGTCTTCTATCAAAAGTTACAGCGATTTATATGAAGTTGTACGAAAACGCTTTATTTCGCCAAGACAATGCGTTTCTCACTGTTACATGCATTTGAATGGGAAACTCGCCCGAGACAAAGTATAGGTTTTCATTATGTGAATAATTTTAAAATCTTAGCTCAAACGGCTGCAAAACCTGTTTGCCCAGCACGGGGATATTGAGTTCTATAAGATAAAGCCATAAACACGTGTTTCTGAGTCTTCTATCAAAAGTTACAGCGATTTATATGAAGTTGTTCAAAAACGCTTTATTTCGCCAAGACAATGCGTTTCTCACTGTTACATGCATTTGAATGGGAAACTCGCCCGAGACAAAGTATAGGTTTTCATTATGTGAATAATTTTAAAATCTTAGCTCAAACGGCTGCAAAACCTGTTTGCCCAGCACGGGGATATTGAGTTCTATAAGATAAAGCCATAAACATGTTTGTCTGAGTCTTCTATCAAAAGTTACAGCGATTTATATGAAGTTGTACGAAAACGCTTTATTTCGCCAAGACAGTGTGTTTCTCACTGTTACATGCATTTGAATGGGAAACTCGCCCGAGACAAAGTATAGGTTTTCATTATGTGAATAATTTTAAAATCTTAGCTCAAACGGCTGCAAAACCTGTTTGCCCAGCACGGGGATATTGAGTTCTATAAGATAAAGCCATAAACATGTTTGTCTGAGTCTTCTATCAAAAGTTACAGCGATTTATATGAAGTTGTACGAAAACGCTTTATTTCGCCAAGACAATGCGTTTCTCACTGTTACATGCATTTGAATGGGAAACTCGCCCGAGACAAAGTATAGGTTTTCATTATGTGAATAATTTTAAAATCTTAGCTCAAACGGCTGCAAAACCTGTTTGCCCAGCACGGGGATATTGAGTTCTATAAGATAAAGCCATAAACATGTTTGTCTGAGTCTTCTATCAAAAGTTACAGCGATTTATATGAAGTTGTACGAAAACGCTTTATTTCGCCAAGACAATGCGTTTCTCACTGTTACATGCATTTGAATGGGAAACTCGCCCGAGACAAAGTATAGGTTTTCATTATGTGAATAATTTTAAAATCTTAGCTCAAACGGCTGCAAAACCTGTTTGCCCAGCACGGGGATATTGAGTTCTATAAGATAAAGCCATAAACACGTGTTTCTGAGTCTTCTATCAAAAGTTACAGCGATTTATATGAAGTTGTTCAAAAACGCTTTATTTCGCCAAGACAATGCGTTTCTCACTGTTACATGCATTTGAATGGGAAACTCGCCCGAGACAAAGTATAGGTTTTCATTATGTGAATAATTTTAAAATCTTAGCTCAAACGGCTGCAAAACCTGTTTGCCCAGCACGGGGATATTGAGTTCTATAAGATAAAGCCATAAACATGTTTGTCTGAGTCTTCTATCAAAAGTTACAGCGATTTATATGAAGTTGTACGAAAACGCTTTATTTCGCCAAGACAGTGTGTTTCTCACTGTTACATGCATTTGAATGGGAAACTCGCCCGAGACAAAGTATAGGTTTTCATTATGTGAATAATTTTAAAATCTTAGCTCAAACGGCTGCAAAACCTGTTTGCCCAGCACGGGGATATTGAGTTCTATAAGATAAAGCCATAAACATGTTTGTCTGAGTCTTCTATCAAAAGTTACAGCGATTTATATGAAGTTGTACGAAAACGCTTTATTTCGCCAAGACAATGCGTTTCTCACTGTTACATGCATTTGAATGGGAAACTCGCCCGAGACAAAGTATAGGTTTTCATTATGTGAATAATTTTAAAATCTTAGCTCAAACGGCTGCAAAACCTGTTTGCCCAGCACGGGGATATTGAGTTCTATAAGATAAAGCCATAAACATGTTTGTCTGAGTCTTCTATCAAAAGTTACAGCGATTTATATGAAGTTGTACGAAAACGCTTTATTTCGCCAAGACAATGCGTTTCTCACTGTTACATGCATTTGAATGGGAAACTCGCCCGAGACAAAGTATAGGTTTTCATTATGTGAATAATTTTAAAATCTTAGCTCAAACGGCTGCAAAACCTGTTTGCCCAGCACGGGGATATTGAGTTCTATAAGATAAAGCCATAAACATGTTTGTCTGAGTCTTCTATCAAAAGTTACAGCGATTTATATGAAGTTGTACGAAAACGCTTTATTTCGCCAAGACAATGCGTTTCTCACTGTTACATGCATTTGAATGGGAAACTCGCCCGAGACAAAGTATAGGTTTTCATTATGTGAATAATTTTAAAATCTTAGCTCAAACGGCTGCAAAACCTGTTTGCCCAGCACGGGGATATTGAGTTCTATAAGATAAAGCCATAAACACGTGTTTCTGAGTCTTCTATCAAAAGTTACAGCGATTTATATGAAGTTGTTCAAAAACGCTTTATTTCGCCAAGACAATGCGTTTCTCACTGTTACATGCATTTGAATGGGAAACTCGCCCGAGACAAAGTATAGGTTTTCATTATGTGAATAATTTTAAAATCTTAGCTCAAACGGCTGCAAAACCTGTTTGCCCAGCACGGGGATATTGAGTTCTATAAGATAAAGCCATAAACATGTTTGTCTGAGTCTTCTATCAAAAGTTACAGCGATTTATATGAAGTTGTACGAAAACGCTTTATTTCGCCAAGACAGTGTGTTTCTCACTGTTACATGCATTTGAATGGGAAACTCGCCCGAGACAAAGTATAGGTTTTCATTATGTGAATAATTTTAAAATCTTAGCTCAAACGGCTGCAAAACCTGTTTGCCCAGCACGGGGATATTGAGTTCTATAAGATAAAGCCATAAACATGTTTGTCTGAGTCTTCTATCAAAAGTTACAGCGATTTATATGAAGTTGTACGAAAACGCTTTATTTCGCCAAGACAATGCGTTTCTCACTGTTACATGCATTTGAATGGGAAACTCGCCCGAGACAAAGTATAGGTTTTCATTATGTGAATAATTTTAAAATCTTAGCTCAAACGGCTGCAAAACCTGTTTGCCCAGCACGGGGATATTGAGTTCTATAAGATAAAGCCATAAACATGTTTGTCTGAGTCTTCTATCAAAAGTTACAGCGATTTATATGAAGTTGTACGAAAATGCTTTATTTCGCCAAGACAGTGTGTTTCTCACTGTTACATGCATTTGAATGGGAAACTCGCCCGAGACAAAGTATAGGTTTTCATTATGTGAATAATTTTAAAATCTTAGCTCAAACGGCTGCAAAACCTGTTTGCCCAGCACGGGGATATTGAGTTCTATAAGATAAAGCCATAAACATGTTTGTCTGAGTCTTCTATCAAAAGTTACAGCGATTTATATGAAGTTGTACGAAAACGCTTTATTTCGCCAAGACAATGCGTTTCTCACTGTTACATGCATTTGAATGGGAAACTCGCCCGAGACAAAGTATAGGTTTTCATTATGTGAATAATTTTAAAATCTTAGCTCAAACGGCTGCAAAACCTGTTTGCCCAGCACGGGGATATTGAGTTCTATAAGATAAAGCCATAAACATGTTTGTCTGAGTCTTCTATCAAAAGTTACAGCGATTTATATGAAGTTGTACGAAAACGCTTTATTTCGCCAAGACAGTGTGTTTCTCACTGTTACATGCATTTGAATGGGAAACTCGCCCGAGACAAAGTATAGGTTTTCATTATGTGAATAATTTTAAAATCTTAGCTCAAACGGCTGCAAAACCTGTTTGCCCAGCACGGGGATATTGAGTTCTATAAGATAAAGCCATAAACATGTTTGTCTGAGTCTTCTATCAAAAGTTACAGCGATTTATATGAAGTTGTACGAAAACGCTTTATTTCGCCAAGACAATGCGTTTCTCACTGTTACATGCATTTGAATGGGAAACTCGCCCGAGACAAAGTATAGGTTTTCATTATGTGAATAATTTTAAAATCTTAGCTCAAACGGCTGCAAAACCTGTTTGCCCAGCACGGGGATATTGAGTTCTATAAGATAAAGCCATAAACATGTTTGTCTGAGTCTTCTATCAAAAGTTACAGCGATTTATATGAAGTTGTACGAAAACGCTTTATTTCGCCAAGACAATGCGTTTCTCACTGTTACATGCATTTGAATGGGAAACTCGCCCGAGACAAAGTATAGGTTTTCATTATGTGAATAATTTTAAAATCTTAGCTCAAACGGCTGCAAAACCTGTTTGCCCAGCACGGGGATATTGAGTTCTATAAGATAAAGCCATAAACACGTGTTTCTGAGTCTTCTATCAAAAGTTACAGCGATTTATATGAAGTTGTTCAAAAACGCTTTATTTCGCCAAGACAATGCGTTTCTCACTGTTACATGCATTTGAATGGGAAACTCGCCCGAGACAAAGTATAGGTTTTCATTATGTGAATAATTTTAAAATCTTAGCTCAAACGGCTGCAAAACCTGTTTGCCCAGCACGGGGATATTGAGTTCTATAAGATAAAGCCATAAACATGTTTGTCTGAGTCTTCTATCAAAAGTTACAGCGATTTATATGAAGTTGTACGAAAACGCTTTATTTCGCCAAGACAATGCGTTTCTCACTGTTACATGCATTTGAATGGGAAACTCGCCCGAGACAAAGTATAGGTTTTCATTATGTGAATAATTTTAAAATCTTAGCTCAAACGGCTGCAAAACCTGATTGCCCAGCACGGGGATATTGAGTTCTATAAGATAAAGCCATAAACATGTTTGTCTGAGTCTTCTATCAAAAGTTACAGCGATTTATATGAAGTTGTACGAAAACGCTTTATTTCGCCAAGACAGTGTGTTTCTCACTGTTACATGCATTTGAATGGGAAACTCGCCCGAGACAAAGTATAGGTTTTCATTATGTGAATAATTTTAAAATCTTAGCTCAAACGGCTGCAAAACCTGTTTGCCCAGCACGGGGATATTGAGTTCTATAAGATAAAGCCATAAACATGTGTTTCTGAGTCTTCTATCAAAAGTTACAGCGATTTATATGAAGTTGTACGAAAACGCTTTATTTCGCCAAGACAGTGTGTTTCTCACTGTTACATGCATTTGAATGGGAAACTCGCCCGAGACAAAGTATAGGTTTTCATTAGGTTTTGCAGCCGTTTGAGCTAAGATTTTAAAATTATTCACATAATGAAAACCTATACTTTGTTTCAGGCGAGTTTCCCATTCAAATGCATGTAACAGTGAGAAACGCATTGTCTTGGCGAAAGAAAGCATTTTTGTACAACTTCATATAAATCGCTGTAACTTTTGATAGAAGACTCAGAAACACATGTTTATGGCTTTATCTTATAGAACTCAATATCCCCGTGCTGGGCAAACAGGTTTTGCAGCCGTTTGAGCTAAGATTTTAAAATTATTCACATAATGAAAACCTATACTTTGTCTCGGGCGAGTTTCCCATTCAAATGCATGTAACAGTGAGAAACGCATTGTCTTGGCGAAATAAAGCGTTTTTGAACAACTTCATATAAATCGCTGTAACTTTTGATAGAAGACTCAGAAACACATGTTTATGGCTTTATCTTATAGAACTCAATATCCCCGTGCTGGGCAAACAGGTTTTGCAGCCGTTTGAGCTAAGATTTTAAAATTATTCACATAATGAAAACCTATACTTTGTTTCAGGCGAGTTTCCCATTCAAATGCATGTAACAGTGAGAAACGCATTGTCTTGGCGAAAGAAAGCATTTTTGTACAACTTCATATAAATCGCTGTAACTTTTGATAGAAGACTCAGAAACACGTGTTTATGGCTTTATCTTATAGAACTCAATATCCCCGTGCTGGGCAAACATGTGAATAATTTTAAAATCTTAGCTCAAACGGCTGCAAAACCTGTTTGCCCAGCACGGGGATATTGAGTTCTATAAGATAAAGCCATAAACATGTTTGTCTGAGTCTTCTATCAAAAGTTACAGCGATTTATATGAAGTTGTACGAAAACGCTTTATTTCGCCAAGACAGTGTGTTTCTCACTGTTACATGCATTTGAATGGGAAACTCGCCTGAAACAAAGTATAGGTTTTCATTATGTGAATAATTTTAAAATCTTAGCTCAAACGGCTGCAAAACCTGTTTGCCCAGCACGGGGATATTGAGTTCTATAAGATAAAGCCATAAACATGTTTGTCTGAGTCTTCTATCAAAAGTTACAGCGATTTATATGAAGTTGTACAAAAACGCTTTATTTCGCCAAGACAGTGTGTTTCTCACTGTTACATGCATTTGAATGGGAAACTCGCCCGAGACAAAGTATAGGTTTTCATTATGTGAATAATTTTAAAATCTTAGCTCAAACGGCTGCAAAACCTGTTTGCCCAGCACGGGGATATTGAGTTCTATAAGATAAAGCCATAAACACGTGTTTCTGAGTCTTCTATCAAAAGTTACAGCGATTTATATGAAGTTGTACAAAAATGCTTTCTTTCGCCAAGACAATGCGTTTCTCACTGTTACATGCATTTGAATGGGAAACTCGCCTGAAACAAAGTATAGGTTTTCATTATGTGAATAATTTTAAAATCTTAGCTCAAACGGCTGCAAAACCTGTTTGCCCAGCACGGGGATATTGAGTTCTATAAGATAAAGCCATAAACATGTGTTTCTGAGTCTTCTATCAAAAGTTACAGCGATTTATATGAAGTTGTTCAAAAACGCTTTATTTCGCCAAGACAATGCGTTTCTCACTGTTACATGCATTTGAATGGGAAACTCGCCCGAGACAAAGTATAGGTTTTCATTATGTGAATAATTTTAAAATCTTAGCTCAAACGGCTGCAAAACCTGTTTGCCCAGCACGGGGATATTGAGTTCTATAAGATAAAGCCATAAACATGTTTGTCTGAGTCTTCTATCAAAAGTTACAGCGATTTATATGAAGTTGTACAAAAACGCTTTATTTCGCCAAGACAGTGTGTTTCTCACTGTTACATGCATTTGAATGGGAAACTCGCCTGAAACAAAGTATAGGTTTTCATTATGTGAATAATTTTAAAATCTTAGCTCAAACGGCTGCAAAACCTGTTTGCCCAGCACGGGGATATTGAGTTCTATAAGATAAAGCCATAAACATGTGTTTCTGAGTCTTCTATCAAAAGTTACAGCGATTTATATGAAGTTGTACAAAAATGCTTTCTTTCGCCAAGACAATGCGTTTCTCACTGTTACATGCATTTGAATGGGAAACTCGCCTGAAACAAAGTATAGGTTTTCATTATGTGAATAATTTTAAAATCTTAGCTCAAACGGCTGCAAAACCTGTTTGCCCAGCACGGGGATATTGAGTTCTATAAGATAAAGCCATAAACATGTTTGTCTGAGTCTTCTATCAAAAGTTACAGCGATTTATATGAAGTTGTACGAAAACGCTTTATTTCGCCAAGACAGTGTGTTTCTCACTGTTACATGCATTTGAATGGGAAACTCGCCCGAAACAAAGTATAGGTTTTCATTATGTGAATAATTTTAAATTTTAGCTCAAACGGCTGCAAAACCTGTTTGCCCAGCACGGGGATATTGAGTTCTATAAGATAAAGCCATAAACATGTGTTTCTGAGTCTTCTATCAAAAGTTACAGCGATTTATATGAAGTTGTTCAAAAACGCTTTATTTCGCCAAGACAATGCGTTTCTCACTGTTACATGCATTTGAATGGGAAACTCGCCCGAGACAAAGTATAGGTTTTCATTATGTGAATAATTTTAAAATCTTAGCTCAAACGGCTGCAAAACCTGTTTGCCCAGCACGGGGATATTGAGTTCTATAAGATAAAGCCATAAACATGTTTGTCTGAGTCTTCTATCAAAAGTTACAGCGATTTATATGAAGTTGTACGAAAACGCTTTATTTCGCCAAGACAGTGTGTTTCTCACTGTTACATGCATTTGAATGGGAAACTCGCCCGAGACAAAGTATAGGTTTTCATTATGTGAATAATTTTAAAATCTTAGCTCAAACGGCTGCAAAACCTGTTTGCCCAGCACGGGGATATTGAGTTCTATAAGATAAAGCCATAAACATGTGTTTCTGAGTCTTCTATCAAAAGTTACAGCGATTTATATGAAGTTGTACGAAAACGCTTTATTTCGCCAAGACAGTGTGTTTCTCACTGTTACATGCATTTGAATGGGAAACTCGCCCGAGACAAAGTATAGGTTTTCATTATGTGAATAATTTTAAAATCTTAGCTCAAACGGCTGCAAAACCTGTTTGCCCAGCACGGGGATATTGAGTTCTATAAGATAAAGCCATAAACATGTGTTTCTGAGTCTTCTATCAAAAGTTACAGCGATTTATATGAAGTTGTACAAAAATGCTTTCTTTCGCCAAGACAATGCGTTTCTCACTGTTACATGCATTTGAATGGGAAACTCGCCTGAAACAAAGTATAGGTTTTCATTATGTGAATAATTTTAAAATCTTAGCTCAAACGGCTGCAAAACCTGTTTGCCCAGCACGGGGATATTGAGTTCTATAAGATAAAGCCATAAACATGTTTGTCTGAGTCTTCTATCAAAAGTTACAGCGATTTATATGAAGTTGTACGAAAACGCTTTATTTCGCCAAGACAGTGTGTTTCTCACTGTTACATGCATTTGAATGGGAAACTCGCCCGAGACAAAGTATAGGTTTTCATTATGTGAATAATTTTAAAATCTTAGCTCAAACGGCTGCAAAACCTGTTTGCCCAGCACGGGGATATTGAGTTCTATAAGATAAAGCCATAAACACGTGTTTCTGAGTCTTCTATCAAAAGTTACAGCGATTTATATGAAGTTGTACAAAAATGCTTTCTTTCGCCAAGACAATGCGTTTCTCACTGTTACATGCATTTGAATGGGAAACTCGCCTGAAACAAAGTATAGGTTTTCATTATGTGAATAATTTTAAAATCTTAGCTCAAACGGCTGCAAAACCTGTTTGCCCAGCACGGGGATATTGAGTTCTATAAGATAAAGCCATAAACATGTGTTTCTGAGTCTTCTATCAAAAGTTACAGCGATTTATATGAAGTTGTTCAAAAACGCTTTATTTCGCCAAGACAATGCGTTTCTCACTGTTACATGCATTTGAATGGGAAACTCGCCCGAGACAAAGTATAGGTTTTCATTATGTGAATAATTTTAAAATCTTAGCTCAAACGGCTGCAAAACCTGTTTGCCCAGCACGGGGATATTGAGTTCTATAAGATAAAGCCATAAACATGTGTTTCTGAGTCTTCTATCAAAAGTTATAGCGATTTATATGAAGTTGTACAAAAATGCTTTCTTTCGCCAAGACAATGCGTTTCTCACTGTTACATGCATTTGAATGGGAAACTCGCCTGAAACAAAGTATAGGTTTTCATTATGTGAATAATTTTAAAATCTTAGCTCAAACGGCTGCAAAACCTGTTTGCCCAGCACGGGGATATTGAGTTCTATAAGATAAAGCCATAAACATGTTTGTCTGAGTCTTCTATCAAAAGTTACAGCGATTTATATGAAGTTGTACGAAAACGCTTTATTTCGCCAAGACAGTGTGTTTCTCACTGTTACATGCATTTGAATGGGAAACTCGCCCGAAACAAAGTATAGGTTTTCATTATGTGAATAATTTTAAAATCTTAGCTCAAACGGCTGCAAAACCTGTTTGCCCAGCACGGGGATATTGAGTTCTATAAGATAAAGCCATAAACATGTGTTTCTGAGTCTTCTATCAAAAGTTACAGCGATTTATATGAAGTTGTTCAAAAACGCTTTATTTCGCCAAGACAATGCGTTTCTCACTGTTACATGCATTTGAATGGGAAACTCGCCTGAGACAAAGTATAGGTTTTCATTATGTGAATAATTTTAAAATCTTAGCTCAAACGGCTGCAAAACCTGTTTGCCCAGCACGGGGATATTGAGTTCTATAAGATAAAGCCATAAACATGTGTTTCTGAGTCTTCTATCAAAAGTTACAGCGATTTATATGAAGTTGTTCAAAAACGCTTTATTTCGCCAAGACAATGCGTTTCTCACTGTTACATGCATTTGAATGGGAAACTCGCCCGAGACAAAGTATAGGTTTTCATTATGTGAATAATTTTAAAATCTTAGCTCAAACAGCTGCAAAACCTGTTTGCCCAGCACGGGGATATTGAGTTCTATAAGATAAAGCCATAAACATGTTTGTCTGCGTGTTCTATCAAAAGTGACAGCGATTTATATGAAGTTGTACGAAAACGCTTTATTTTGCCAAGACAGTGTGTTTCTCACTGTTACATGCATTTGAATGGGAAACTCGCCCGAGACAAAGTATAGGTTTTCATTATGTGAATAATTTTAAAATCTTAGCTCAAACGGCTGCAAAACCTGTTTGCCCAGCACGGGGATATTGAGTTCTATAAGATAAAGCCATAAACATGTGTTTCTGAGTCTTCTATCAAAAGTTATAGCGATTTATATGAAGTTGTACAAAAATGCTTTCTTTCGCCAAGACAATGCGTTTCTCACTGTTACATGCATTTGAATGGGAAACTCGCCTGAAACAAAGTATAGGTTTTCATTATGTGAATAATTTTAAAATCTTAGCTCAAACGGCTGCAAAACCTGTTTGCCCAGCACGGGGATATTGAGTTCTATAAGATAAAGCCATAAACATGTTTGTCTGAGTCTTCTATCAAAAGTTACAGCGATTTATATGAAGTTGTACGAAAACGCTTTATTTCGCCAAGACAGTGTGTTTCTCACTGTTACATGCATTTGAATGGGAAACTCGCCCGAAACAAAGTATAGGTTTTCATTATGTGAATAATTTTAAAATCTTAGCTCAAACGGCTGCAAAACCTGTTTGCCCAGCACGGGGATATTGAGTTCTATAAGATAAAGCCATAAACATGTGTTTCTGAGTCTTCTATCAAAAGTTACAGCGATTTATATGAAGTTGTTCAAAAACGCTTTATTTCGCCAAGACAATGCGTTTCTCACTGTTACATGCATTTGAATGGGAAACTCGCCTGAGACAAAGTATAGGTTTTCATTATGTGAATAATTTTAAAATCTTAGCTCAAACGGCTGCAAAACCTGTTTGCCCAGCACGGGGATATTGAGTTCTATAAGATAAAGCCATAAACATGTGTTTCTGAGTCTTCTATCAAAAGTTACAGCGATTTATATGAAGTTGTTCAAAAACGCTTTATTTCGCCAAGACAATGCGTTTCTCACTGTTACATGCATTTGAATGGGAAACTCGCCCGAGACAAAGTATAGGTTTTCATTATGTGAATAATTTTAAAATCTTAGCTCAAACAGCTGCAAAACCTGTTTGCCCAGCACGGGGATATTGAGTTCTATAAGATAAAGCCATAAACATGTTTGTCTGCGTGTTCTATCAAAAGTGACAGCGATTTATATGAAGTTGTACGAAAACGCTTTATTTTGCCAAGACAGTGTGTTTCTCACTGTTACATGCATTTGAATGGGAAACTCGCCCGAGACAAAGTATAGGTTTTCATTATGTGAATAATTTTAAAATCTTAGCTCAAACGGCTGCAAAACCTGTTTGCCCAGCACGGGGATATTGAGTTCTATAAGATAAAGCCATAAACACGTGTTTCTGAGTCTTCTATCAAAAGTTACAGCGATTTATATGAAGTTGTACAAAAATGCTTTCTTTCGCCAAGACAATGCGTTTCTCACTGTTACATGCATTTGAATGGGAAACTCGCCTGAAACAAAGTATAGGTTTTCATTATGTGAATAATTTTAAAATCTTAGCTCAAACGGCTGCAAAACCTGTTTGCCCAGCACGGGGATATTGAGTTCTATAAGATAAAGCCATAAACATGTGTTTCTGAGTCTTCTATCAAAAGTTACAGCGATTTATATGAAGTTGTTCAAAAACGCTTTATTTCGCCAAGACAATGCGTTTCTCACTGTTACATGCATTTGAATGGGAAACTCGCCCGAGACAAAGTATAGGTTTTCATTATGTGAATAATTTTAAAATCTTAGCTCAAACGGCTGCAAAACCTGTTTGCCCAGCACGGGGATATTGAGTTCTATAAGATAAAGCCATAAACACGTGTTTCTGAGTCTTCTATCAAAAGTTACAGCGATTTATATGAAGTTGTACAAAAATGCTTTCTTTCGCCAAGACAATGCGTTTCTCACTGTTACATGCATTTGAATGGGAAACTCGCCTGAAACAAAGTATAGGTTTTCATTATGTGAATAATTTTAAAATCTTAGCTCAAACGGCTGCAAAACCTGTTTGCCCAGCACGGGGATATTGAGTTCTATAAGATAAAGCCATAAACATGTTTGTCTGAGTCTTCTATCAAAAGTTACAGCGATTTATATGAAGTTGTACGAAAACGCTTTATTTCGCCAAGACAGTGTGTTTCTCACTGTTACATGCATTTGAATGGGAAACTCGCCCGAGACAAAGTATAGGTTTTCATTATGTGAATAATTTTAAAATCTTAGCTCAAACGGCTGCAAAACCTGTTTGCCCAGCACGGGGATATTGAGTTCTATAAGATAAAGCCATAAACATGTTTGTCTGAGTCTTCTATCAAAAGTTACAGCGATTTATATGAAGTTGTACGAAAACGCTTTATTTCGCCAAGACAATGCGTTTCTCACTGTTACATGCATTTGAATGGGAAACTCGCCCGAGACAAAGTATAGGTTTTCATTATGTGAATAATTTTAAAATCTTAGCTCAAACGGCTGCAAAACCTGTTTGCCCAGCACGGGGATATTGAGTTCTATAAGATAAAGCCATAAACATGTTTGTCTGAGTCTTCTATCAAAAGTTACAGCGATTTATATGAAGTTGTACGAAAACGCTTTATTTCGCCAAGACAGTGTGTTTCTCACTGTTACATGCATTTGAATGGGAAACTCGCCCGAGACAAAGTATAGGTTTTCATTATGTGAATAATTTTAAAATCTTAGCTCAAACGGCTGCAAAACCTGTTTGCCCAGCACGGGGATATTGAGTTCTATAAGATAAAGCCATAAACATGTTTGTCTGAGTCTTCTATCAAAAGTTACAGCGATTTATATGAAGTTGTACGAAAACGCTTTATTTCGCCAAGACAATGCGTTTCTCACTGTTACATGCATTTGAATGGGAAACTCGCCCGAGACAAAGTATAGGTTTTCATTATGTGAATAATTTTAAAATCTTAGCTCAAACGGCTGCAAAACCTGTTTGCCCAGCACGGGGATATTGAGTTCTATAAGATAAAGCCATAAACATGTTTGTCTGAGTCTTCTATCAAAAGTTACAGCGATTTATATGAAGTTGTACGAAAACGCTTTATTTCGCCAAGACAGTGTGTTTCTCACTGTTACATGCATTTGAATGGGAAACTCGCCCGAGACGAAGTATAGGTTTTCATTATGTGAATAATTTTAAAATCTTAGCTCAAACGGCTGCAAAACCTGTTTGCCCAGCACGGGGATATTGAGTTCTATAAGATAAAGCCATAAACATGTTTGTCTGAGTCTTCTATCAAAAGTTACAGCGATTTATATGAAGTTGTACGAAAACGCTTTATTTCGCCAAGACAATGCGTTTCTCACTGTTACATGCATTTGAATGGGAAACTCGCCCGAGACAAAGTATAGGTTTTCATTATGTGAATAATTTTAAAATCTTAGCTCAAACGGCTGCAAAACCTGTTTGCCCAGCACGGGGATATTGAGTTCTATAAGATAAAGCCATAAACATGTGTTTCTGAGTCTTCTATCAAAAGTTACAGCGATTTATATGAAGTTGTTCAAAAACGCTTTATTTCGCCAAGACAATGCGTTTCTCACTGTTACATGCATTTGAATGGGAAACTCGCCCGAGACAAAGTATAGGTTTTCATTATGTGAATAATTTTAAAATCTTAGCTCAAACGGCTGCAAAACCTGTTTGCCCAGCACGGGGATATTGAGTTCTATAAGATAAAGCCATAAACATGTGTTTCTGAGTCTTCTATCAAAAGTTACAGCGATTTATATGAAGTTGTTCAAAAACGCTTTATTTCGCCAAGACAATGCGTTTCTCACTGTTACATGCATTTGAATGGGAAACTCGCCCGAGACAAAGTATAGGTTTTCATTATGTGAATAATTTTAAAATCTTAGCTCAAACAGCTGCAAAACCTGTTTGCCCAGCACGGGGATATTGAGTTCTATAAGATAAAGCCATAAACATGTTTGTCTGAGTGTTCTATCAAAAGTGACAGCGATTTATATGAAGTTGTACGAAAACGCTTTATTTTGCCAAGACAGTGTGTTTCTCACTGTTACATGCATTTGAATGGGAAACTCGCCCGAGACAAAGTATAGGTTTTCATTATGTGAATAATTTTAAAATCTTAGCTCAAACGGCTGCAAAACCTGTTTGCCCAGCACGGGGATATTGAGTTCTATAAGATAAAGCCATAAACACGTGTTTCTGAGTCTTCTATCAAAAGTTACAGCGATTTATATGAAGTTGTACAAAAATGCTTTCTTTCGCCAAGACAATGCGTTTCTCACTGTTACATGCATTTGAATGGGAAACTCGCCTGAAACAAAGTATAGGTTTTCATTATGTGAATAATTTTAAAATCTTAGCTCAAACGGCTGCAAAACCTGTTTGCCCAGCACGGGGATATTGAGTTCTATAAGATAAAGCCATAAACATGTGTTTCTGAGTCTTCTATCAAAAGTTACAGCGATTTATATGAAGTTGTTCAAAAACGCTTTATTTCGCCAAGACAATGCGTTTCTCACTGTTACATGCATTTGAATGGGAAACTCGCCCGAGACAAAGTATAGGTTTTCATTATGTGAATAATTTTAAAATCTTAGCTCAAACGGCTGCAAAACCTGTTTGCCCAGCACGGGGATATTGAGTTCTATAAGATAAAGCCATAAACATGTGTTTCTGAGTCTTCTATCAAAAGTTACAGCGATTTATATGAAGTTGTTCAAAAACGCTTTATTTCGCCAAGACAATGCGTTTCTCACTGTTACATGCATTTGAATGGGAAACTCGCCCGAGACAAAGTATAGGTTTTCATTATGTGAATAATTTTAAAATCTTAGCTCAAACGGCTGCAAAACCTGTTTGCCCAGCACGGGGATATTGAGTTCTATAAGATAAAGCCATAAACACGTGTTTCTGAGTCTTCTATCAAAAGTTACAGCGATTTATATGAAGTTGTACAAAAATGCTTTCTTTCGCCAAGACAATGCGTTTCTCACTGTTACATGCATTTGAATGGGAAACTCGCCTGAAACAAAGTATAGGTTTTCATTATGTGAATAATTTTAAAATCTTAGCTCAAACGGCTGCAAAACCTGTTTGCCCAGCACGGGGATATTGAGTTCTATAAGATAAAGCCATAAACATGTTTGTCTGAGTCTTCTATCAAAAGTTACAGCGATTTATATGAAGTTGTACGAAAACGCTTTATTTCGCCAAGACAGTGTGTTTCTCACTGTTACATGCATTTGAATGGGAAACTCGCCCGAGACAAAGTATAGGTTTTCATTATGTGAATAATTTTAAAATCTTAGCTCAAACGGCTGCAAAACCTGTTTGCCCAGCACGGGGATATTGAGTTCTATAAGATAAAGCCATAAACATGTTTGTCTGAGTCTTCTATCAAAAGTTACAGCGATTTATATGAAGTTGTACGAAAACGCTTTATTTCGCCAAGACAATGCGTTTCTCACTGTTACATGCATTTGAATGGGAAACTCGCCCGAGACAAAGTATAGGTTTTCATTATGTGAATAATTTTAAAATCTTAGCTCAAACGGCTGCAAAACCTGTTTGCCCAGCACGGGGATATTGAGTTCTATAAGATAAAGCCATAAACATGTTTGTCTGAGTCTTCTATCAAAAGTTACAGCGATTTATATGAAGTTGTACGAAAACGCTTTATTTCGCCAAGACAGTGTGTTTCTCACTGTTACATGCATTTGAATGGGAAACTCGCCCGAGACAAAGTATAGGTTTTCATTATGTGAATAATTTTAAAATCTTAGCTCAAACGGCTGCAAAACCTGTTTGCCCAGCACGGGGATATTGAGTTCTATAAGATAAAGCCATAAACATGTTTGTCTGAGTCTTCTATCAAAAGTTACAGCGATTTATATGAAGTTGTACGAAAACGCTTTATTTCGCCAAGACAATGCGTTTCTCACTGTTACATGCATTTGAATGGGAAACTCGCCCGAGACAAAGTATAGGTTTTCATTATGTGAATAATTTTAAAATCTTAGCTCAAACGGCTGCAAAACCTGTTTGCCCAGCACGGGGATATTGAGTTCTATAAGATAAAGCCATAAACATGTTTGTCTGAGTCTTCTATCAAAAGTTACAGCGATTTATATGAAGTTGTACGAAAACGCTTTATTTCGCCAAGACAGTGTGTTTCTCACTGTTACATGCATTTGAATGGGAAACTCGCCCGAGACAAAGTATAGGTTTTCATTATGTGAATAATTTTAAAATCTTAGCTCAAACGGCTGCAAAACCTGTTTGCCCAGCACGGGGATATTGAGTTCTATAAGATAAAGCCATAAACATGTGTTTCTGAGTCTTCTATCAAAAGTTACAGCGATTTATATGAAGTTGTACGAAAACGCTTTATTTCGCCAAGACAGTGTGTTTCTCACTGTTACATGCATTTGAATGGGAAACTCGCCCGAGACAAAGTATAGGTTTTCATTATGTGAATAATTTTAAAATCTTAGCTCAAACGGCTGCAAAACCTGTTTGCCCAGCACGGGGATATTGAGTTCTATAAGATAAAGCCATAAACATGTGTTTCTGAGTCTTCTATCAAAAGTTACAGCGATTTATATGAAGTTGTTCAAAAACGCTTTATTTCGCCAAGACAATGCGTTTCTCACTGTTACATGCATTTGAATGGGAAACTCGCCCGAGACAAAGTATAGGTTTTCATTATGTGAATAATTTTAAAATCTTAGCTCAAACGGCTGCAAAACCTGTTTGCCCAGCACGGGGATATTGAGTTCTATAAGATAAAGCCATAAACATGTGTTTCTGAGTCTTCTATCAAAAGTTACAGCGATTTATATGAAGTTGTACAAAAATGCTTTCTTTCGCCAAGACAATGCGTTTCTCACTGTTACATGCATTTGAATGGGAAACTCGCCTGAAACAAAGTATAGGTTTTCATTATGTGAATAATTTTAAAATCTTAGCTCAAACGGCTGCAAAACCTGTTTGCCCAGCACGGGGATATTGAGTTCTATAAGATAAAGCCATAAACATGTTTGTCTGAGTCTTCTATCAAAAGTTACAGCGATTTATATGAAGTTGTACGAAAACGCTTTATTTCGCCAAGACAGTGTGTTTCTCACTGTTACATGCATTTGAATGGGAAACTCGCCTGAAACAAAGTATAGGTTTTCATTATGTGAATAATTTTAAAATCTTAGCTCAAACGGCTGCAAAACCTGTTTGCCCAGCACGGGGATATTGAGTTCTATAAGATAAAGCCATAAACACGTGTTTCTGAGTCTTCTATCAAAAGTTACAGCGATTTATATGAAGTTGTACAAAAATGCTTTCTTTCGCCAAGACAATGCGTTTCTCACTGTTACATGCATTTGAATGGGAAACTCGCCTGAAACAAAGTATAGGTTTTCATTATGTGAATAATTTTAAAATCTTAGCTCAAACGGCTGCAAAACCTGTTTGCCCAGCACGGGGATATTGAGTTCTATAAGATAAAGCCATAAACATGTGTTTCTGAGTCTTCTATCAAAAGTTACAGCGATTTATATGAAGTTGTACGAAAACGCTTTATTTCGCCAAGACAGTGTGTTTCTCACTGTTACATGCATTTGAATGGGAAACTCGCCCGAGACAAAGTATAGGTTTTCATTATGTGAATAATTTTAAAATCTTAGCTCAAACGGCTGCAAAACCTGTTTGCCCAGCACGGGGATATTGAGTTCTATAAGATAAAGCCATAAACACGTGTTTCTGAGTCTTCTATCAAAAGTTACAGCGATTTATATGAAGTTGTACAAAAATGCTTTCTTTCGCCAAGACAATGCGTTTCTCACTGTTACATGCATTTGAATGGGAAACTCGCCTGAAACAAAGTATAGGTTTTCATTATGTGAATAATTTTAAAATCTTAGCTCAAACGGCTGCAAAACCTGTTTGCCCAGCACGGGGATATTGAGTTCTATAAGATAAAGCCATAAACATGTGTTTCTGAGTCTTCTATCAAAAGTTACAGCGATTTATATGAAGTTGTTCAAAAACGCTTTATTTCGCCAAGACAGTGTGTTTCTCACTGTTACATGCATTTGAATGGGAAACTCGCCCGAGACAAAGTATAGGTTTTCATTATGTGAATAATTTTAAAATCTTAGCTCAAACGGCTGCAAAACCTGTTTGCCCAGCACGGGGATATTGAGTTCTATAAGATAAAGCCATAAACATGTGTTTCTGAGTCTTCTATCAAAAGTTACAGCGATTTATATGAAGTTGTTCAAAAACGCTTTATTTCGCCAAGACAATGCGTTTCTCACTGTTACATGCATTTGAATGGGAAACTCGCCCGAGACAAAGTATAGGTTTTCATTATGTGAATAATTTTAAAATCTTAGCTCAAACGGCTGCAAAACCTGTTTGCCCAGCACGGGGATATTGAGTTCTATAAGATAAAGCCATAAACATGTGTTTCTGAGTCTTCTATCAAAAGTTACAGCGATTTATATGAAGTTGTACAAAAATGCTTTCTTTCGCCAAGACAATGCGTTTCTCACTGTTACATGCATTTGAATGGGAAACTCGCCTGAAACAAAGTATAGGTTTTCATTATGTGAATAATTTTAAAATCTTAGCTCAAACGGCTGCAAAACCTGTTTGCCCAGCACGGGGATATTGAGTTCTATAAGATAAAGCCATAAACATGTTTGTCTGAGTCTTCTATCAAAAGTTACAGCGATTTATATGAAGTTGTACGAAAACGCTTTATTTCGCCAAGACAGTGTGTTTCTCACTGTTACATGCATTTGAATGGGAAACTCGCCTGAAACAAAGTATAGGTTTTCATTATGTGAATAATTTTAAAATCTTAGCTCAAACGGCTGCAAAACCTGTTTGCCCAGCACGGGGATATTGAGTTCTATAAGATAAAGCCATAAACATGTGTTTCTGAGTCTTCTATCAAAAGTTACAGCGATTTATATGAAGTTGTTCAAAAACGCTTTATTTCGCCAAGACAATGCGTTTCTCACTGTTACATGCATTTGAATGGGAAACTCGCCCGAGACAAAGTATAGGTTTTCATTATGTGAATAATTTTAAAATCTTAGCTCAAACGGCTGCAAAACCTGTTTGCCCAGCACGGGGATATTGAGTTCTATAAGATAAAGCCATAAACATGTGTTTCTGAGTCTTCTATCAAAAGTTACAGCGATTTATATGAAGTTGTACAAAAATGCTTTCTTTCGCCAAGACAATGCGTTTCTCACTGTTACATGCATTTGAATGGGAAACTCGCCTGAAACAAAGTATAGGTTTTCATTATGTGAATAATTTTAAAATCTTAGCTCAAACGGCTGCAAAACCTGTTTGCCCAGCACGGGGATATTGAGTTCTATAAGATAAAGCCATAAACATGTTTGTCTGAGTCTTCTATCAAAAGTTACAGCGATTTATATGAAGTTGTACGAAAACGCTTTATTTCGCCAAGACAGTGTGTTTCTCACTGTTACATGCATTTGAATGGGAAACTCGCCTGAAACAAAGTATAGGTTTTCATTATGTGAATAATTTTAAAATCTTAGCTCAAACGGCTGCAAAACCTGTTTGCCCAGCACGGGGATATTGAGTTCTATAAGATAAAGCCATAAACATGTTTGTCTGAGTCTTCTATCAAAAGTTACAGCGATTTATATGAAGTTGTACGAAAACGCTTTATTTCGCCAAGACAGTGTGTTTCTCACTGTTACATGCATTTGAATGGGAAACTCGCCCGAGACAAAGTATAGGTTTTCATTATGTGAATAATTTTAAAATCTTAGCTCAAACGGCTGCAAAACCTGTTTGCCCAGCACGGGGATATTGAGTTCTATAAGATAAAGCCATAAACATGTGTTTCTGAGTCTTCTATCAAAAGTTACAGCGATTTATATGAAGTTGTTCAAAAGCGGTTTATTTCGCCAGGACAATGCGTTTCTCACTGTTACATGCATTTGAATGGGAAACTCGCCCGAGACAAAGTATAGGTTTTCATTATGTGAATAATTTTAAAATCTTAGCTCAAACGGCTGCAAAACCTGTTTGCCCAGCACGGGGATATTGAGTTCTATAAGATAAAGCCATAAACATGTTTGTCTGAGTCTTCTATCAAAAGTTACAGCGATTTATATGAAGTTGTACGAAAACGCTTTCTTTCGCCAAGACAATGCGTTTCTCACTGTTACATGCATTTGAATGGGAAACTCGCCTGAAACAAAGTATAGGTTTTCATTATGTGAATAATTTTAAAATCTTAGCTCAAACGGCTGCAAAACCTGTTTGCCCAGCACGGGGATATTGAGTTCTATAAGATAAAGCCATAAACATGTGTTTCTGAGTCTTCTATCAAAAGTTACAGCGATTTATATGAAGTTGTTCAAAAACGCTTTATTTCGCCAAGACAATGCGTTTCTCACTGTTACATGCATTTGAATGGGAAACTCGCCTGAAACAAAGTATAGGTTTTCATTATGTGAATAATTTTAAAATCTTAGCTCAAACGGCTGCAAAACCTGTTTGCCCAGCACGGGGATATTGAGTTCTATAAGATAAAGCCATAAACATGTTTGTCTGAGTCTTCTATCAAAAGTTACAGCGATTTATATGAAGTTGTACGAAAACGCTTTATTTCGCCAAGACAGTGTGTTTCTCACTGTTACATGCATTTGAATGGGAAACTCGCCCGAAACAAAGTATAGGTTTTCATTATGTGAATAATTTTAAAATCTTAGCTCAAACGGCTGCAAAACCTGTTTGCCCAGCACGGGGATATTGAGTTCTATAAGATAAAGCCATAAACATGTTTGTCTGAGTCTTCTATCAAAAGTTACAGCGATTTATATGAAGTTGTACGAAAATGCTTTATTTCGCCAAGACAGTGTGTTTCTCACTGTTACATGCATTTGAATGGGAAACTCGCCCGAGACAAAGTATAGGTTTTCATTATGTGAATAATTTTAAAATCTTAGCTCAAACGGCTGCAAAACCTGTTTGCCCAGCACGGGGATATTGAGTTCTATAAGATAAAGCCATAAACATGTTTGTCTGAGTCTTCTATCAAAAGTTACAGCGATTTATATGAAGTTGTACGAAAATGCTTTATTTCGCCAAGACAGTGTGTTTCTCACTGTTACATGCATTTGAATGGGAAACTCGCCCGAGACAAAGTATAGGTTTTCATTATGTGAATAATTTTAAAATCTTAGCTCAAACGGCTGCAAAACCTGTTTGCCCAGCACGGGGATATTGAGTTCTATAAGATAAAGCCATAAACACGTGTTTCTGAGTCTTCTATCAAAAGTTACAGCGATTTATATGAAGTTGTTCAAAAACGCTTTATTTCGCCAAGACAATGCGTTTCTCACTGTTACATGCATTTGAATGGGAAACTCGCCCGAGACAAAGTATAGGTTTTCATTATGTGAATAATTTTAAAATCTTAGCTCAAACGGCTGCAAAACCTGTTTGCCCAGCACGGGGATATTGAGTTCTATAAGATAAAGCCATAAACACGTGTTTCTGAGTCTTCTATCAAAAGTTACAGCGATTTATATGAAGTTGTACAAAAATGCTTTCTTTCGCCAAGACAATGCGTTTCTCACTGTTACATGCATTTGAATGGGAAACTCGCCTGAAACAAAGTATAGGTTTTCATTATGTGAATAATTTTAAAATCTTAGCTCAAACGGCTGCAAAACCTGTTTGCCCAGCACGGGGATATTGAGTTCTATAAGATAAAGCCATAAACATGTTTGTCTGAGTCTTCTATCAAAAGTTACAGCGATTTATATGAAGTTGTACGAAAACGCTTTATTTCGCCAAGACAGTGTGTTTCTCACTGTTACATGCATTTGAATGGGAAACTCGCCCGAGACAAAGTATAGGTTTTCATTATGTGAATAATTTTAAAATCTTAGCTCAAACGGCTGCAAAACCTGTTTGCCCAGCACGGGGATATTGAGTTCTATAAGATAAAGCCATAAACATGTTTGTCTGAGTCTTCTATCAAAAGTTACAGCGATTTATATGAAGTTGTACAAAAACGCTTTATTTCGCCAAGACAATGCGTTTCTCACTGTTACATGCATTTGAATGGGAAACTCGCCCGAGACAAAGTATAGGTTTTCATTATGTGAATAATTTTAAAATCTTAGCTCAAACGGCTGCAAAACCTGTTTGCCCAGCACGGGGATATTGAGTTCTATAAGATAAAGCCATAAACATGTGTTTCTGAGTCTTCTATCAAAAGTTACAGCGATTTATATGAAGTTGTACAAAAATGCTTTCTTTCCCCAAGACAATGCGTTTCTCACTGTTACATGCATTTGAATGGGAAACTCGCCTGAAACAAAGTATAGGTTTTCATTATGTGAATAATTTTAAAATCTTAGCTCAAACGGCTGCAAAACCTGTTTGCCCAGCACGGGGATATTGAGTTCTATAAGATAAAGCCATAAACATGTGTTTCTGAGTCTTCTATCAAAAGTTACAGCGATTTATATGAAGTTGTTCAAAAACGCTTTATTTCGCCAAGACAATGCGTTTCTCACTGTTACATGCATTTGAATGGGAAACTCGCCTGAAACAAAGTATAGGTTTTCATTATGTGAATAATTTTAAAATCTTAGCTCAAACGGCTGCAAAACCTGTTTGCCCAGCACGGGGATATTGAGTTCTATAAGATAAAGCCATAAACATGTTTGTCTGAGTCTTCTATCAAAAGTTACAGCGATTTATATGAAGTTGTACAAAAATGCTTTCTTTCGCCAAGACAATGCGTTTCTCACTGTTACATGCATCTGAATGGGAAACTCGCCTGAAACAAAGTATAGGTTTTCATTATGTGAATAATTTTAAAATCTTAGCTCAAACGGCTGCAAAACCTGTTTGCCCAGCACGGGGATATTGAGTTCTATAAGATAAAGCCATAAACATGTGTTTCTGAGTCTTCTATCAAAAGTTACAGCGATTTATATGAAGTTGTTCAAAAGCGCTTTATTTCGCCAAGACAGTGTGTTTCTCACTGTTACATGCATTTGAATGGGAAACTCGCCTGAAACAAAGTATAGGTTTTCATTATGTGAATAATTTTAAAATCTTAGCTCAAAAGGCTGCAAAACCTGTTTGCCCAGCACGGGGATATTGAGTTCTATAAGATAAAGCCATAAACATGTGTTTCTGAGTCTTCTATCAAAAGTTACAGCGATTTATATGAAGTTGTTCAAAAGCGCTTTATTTCGCCAAGACAGTGTGTTTCTCACTGTTACATGCATTTGAATGGGAAACTCGCCTGAAACAAAGTATAGGTTTTCATTATGTGAATAATTTTAAAATCTTAGCTCAAACGGCTGCAAAACCTGTTTGCCCAGCACGGGGATATTGAGTTCTATAAGATAAAGCCATAAACATGTTTGTCTGAGTCTTCTATCAAAAGTTACAGCGATTTATATGAAGTTGTACGAAAACGCTTTATTTCGCCAAGACAGTGTGTTTCTCACTGTTACATGCATTTGAATGGGAAACTCGCCTGAAACAAAGTATAGGTTTTCATTATGTGAATAATTTTAAAATCTTAGCTCAAACGGCTGCAAAACCTGTTTGCCCAGCACGGGGATATTGAGTTCTATAAGATAAAGCCATAAACATGTTTGTCTGAGTCTTCTATCAAAAGTTACAGCGATTTATATGAAGTTGTACGAAAACGCTTTCTTTCGCCAAGACAATGCGTTTCTCACTGTTACATGCATTTGAATGGGAAACTCGCCTGAAACAAAGTATAGGTTTTCATTATGTGAATAATTTTAAAATCTTAGCTCAAACGGCTGCAAAACCTGTTTGCCCAGCACGGGGATATTGAGTTCTATAAGATAAAGCCATAAACATGTGTTTCTGAGTCTTCTATCAAAAGTTACAGCGATTTATATGAAGTTGTACGAAAACGCTTTATTTCGCCAAGACAGTGTGTTTCTCACTGTTACATGCATTTGAATGGGAAACTCGCCCGAGACAAAGTATAGGTTTTCATTATGTGAATAATTTTAAAATCTTAGCTCAAACGGCTGCAAAACCTGTTTGCCCAGCACGGGGATATTGAGTTCTATAAGATAAAGCCATAAACATGTTTGTCTGAGTCTTCTATCAAAAGTTACAGCGATTTATATGAAGTTGTACAAAAACGCTTTATTTCGCCAAGACAGTGTGTTTCTCACTGTTACATGCATTTGAATGGGAAACTCGCCCGAGACAAAGTATAGGTTTTCATTATGTGAATAATTTTAAAATCTTAGCTCAAACGGCTGCAAAACCTGTTTGCCCAGCACGGGGATATTGAGTTCTATAAGATAAAGCCATAAACATGTTTGTCTGAGTCTTCTATCAAAAGTTACAGCGATTTATATGAAGTTGTACGAAAACGCTTTCTTTCGCCAAGACAATGCGTTTCTCACTGTTACATGCATTTGAATGGGAAACTCGCCTGAAACAAAGTATAGGTTTTCATTATGTGAATAATTTTAAAATCTTAGCTCAAACGGCTGCAAAACCTGTTTGCCCAGCACGGGGATATTGAGTTCTATAAGATAAAGCCATAAACATGTTTGTCTGAGTCTTCTATCAAAAGTTACAGCGATTTATATGAAGTTGTACGAAAACGCTTTATTTCGCCAAGACAGTGTGTTTCTCACTGTTACATGCATTTGAATGGGAAACTCGCCCGAAACAAAGTATAGGTTTTCATTATGTGAATAATTTTAAAATCTTAGCTCAAACGGCTGCAAAACCTGTTTGCCCAGCACGGGGATATTGAGTTCTATAAGATAAAGCCATAAACATGTGTTTCTGAGTCTTCTATCAAAAGTTACAGCGATTTATATGAAGTTGTTCAAAAACGCTTTATTTCGCCAAGACAATGCGTTTCTCACTGTTACATGCATTTGAATGGGAAACTCGCCCGAGACAAAGTATAGGTTTTCATTATGTGAATAATTTTAAAATCTTAGCTCAAACGGCTGCAAAACCTGTTTGCCCAGCACGGGGATATTGAGTTCTATAAGATAAATCCATAAACACGTGTTTCTGAGTCTTCTATCAAAAGTGACAGCGATTTATATGAAGTTGTACAAAAATGCTTTCTTTCGCCAAGACAATGCGTTTCTCACTGTTACATGCATTTGAATGGGAAACTCGCCTGAAACAAAGTATAGGTTTTCATTATGTGAATAATTTTAAAATCTTAGCTCAAACGGCTGCAAAACCTGTTTGCCCAGCACGGGGATATTGAGTTCTATAAGATAAAGCCATAAACATGTTTGTCTGAGTCTTCTATCAAAAGTTACAGCGATTTATATGAAGTTGTACGAAAACGCTTTATTTCGCCAAGACAGTGTGTTTCTCACTGTTACATGCATTTGAATGGGAAACTCGCCCGAGACAAAGTATAGGTTTTCATTATGTGAATAATTTTAAAATCTTAGCTCAAACGGCTGCAAAACCTGTTTGCCCAGCACGGGGATATTGAGTTCTATAAGATAAAGCCATAAACATGTTTGTCTGAGTCTTCTATCAAAAGTTACAGCGATTTATATGAAGTTGTACGAAAACGCTTTATTTCGCCAAGACAATGCGTTTCTCACTGTTACATGCATTTGAATGGGAAACTCGCCCGAGACAAAGTATAGGTTTTCATTATGTGAATAATTTTAAAATCTTAGCTCAAACGGCTGCAAAACCTGTTTGCCCAGCACGGGGATATTGAGTTCTATAAGATAAAGCCATAAACATGTTTGTCTGAGTCTTCTATCAAAAGTTACAGCGATTTATATGAAGTTGTACGAAATCGCTTTATTTCGCCAAGACAGTGTGTTTCTCACTGTTACATGCATTTGAATGGGAAACTCGCCCGAGACAAAGTATAGGTTTTCATTATGTGAATAATTTTAAAATCTTAGCTCAAACGGCTGCAAAACCTGTTTGCCCAGCACGGGGATATTGAGTTCTATAAGATAAAGCCATAAACATGTGTTTCTGAGTCTTCTATCAAAAGTTACAGCGATTTATATGAAGTTGTTCAAAAGCGCTTTATTTCGCCAAGACAGTGTGTTTCTCACTGTTACATGCATTTGAATGGGAAACTCGCCTGAAACAAAGTATAGGTTTTCATTATGTGAATAATTTTAAAATCTTAGCTCAAACGGCTGCAAAACCTGTTTGCCCCGCACGGGGATATTGAGTTCTATAAGATAAAGCCATAAACATGTTTGTCTGAGTCTTCTATCAAAAGTTACAGCGATTTATATGAAGTTGTACGAAAACGCTTTATTTCGCCAAGACAGTGTGTTTCTCACTGTTACATGCATTTGAATGGGAAACTCGCCCGAGACAAAGTATAGGTTTTCATTATGTGAATAATTTTAAAATCTTAGCTCAAACGGCTGCAAAACCTGTTTGCCCAGCACGGGGATATTGAGTTCTATAAGATAAAGCCATAAACATGTTTGTCTGAGTCTTCTATCAAAAGTTACAGCGATTTATATGAAATTGTACGAAAACGCTTTATTTCGCCAAGACAGTGTGTTTCTCACTGTTACATGCATTTGAATGGGAAACTCGCCCGAGACAAAGTATAGGTTTTCATTATGTGAATAATTTTAAAATCTTAGCTCAAACGGCTGCAAAACCTGTTTGCCCAGCACGGGGATATTGAGTTCTATAAGATAAAGCCATAAACATGTGTTTCTGAGTCTTCTATCAAAAGTTACAGCGATTTATATGAAGTTGTTCAAAAACGCTTTATTTCGCCAAGACAATGCGTTTCTCACTGTTACATGCATTTGAATGGGAAACTCGCCCGAGACAAAGTATAGGTTTTCATTATGTGAATAATTTTAAAATCTTAGCTCAAACGGCTGCAAAACCTGTTTGCCCAGCACGGGGATATTGAGTTCTATAAGATAAATCCATAAACACGTGTTTCTGAGTCTTCTATCAAAAGTGACAGCGATTTATATGAAGTTGTACAAAAATGCTTTCTTTCGCCAAGACAATGCGTTTCTCACTGTTACATGCATTTGAATGGGAAACTCGCCTGAAACAAAGTATAGGTTTTCATTATGTGAATAATTTTAAAATCTTAGCTCAAACGGCTGCAAAACCTGTTTGCCCAGCACGGGGATATTGAGTTCTATAAGATAAAGCCATAAACATGTTTGTCTGAGTCTTCTATCAAAAGTTACAGCGATTTATATGAAGTTGTACGAAAACGCTTTATTTCGCCAAGACAGTGTGTTTCTCACTGTTACATGCATTTGAATGGGAAACTCGCCCGAGACAAAGTATAGGTTTTCATTATGTGAATAATTTTAAAATCTTAGCTCAAACGGCTGCAAAACCTGTTTGCCCAGCACGGGGATATTGAGTTCTATAAGATAAAGCCATAAACATGTTTGTCTGAGTCTTCTATCAAAAGTTACAGCGATTTATATGAAGTTGTACGAAAACGCTTTATTTCGCCAAGACAATGCGTTTCTCACTGTTACATGCATTTGAATGGGAAACTCGCCCGAGACAAAGTATAGGTTTTCATTATGTGAATAATTTTAAAATCTTAGCTCAAACGGCTGCAAAACCTGTTTGCCCAGCACGGGGATATTGAGTTCTATAAGATAAAGCCATAAACATGTTTGTCTGAGTCTTCTATCAAAAGTTACAGCGATTTATATGAAGTTGTACGAAAACGCTTTATTTCGCCAAGACAGTGTGTTTCTCACTGTTACATGCATTTGAATGGGAAACTCGCCCGAGACAAAGTATAGGTTTTCATTATGTGAATAATTTTAAAATCTTAGCTCAAACGGCTGCAAAACCTGTTTGCCCAGCACGGGGATATTGAGTTCTATAAGATAAAGCCATAAACATGTGTTTCTGAGTCTTCTATCAAAAGTTACAGCGATTTATATGAAGTTGTTCAAAAGCGCTTTATTTCGCCAAGACAGTGTGTTTCTCACTGTTACATGCATTTGAATGGGAAACTCGCCTGAAACAAAGTATAGGTTTTCATTATGTGAATAATTTTAAA
The DNA here is from genome assembly GCF_963969265.1 of Rhamphochromis sp. 'chilingali'. Classification (NCBI taxonomy): domain Eukaryota; kingdom Metazoa; phylum Chordata; class Actinopteri; order Cichliformes; family Cichlidae; genus Rhamphochromis; species Rhamphochromis sp. 'chilingali'. The sequence goes on from NC_137932.1 coordinate 29,314,965, forward strand.
ATCTTAGCTCAAACGGCTGCAAAACCTGTTTGCCCAGCACGGGGATATTGAGTTCTATAAGATAAAGCCATAAACATGTTTGTCTGAGTCTTCTATCAAAAGTTACAGCGATTTATATGAAGTTGTACGAAAACGCTTTATTTCGCCAAGACAGTGTGTTTCTCACTGTTACATGCATTTGAATGGGAAACTCGCCCGAGACAAAGTATAGGTTTTCATTATGTGAATAATTTTAAAATCTTAGCTCAAACGGCTGCAAAACCTGTTTGCCCAGCACGGGGATATTGAGTTCTATAAGATAAAGCCATAAACATGTTTGTCTGAGTCTTCTATCAAAAGTTACAGCGATTTATATGAAATTGTACGAAAACGCTTTATTTCGCCAAGACAGTGTGTTTCTCACTGTTACATGCATTTGAATGGGAAACTCGCCCGAGACAAAGTATAGGTTTTCATTATGTGAATAATTTTAAAATCTTAGCTCAAACGGCTGCAAAACCTGTTTGCCCAGCACGGGGATATTGAGTTCTATAAGATAAAGCCATAAACACGTGTTTCTGAGTCTTCTATCAAAAGTTACAGCGATTTATATGAAGTTGTACAAAAATGCTTTCTTTCGCCAAGACAGTGTGTTTCTCACTGTTACATGCATTTGAATGGGAAACTCGCCCGAGACAAAGTATAGGTTTTCATTATGTGAATAATTTTAAAATCTTAGCTCAAACGGCTGCAAAACCTGTTTGCCCAGCACGGGGATATTGAGTTCTATAAGATAAAGCCATAAACATGTTTGTCTGAGTCTTCTATCAAAAGTTACAGCGATTTATATGAAGTTGTACGAAAACGCTTTATTTCGCCAAGACAGTGTGTTTCTCACTGTTACATGCATTTGAATGGGAAACTCGCCCGAGACAAAGTATAGGTTTTCATTATGTGAATAATTTTAAAATCTTAGCTCAAACGGCTGCAAAACCTGTTTGCCCAGCACGGGGATATTGAGTTCTATAAGATAAAGCCATAAACATGTTTGTCTGAGTCTTCTATCAAAAGTTACAGCGATTTATATGAAGTTGTACGAAAACGCTTTATTTCGCCAAGACAGTGTGTTTCTCACTGTTACATGCATTTGAATGGGAAACTCGCCCGAGACAAAGTATAGGTTTTCATTATGTGAAAAATTTTAAAATCTTAGCTCAAACGGCTGCAAAACCTGTTTGCCCAGCACGGGGATATTGAGTTCTATAAGATAAAGCCATAAACATGTTTGTCTGAGTCTTCTATCAAAAGTTACAGCGATTTATATGAAGTTGTACGAAAACGCTTTATTTCGCCAAGACAGTGTGTTTCTCACTGTTACATGCATTTGAATGGGAAACTCGCCCGAGACAAAGTATAGGTTTTCATTATGTGAATAATTTTAAAATCTTAGCTCAAACGGCTGCAAAACCTGTTTGCCCAGCACGGGGATATTGAGTTCTATAAGATAAAGCCATAAACATGTTTGTCTGAGTCTTCTATCAAAAGTTACAGCGATTTATATGAAGTTGTACGAAAACGCTTTATTTAGCCAAGACAGTGTGTTTCTCACTGTTACATGCATTTGAATGGGAAACTCGCCCGAGACAAAGTATAGGTTTTCATTATGTGAATAATTTTAAAATCTTAGCTCAAACGGCTGCAAAACCTGTTTGCCCAGCACGGGGATATTGAGTTCTATAAGATAAAGCCATAAACATGTTTGTCTGAGTCTTCTATCAAAAGTTACAGCGATTTATATGAAGTTGTACGAAAACGCTTTATTTCGCCAAGACAGTGTGTTTCTCACTGTTACATGCATTTGAATGGGAAACTCGCCCGAGACAAAGTATAGGTTTTCATTATGTGAATAATTTTAAAATCTTAGCTCAAACGGCTGCAAAACCTGTTTGCCCAGCACGGGGATATTGAGTTCTATAAGATAAAGCCATAAACATGTGTTTCTGAGTCTTCTATCAAAAGTTACAGCGATTTATATGAAGTTGTTCAAAAGCGCTTTATTTCGCCAAGACAGTGTGTTTCTCACTGTTACATGCATTTGAATGGGAAACTCGCCTGAAACAAAGTATAGGTTTTCATTATGTGAATAATTTTAAAATCTTAGCTCAAACGGCTGCAAAACCTGTTTGCCCAGCACGGGGATATTGAGTTCTATAAGATAAAGCCATAAACATGTTTGTCTGAGTCTTCTATCAAAAGTTACAGCGATTTATATGAAGTTGTACGAAAACGCTTTATTTCGCCAAGACAGTGTGTTTCTCACTGTTACATGCATTTGAATGGGAAACTCGCCCGAGACAAAGTATAGGTTTTCATTATGTGAATAATTTTAAAATCTTAGCTCAAACGGCTGCAAAACCTGTTTGCCCAGCACGGGGATATTGAGTTCTATAAGATAAAGCCATAAACATGTTTGTCTGAGTCTTCTATCAAAAGTTACAGCGATTTATATGAAATTGTACGAAAACGCTTTATTTCGCCAAGACAGTGTGTTTCTCACTGTTACATGCATTTGAATGGGAAACTCGCCCGAGACAAAGTATAGGTTTTCATTATGTGAATAATTTTAAAATCTTAGCTCAAACGGCTGCAAAACCTGTTTGCCCAGCACGGGGATATTGAGTTCTATAAGATAAAGCCATAAACACGTGTTTCTGAGTCTTCTATCAAAAGTTACAGCGATTTATATGAAGTTGTACAAAAATGCTTTCTTTCGCCAAGACAGTGTGTTTCTCACTGTTACATGCATTTGAATGGGAAACTCGCCCGAGACAAAGTATAGGTTTTCATTATGTGAATAATTTTAAAATCTTAGCTCAAACGGCTGCAAAACCTGTTTGCCCAGCACGGGGATATTGAGTTCTATAAGATAAAGCCATAAACATGTTTGTCTGAGTCTTCTATCAAAAGTTACAGCGATTTATATGAAGTTGTACGAAAACGCTTTATTTCGCCAAGACAATGCGTTTCTCACTGTTACATGCATTTGAATGGGAAACTCGCCCGAGACAAAGTATAGGTTTTCATTATGTGAATAATTTTAAAATCTTAGCTCAAACGGCTGCAAAACCTGTTTGCCCAGCACGGGGATATTGAGTTCTATAAGATAAAGCCATAAACATGTTTGTCTGAGTCTTCTATCAAAAGTTACAGCGATTTATATGAAGTTGTACGAAAACGCTTTATTTCGCCAAGACAATGCGTTTCTCACTGTTACATGCATTTGAATGGGAAACTCGCCCGAGACAAAGTATAGGTTTTCATTATGTGAATAATTTTAAAATCTTAGCTCAAACGGCTGCAAAACCTGTTTGCCCAGCACGGGGATATTGAGTTCTATAAGATAAAGCCATAAACATGTGTTTCTGAGTCTTCTATCAAAAGTTACAGCGATTTATATGAAGTTGTTCAAAAGCGCTTTATTTCGCCAAGACAGTGTGTTTCTCACTGTTACATGCATTTGAATGGGAAACTCGCCCGAGACAAAGTATAGGTTTTCATTATGTGAATAATTTTAAAATCTTAGCTCAAACGGCTGCAAAACCTGTTTGCCCAGCACGGGGATATTGAGTTCTATAAGATAAAGCCATAAACATGTTTGTCTGAGTCTTCTATCAAAAGTTACAGCGATTTATATGAAGTTGTACGAAAACGCTTTATTTAGCCAAGACAGTGTGTTTCTCACTGTTACATGCATTTGAATGGGAAACTCGCCCGAGACAAAGTATAGGTTTTCATTATGTGAATAATTTTAAAATCTTAGCTCAAACGGCTGCAAAACCTGTTTGCCCAGCACGGGGATATTGAGTTCTATAAGATAAAGCCATAAACATGTTTGTCTGAGTCTTCTATCAAAAGTTACAGCGATTTATATGAAGTTGTACGAAAACGCTTTATTTCGCCAAGACAGTGTGTTTCTCACTGTTACATGCATTTGAATGGGAAACTCGCCCGAGACAAAGTATAGGTTTTCATTATGTGAATAATTTTAAAATCTTAGCTCAAACGGCTGCAAAACCTGTTTGCCCAGCACGGGGATATTGAGTTCTATAAGATAAAGCCATAAACATGTTTGTCTGAGTCTTCTATCAAAAGTTACAGCGATTTATATGAAGTTGTACGAAAACGCTTTATTTCGCCAAGACAATGCGTTTCTCACTGTTACATGCATTTGAATGGGAAACTCGCCCGAGACAAAGTATAGGTTTTCATTATGTGAATAATTTTAAAATCTTAGCTCAAACGGCTGCAAAACCTGTTTGCCCAGCACGGGGATATTGAGTTCTATAAGATAAAGCCATAAACATGTGTTTCTGAGTCTTCTATCAAAAGTTACAGCGATTTATATGAAGTTGTACGAAAACGCTTTATTTCGCCAAGACAGTGTGTTTCTCACTGTTACATGCATTTGAATGGGAAACTCGCCTGAAACAAAGTATAGGTTTTCATTATGTGAATAATTTTAAAATCTTAGCTCAAACGGCTGCAAAACCTGTTTGCCCAGCACGGGGATATTGAGTTCTATAAGATAAAGCCATAAACATGTGTTTCTGAGTCTTCTATCAAAAGTTACAGCGATTTATATGAAGTTGTTCAAAAACGCTTTATTTCGCCAAGACAATGCGTTTCTCACTGTTACATGCATTTGAATGGGAAACTCGCCTGAAACAAAGTATAGGTTTTCATTATGTGAATAATTTTAAAATCTTAGCTCAAACGGCTGCAAAACCTGTTTGCCCAGCACGGGGATATTGAGTTCTATAAGATAAAGCCATAAACATGTTTGTCTGAGTCTTCTATCAAAAGTTACAGCGATTTATATGAAGTTGTACAAAAATGCTTTCTTTCGCCAAGACAATGCGTTTCTCACTGTTACATGCATCTGAATGGGAAACTCGCCTGAAACAAAGTATAGGTTTTCATTATGTGAATAATTTTAAAATCTTAGCTCAAACGGCTGCAAAACCTGTTTGCCCAGCACGGGGATATTGAGTTCTATAAGATAAAGCCATAAACATGTTTGTCTGAGTCTTCTATCAAAAGTTACAGCGATTTATATGAAGTTGTACGAAAACGCTTTATTTCGCCAAGACAGTGTGTTTCTCACTGTTACATGCATTTGAATGGGAAACTCGCCCGAGACAAAGTATAGGTTTTCATTATGTGAATAATTTTAAAATCTTAGCTCAAACGGCTGCAAAACCTGTTTGCCCAGCACGGGGATATTGAGTTCTATAAGATAAAGCCATAAACATGTTTGTCTGAGTCTTCTATCAAAAGTTACAGCGATTTATATGAAGTTGTACGAAAACGCTTTATTTCGCCAAGACAGTGTGTTTCTCACTGTTACATGCATTTGAATGGGAAACTCGCCCGAGACAAAGTATAGGTTTTCATTATGTGAATAATTTTAAAATCTTAGCTCAAACGGCTGCAAAACCTGTTTGCCCAGCACGGGGATATTGAGTTCTATAAGATAAAGCCATAAACATGTTTGTCTGAGTCTTCTATCAAAAGTTACAGCGATTTATATGAAATTGTACGAAAACGCTTTATTTCGCCAAGACAGTGTGTTTCTCACTGTTACATGCATTTGAATGGGAAACTCGCCCGAGACAAAGTATAGGTTTTCATTATGTGAATAATTTTAAAATCTTAGCTCAAACGGCTGCAAAACCTGTTTGCCCAGCACGGGGATATTGAGTTCTATAAGATAAAGCCATAAACACGTGTTTCTGAGTCTTCTATCAAAAGTTACAGCGATTTATATGAAGTTGTACAAAAATGCTTTCTTTCGCCAAGACAGTGTGTTTCTCACTGTTACATGCATTTGAATGGGAAACTCGCCCGAGACAAAGTATAGGTTTTCATTATGTGAATAATTTTAAAATCTTAGCTCAAACGGCTGCAAAACCTGTTTGCCCAGCACGGGGATATTGAGTTCTATAAGATAAAGCCATAAACATGTTTGTCTGAGTCTTCTATCAAAAGTTACAGCGATTTATATGAAGTTGTACGAAAACGCTTTATTTCGCCAAGACAATGCGTTTCTCACTGTTACATGCATTTGAATGGGAAACTCGCCCGAGACAAAGTATAGGTTTTCATTATGTGAATAATTTTAAAATCTTAGCTCAAACGGCTGCAAAACCTGTTTGCCCAGCACGGGGATATTGAGTTCTATAAGATAAAGCCATAAACATGTTTGTCTGAGTCTTCTATCAAAAGTTACAGCGATTTATATGAAGTTGTACGAAAACGCTTTATTTCGCCAAGACAGTGTGTTTCTCACTGTTACATGCATTTGAATGGGAAACTCGCCCGAGACAAAGTATAGGTTTTCATTATGTGAATAATTTTAAAATCTTAGCTCAAACGGCTGCAAAACCTGTTTGCCCAGCACGGGGATATTGAGTTCTATAAGATAAAGCCATAAACATGTTTGTCTGAGTCTTCTATCAAAAGTTACAGCGATTTATATGAAGTTGTACGAAAACGCTTTATTTAGCCAAGACAGTGTGTTTCTCACTGTTACATGCATTTGAATGGGAAACTCGCCCGAGACAAAGTATAGGTTTTCATTATGTGAATAATTTTAAAATCTTAGCTCAAACGGCTGCAAAACCTGTTTGCCCAGCACGGGGATATTGAGTTCTATAAGATAAAGCCATAAACACGTGTTTCTGAGTCTTCTATCAAAAGTTACAGCGATTTATATGAAGTTGTACGAAAACGCTTTATTTCGCCAAGACAATGCGTTTCTCACTGTTACATGCATTTGAATGGGAAACTCGCCCGAGACAAAGTATAGGTTTTCATTATGTGAATAATTTTAAAATCTTAGCTCAAACGGCTGCAAAACCTGTTTGCCCAGCACGGGGATATTGAGTTCTATAAGATAAAGCCATAAACATGTTTGTCTGAGTCTTCTATCAAAAGTTACAGCGATTTATATGAAGTTGTACGAAAACGCTTTATTTCGCCAAGACAGTGTGTTTCTCACTGTTACATGCATTTGAATGGGAAACTCGCCCGAGACAAAGTATAGGTTTTCATTATGTGAATAATTTTAAAATCTTAGCTCAAACGGCTGCAAAACCTGTTTGCCCAGCACGGGGATATTGAGTTCTATAAGATAAAGCCATAAACATGTGTTTCTGAGTCTTCTATCAAAAGTTACAGCGATTTATATGAAGTTGTACGAAAACGCTTTATTTCGCCAAGACAATGCGTTTCTCACTGTTACATGCATTTGAATGGGAAACTCGCCCGAGACAAAGTATAGGTTTTCATTATGTGAATAATTTTAAAATCTTAGCTCAAACGGCTGCAAAACCTGTTTGCCCAGCACGGGGATATTGAGTTCTATAAGATAAAGCCATAAACATGTGTTTCTGAGTCTTCTATCAAAAGTTACAGCGATTTATATGAAGTTGTACGAAAACGCTTTATTTCGCCAAGACAGTGTGTTTCTCACTGTTACATGCATTTGAATGGGAAACTCGCCCGAGACAAAGTATAGGTTTTCATTATGTGAATAATTTTAAAATCTTAGCTCAAACGGCTGCAAAACCTGTTTGCCCAGCACGGGGATATTGAGTTCTATAAGATAAAGCCATAAACACGTGTTTCTGAGTCTTCTATCAAAAGTTACAGCGATTTATATGAAGTTGTACAAAAATGCTTTCTTTCGCCAAGACAATGCGTTTCTCACTGTTACATGCATTTGAATGGGAAACTCGCCTGAAACAAAGTATAGGTTTTCATTATGTGAATAATTTTAAAATCTTAGCTCAAACGGCTGCAAAACCTGTTTGCCCAGCACGGGATATTGAGTTCTATAAGATAAAGCCATAAACATGTGTTTCTGAGTCTTCTATCAAAAGTTACAGCGATTTATATGAAGTTGTTCAAAAACGCTTTATTTCGCCAAGACAATGCGTTTCTCACTGTTACATGCATTTGAATGGGAAACTCGCCTGAAACAAAGTATAGGTTTTCATTATGTGAATAATTTTAAAATCTTAGCTCAAACGGCTGCAAAACCTGTTTGCCCAGCACGGGGATATTGAGTTCTATAAGATAAAGCCATAAACATGTTTGTCTGAGTCTTCTATCAAAAGTTACAGCGATTTATATGAAGTTGTACAAAAATGCTTTCTTTCGCCAAGACAATGCGTTTCTCACTGTTACATGCATCTGAATGGGAAACTCGCCTGAAACAAAGTATAGGTTTTCATTATGTGAATAATTTTAAAATCTTAGCTCAAACGGCTGCAAAACCTGTTTGCCCAGCACGGGGATATTGAGTTCTATAAGATAAAGCCATAAACATGTTTGTCTGAGTCTTCTATCAAAAGTTACAGCGATTTATATGAAGTTGTACGAAAACGCTTTATTTCGCCAAGACAGTGTGTTTCTCACTGTTACATGCATTTGAATGGGAAACTCGCCCGAGACAAAGTATAGGTTTTCATTATGTGAATAATTTTAAAATCTTAGCTCAAACGGCTGCAAAACCTGTTTGCCCAGCACGGGGATATTGAGTTCTATAAGATAAAGCCATAAACATGTGTTTCTGAGTCTTCTATCAAAAGTTACAGCGATTTATATGAAGTTGTTCAAAAGCGCTTTATTTCGCCAAGACAGTGTGTTTCTCACTGTTACATGCATTTGAATGGGAAACTCGCCTGAAACAAAGTATAGGTTTTCATTATGTGAATAATTTTAAAATCTTAGCTCAAACGGCTGCAAAACCTGTTTGCCCAGCACGGGGATATTGAGTTCTATAAGATAAAGCCATAAACATGTTTGTCTGAGTCTTCTATCAAAAGTTACAGCGATTTATATGAAGTTGTACGAAAACGCTTTATTTCGCCAAGACAGTGTGTTTCTCACTGTTACATGCATTTGAATGGGAAACTCGCCCGAGACAAAGTATAGGTTTTCATTATGTGAATAATTTTAAAATCTTAGCTCAAACGGCTGCAAAACCTGTTTGCCCAGCACGGGGATATTGAGTTCTATAAGATAAAGCCATAAACATGTTTGTCTGAGTCTTCTATCAAAAGTTACAGCGATTTATATGAAGTTGTACGAAAACGCTTTATTTCGCCAAGACAGTGTGTTTCTCACTGTTACATGCATTTGAATGGGAAACTCGCCCGAGACAAAGTATAGGTTTTCATTATGTGAATAATTTTAAAATCTTAGCTCAAACGGCTGCAAAACCTGTTTGCCCAGCACGGGGATATTGAGTTCTATAAGATAAAGCCATAAACATGTTTGTCTGAGTCTTCTATCAAAAGTTACAGCGATTTATATGAAGTTGTACGAAAACGCTTTATTTCGCCAAGACAATGCGTTTCTCACTGTTACATGCATTTGAATGGGAAACTCGCCCGAGACAAAGTATAGGTTTTCATTATGTGAATAATTTTAAAATCTTAGCTCAAACGGCTGCAAAACCTGTTTGCCCAGCACGGGGATATTGAGTTCTATAAGATAAAGCCATAAACATGTTTGTCTGAGTCTTCTATCAAAAGTTACAGCGATTTATATGAAGTTGTACGAAAACGCTTTATTTCGCCAAGACAGTGTGTTTCTCACTGTTACATGCATTTGAATGGGAAACTCGCCCGAGACAAAGTATAGGTTTTCATTATGTGAATAATTTTAAAATCTTAGCTCAAACGGCTGCAAAACCTGTTTGCCCAGCACGGGGATATTGAGTTCTATAAGATAAAGCCATAAACATGTTTGTCTGAGTCTTCTATCAAAAGTTACAGCGATTTATATGAAGTTGTACGAAAACGCTTTATTTCGCCAAGACAGTGTGTTTCTCACTGTTACATGCATTTGAATGGGAAACTCGCCCGAGACAAAGTATAGGTTTTCATTATGTGAATAATTTTAAAATCTTAGCTCAAACGGCTGCAAAACCTGTTTGCCCAGCACGGGGATATTGAGTTCTATAAGATAAAGCCATAAACATGTTTGTCTGAGTCTTCTATCAAAAGTTACAGCGATTTATATGAAATTGTACGAAAACGCTTTATTTCGCCAAGACAGTGTGTTTCTCACTGTTACATGCATTTGAATGGGAAACTCGCCCGAGACAAAGTATAGGTTTTCATTATGTGAATAATTTTAAAATCTTAGCTCAAACGGCTGCAAAACCTGTTTGCCCAGCACGGGGATATTGAGTTCTATAAGATAAAGCCATAAACACGTGTTTCTGAGTCTTCTATCAAAAGTTACAGCGATTTATATGAAGTTGTACAAAAATGCTTTCTTTCGCCAAGACAGTGTGTTTCTCACTGTTACATGCATTTGAATGGGAAACTCGCCCGAGACAAAGTATAGGTTTTCATTATGTGAATAATTTTAAAATCTTAGCTCAAACGGCTGCAAAACCTGTTTGCCCAGCACGGGGATATTGAGTTCTATAAGATAAAGCCATAAACATGTTTGTCTGAGTCTTCTATCAAAAGTTACAGCGATTTATATGAAATTGTACGAAAACGCTTTATTTCGCCAAGACAGTGTGTTTCTCACTGTTACATGCATTTGAATGGGAAACTCGCCCGAGACAAAGTATAGGTTTTCATTATGTGAATAATTTTAAAATCTTAGCTCAAACGGCTGCAAAACCTGTTTGCCCAGCACGGGGATATTGAGTTCTATAAGATAAAGCCATAAACACGTGTTTCTGAGTCTTCTATCAAAAGTTACAGCGATTTATATGAAGTTGTACAAAAATGCTTTCTTTCGCCAAGACAATGCGTTTCTCACTGTTACATGCATCTGAATGGGAAACTCGCCTGAAACAAAGTATAGGTTTTCATTATGTGAATAATTTTAAAATCTTAGCTCAAACGGCTGCAAAACCTGTTTGCCCAGCACGGGGATATTGAGTTCTATAAGATAAAGCCATAAACATGTGTTTCTGAGTCTTCTATCAAAAGTTACAGCGATTTATATGAAGTTGTTCAAAAACGCTTTATTTCGCCAAGACAATGCGTTTCTCACTGTTACATGCATTTGAATGGGAAACTCGCCTGAAACAAAGTATAGGTTTTCATTATGTGAATAATTTTAAAATCTTAGCTCAAACGGCTGCAAAACCTGTTTGCCCAGCACGGGGATATTGAGTTCTATAAGATAAAGCCATAAACATGTTTGTCTGAGTCTTCTATCAAAAGTTACAGCGATTTATATGAAGTTGTACAAAAATGCTTTCTTTCGCCAAGACAATGCGTTTCTCACTGTTACATGCATTTGAATGGGAAACTCGCCCGAGACAAAGTATAGGTTTTCATTATGTGAATAATTTTAAAATCTTAGCTCAAACGGCTGCAAAACCTGTTTGCCCAGCACGGGGATATTGAGTTCTATAAGATAAAGCCATAAACACGTGTTTCTGAGTCTTCTATCAAAAGTTACAGCGATTTATATGAAGTTGTAGAAAAATGCTTTCTTTCGCCAAGACAATGCGTTTCTCACTGTTACATGCATTTGAATGGGAAACTCGCCTGAAACAAAGTATAGGTTTTCATTATGTGAATAATTTTAAAATCTTAGCTCAAACGGCTGCAAAACCTGTTTGCCCAGCACGGGGATATTGAGTTCTATAAGATAAAGCCATAAACATGTGTTTCTGAGTCTTCTATCAAAAGTTACAGCGATTTATATGAAGTTGTTCAAAAACGCTTTATTTCGCCAAGACAATGCGTTTCTCACTGTTACATGCATTTGAATGGGAAACTCGCCTGAAACAAAGTATAGGTTTTCATTATGTGAATAATTTTAAAATCTTAGCTCAAACGGCTGCAAAACCCGTTTGCCCAGCACGGGGATATTGAGTTCTATAAGATAAAGCCATAAACATGTGTTTCTGAGTCTTCTATCAAAAGTTACAGCGATTTATATGAAGTTGTTCAAAAGCGCTTTATTTCGCCAAGACAGTGTGTTTCTCACTGTTACATGCATTTGAATGGGAAACTCGCCTGAAACAAAGTATAGGTTTTCATTATGTGAATAATTTTAAAATCTTAGCTCAAACGGCTGCAAAACCTGTTTGCCCAGCACGGGGATATTGAGTTCTATAAGATAAAGCCATAAACATGTTTGTCTGAGTCTTCTATCAAAAGTTACAGCGATTTATATGAAGTTGTACAAAAATGCTTTCTTTCGCCAAGACAATGCGTTTCTCACTGTTACATGCATCTGAATGGGAAACTCGCCTGAAACAAAGTATAGGTTTTCATTATGTGAATAATTTTAAAATCTTAGCTCAAACGGCTGCAAAACCTGTTTGCCCAGCACGGGGATATTGAGTTCTATAAGATAAAGCCATAAACATGTTTGTCTGAGTCTTCTATCAAAAGTTACAGCGATTTATATGAAGTTGTACGAAAACGCTTTATTTCGCCAAGACAGTGTGTTTCTCACTGTTACATGCATTTGAATGGGAAACTCGCCCGAGACAAAGTATAGGTTTTCATTATGTGAATAATTTTAAAATCTTAGCTCAAACGGCTGCAAAACCTGTTTGCCCAGCACGGGGATATTGAGTTCTATAAGATAAAGCCATAAACATGTTTGTCTGAGTCTTCTATCAAAAGTTACAGCGATTTATATGAAATTGTACGAAAACGCTTTATTTCGCCAAGACAGTGTGTTTCTCACTGTTACATGCATTTGAATGGGAAACTCGCCCGAGACAAAGTATAGGTTTTCATTATGTGAATAATTTTAAAATCTTAGCTCAAACGGCTGCAAAACCTGTTTGCCCAGCACGGGGATATTGAGTTCTATAAGATAAAGCCATAAACACGTGTTTCTGAGTCTTCTATCAAAAGTTACAGCGATTTATATGAAGTTGTACAAAAATGCTTTCTTTCGCCAAGACAGTGTGTTTCTCACTGTTACATGCATTTGAATGGGAAACTCGCCCGAGACGAAGTATAGGTTTTCATTATGTGAATAATTTTAAAATCTTAGCTCAAACGGCTGCAAAACCTGTTTGCCCAGCACGGGGATATTGAGTTCTATAAGATAAAGCCATAAACATGTTTGTCTGAGTCTTCTATCAAAAGTTACAGCGATTTATATGAAGTTGTACGAAAACGCTTTATTTCGCCAAGACAATGCGTTTCTCACTGTTACATGCATTTGAATGGGAAACTCGCCCGAGACAAAGTATAGGTTTTCATTATGTGAATAATTTTAAAATCTTAGCTCAAACGGCTGCAAAACCTGTTTGCCCAGCACGGGGATATTGAGTTCTATAAGATAAAGCCATAAACATGTTTGTCTGAGTCTTCTATCAAAAGTTACAGCGATTTATATGAAGTTGTACGAAAACGCTTTATTTCGCCAAGACAGTGTGTTTCTCACTGTTACATGCATTTGAATGGGAAACTCGCCCGAGACAAAGTATAGGTTTTCATTATGTGAATAATTTTAAAATCTTAGCTCAAACGGCTGCAAAACCTGTTTGCCCAGCACGGGGATATTGAGTTCTATAAGATAAAGCCATAAACATGTTTGTCTGAGTCTTCTATCAAAAGTTACAGCGATTTATATGAAGTTGTACGAAAACGCTTTATTTAGCCAAGACAGTGTGTTTCTCACTGTTACATGCATTTGAATGGGAAACTCGCCCGAGACAAAGTATAGGTTTTCATTATGTGAATAATTTTAAAATCTTAGCTCAAACGGCTGCAAAACCTGTTTGCCCAGCACGGGGATATTGAGTTCTATAAGATAAAGCCATAAACACGTGTTTCTGAGTCTTCTATCAAAAGTTACAGCGATTTATATGAAGTTGTAGAAAAATGCTTTCTTTCGCCAAGACAATGCGTTTCTCACTGTTACATGCATTTGAATGGGAAACTCGCCTGAAACAAAGTATAGGTTTTCATTATGTGAATAATTTTAAAATCTTAGCTCAAACGGCTGCAAAACCTGTTTGCCCAGCACGGGGATATTGAGTTCTATAAGATAAAGCCATAAACATGTGTTTCTGAGTCTTCTATCAAAAGTTACAGCGATTTATATGAAGTTGTTCAAAAACGCTTTATTTCGCCAAGACAATGCGTTTCTCACTGTTACATGCATTTGAATGGGAAACTCGCCTGAAACAAAGTATAGGTTTTCATTATGTGAATAATTTTAAAATCTTAGCTCAAACGGCTGCAAAACCCGTTTGCCCAGCACGGGGATATTGAGTTCTATAAGATAAAGCCATAAACATGTGTTTCTGAGTCTTCTATCAAAAGTTACAGCGATTTATATGAAGTTGTTCAAAAGCGCTTTATTTCGCCAAGACAGTGTGTTTCTCACTGTTACATGCATTTGAATGGGAAACTCGCCTGAAACAAAGTATAGGTTTTCATTATGTGAATAATTTTAAAATCTTAGCTCAAACGGCTGCAAAACCTGTTTGCCCAGCACGGGGATATTGAGTTCTATAAGATAAAGCCATAAACATGTTTGTCTGAGTCTTCTATCAAAAGTTACAGCGATTTATATGAAGTTGTACAAAAATGCTTTCTTTCGCCAAGACAATGCGTTTCTCACTGTTACATGCATCTGAATGGGAAACTCGCCTGAAACAAAGTATAGGTTTTCATTATGTGAATAATTTTAAAATCTTAGCTCAAACGGCTGCAAAACCTGTTTGCCCAGCACGGGGATATTGAGTTCTATAAGATAAAGCCATAAACATGTGTTTCTGAGTCTTCTATCAAAAGTTACAGCGATTTATATGAAGTTGTTCAAAAACGCTTTATTTCGCCAAGACAATGCGTTTCTCACTGTTACATGCATTTGAATGGGAAACTCGCCTGAAACAAAGTATAGGTTTTCATTATGTGAATAATTTTAAAATCTTAGCTCAAACGGCTGCAAAACCTGTTTGCCCAGCACGGGGATATTGAGTTCTATAAGATAAAGCCATAAACATGTTTGTCTGAGTCTTCTATCAAAAGTTACAGCGATTTATATGAAGTTGTACAAAAATGCTTTCTTTCGCCAAGACAATGCGTTTCTCACTGTTACATGCATTTGAATGGGAAACTCGCCCGAGACAAAGTATAGGTTTTCATTATGTGAATAATTTTAAAATCTTAGCTCAAACGGCTGCAAAACCTGTTTGCCCAGCACGGGGATATTGAGTTCTATAAGATAAAGCCATAAACACGTGTTTCTGAGTCTTCTATCAAAAGTTACAGCGATTTATATGAAGTTGTAGAAAAATGCTTTCTTTCGCCAAGACAATGCGTTTCTCACTGTTACATGCATTTGAATGGGAAACTCGCCTGAAACAAAGTATAGGTTTTCATTATGTGAATAATTTTAAAATCTTAGCTCAAACGGCTGCAAAACCTGTTTGCCCAGCACGGGGATATTGAGTTCTATAAGATAAAGCCATAAACATGTGTTTCTGAGTCTTCTATCAAAAGTTACAGCGATTTATATGAAGTTGTTCAAAAACGCTTTATTTCGCCAAGACAATGCGTTTCTCACTGTTACATGCATTTGAATGGGAAACTCGCCTGAAACAAAGTATAGGTTTTCATTATGTGAATAATTTTAAAATCTTAGCTCAAACGGCTGCAAAACCCGTTTGCCCAGCACGGGGATATTGAGTTCTATAAGATAAAGCCATAAACATGTGTTTCTGAGTCTTCTATCAAAAGTTACAGCGATTTATATGAAGTTGTTCAAAAGCGCTTTATTTCGCCAAGACAGTGTGTTTCTCACTGTTACATGCATTTGAATGGGAAACTCGCCTGAAACAAAGTATAGGTTTTCATTATGTGAATAATTTTAAAATCTTAGCTCAAACGGCTGCAAAACCTGTTTGCCCAGCACGGGGATATTGAGTTCTATAAGATAAAGCCATAAACATGTTTGTCTGAGTCTTCTATCAAAAGTTACAGCGATTTATATGAAGTTGTACAAAAATGCTTTCTTTCGCCAAGACAATGCGTTTCTCACTGTTACATGCATCTGAATGGGAAACTCGCCTGAAACAAAGTATAGGTTTTCATTATGTGAATAATTTTAAAATCTTAGCTCAAACGGCTGCAAAACCTGTTTGCCCAGCACGGGGATATTGAGTTCTATAAGATAAAGCCATAAACATGTTTGTCTGAGTCTTCTATCAAAAGTTACAGCGATTTATATGAAGTTGTACGAAAACGCTTTATTTCGCCAAGACAGTGTGTTTCTCACTGTTACATGCATTTGAATGGGAAACTCGCCCGAGACAAAGTATAGGTTTTCATTATGTGAATAATTTTAAAATCTTAGCTCAAACGGCTGCAAAACCTGTTTGCCCAGCACGGGGATATTGAGTTCTATAAGATAAAGCCATAAACATGTTTGTCTGAGTCTTCTATCAAAAGTTACAGCGATTTATATGAAGTTGTACAAAAATGCTTTCTTTCGCCAAGACAATGCGTTTCTCACTGTTACATGCATCTGAATGGGAAACTCGCCTGAAACAAAGTATAGGTTTTCATTATGTGAATAATTTTAAAATCTTAGCTCAAACGGCTGCAAAACCTGTTTGCCCAGCACGGGGATATTGAGTTCTATAAGATAAAGCCATAAACATGTGTTTCTGAGTCTTCTATCAAAAGTTACAGCGATTTATATGAAGTTGTTCAAAAGCGCTTTATTTCGCCAAGACAGTGTGTTTCTCACTGTTACATGCATTTGAATGGGAAACTCGCCTGAAACAAAGTATAGGTTTTCATTATGTGAATAATTTTAAAATCTTAGCTCAAACGGCTGCAAAACCTGTTTGCCCAGCACGGGGATATTGAGTTCTATAAGATAAAGCCATAAACATGTTTGTCTGAGTCTTCTATCAAAAGTTACAGCGATTTATATGAAGTTGTACGAAAACGCTTTATTTCGCCAAGACAGTGTGTTTCTCACTGTTACATGCATTTGAATGGGAAACTCGCCCGAGACAAAGTATAGGTTTTCATTATGTGAATAATTTTAAAATCTTAGCTCAAACGGCTGCAAAACCTGTTTGCCCAGCACGGGGATATTGAGTTCTATAAGATAAAGCCATAAACATGTTTGTCTGAGTCTTCTATCAAAAGTTACAGCGATTTATATGAAGTTGTACGAAAACGCTTTATTTCGCCAAGACAGTGTGTTTCTCACTGTTACATGCATTTGAATGGGAAACTCGCCCGAGACAAAGTATAGGTTTTCATTATGTGAATAATTTTAAAATCTTAGCTCAAACGGCTGCAAAACCTGTTTGCCCAGCACGGGGATATTGAGTTCTATAAGATAAAGCCATAAACACGTGTTTCTGAGTCTTCTATCAAAAGTTACAGCGATTTATATGAAGTTGTACAAAAATGCTTTCTTTCGCCAAGACAGTGTGTTTCTCACTGTTACATGCATTTGAATGGGAAACTCGCCCGAGACAAAGTATAGGTTTTCATTATGTGAATAATTTTAAAATCTTAGCTCAAACGGCTGCAAAACCTGTTTGCCCAGCACGGGGATATTGAGTTCTATAAGATAAAGCCATAAACATGTGTTTCTGAGTCTTCTATCAAAAGTTACAGCGATTTATATGAAGTTGTACAAAAATGCTTTCTTTCGCCAAGACAATGCGTTTCTCACTGTTACATGCATTTGAATGGGAAACTCGCCTGAAACAAAGTATAGGTTTTCATTATGTGAATAATTTTAAAATCTTAGCTCAAACGGCTGCAAAACCTGTTTGCCCAGCACGGGGATATTGAGTTCTATAAGATAAAGCCATAAACATGTTTGTCTGAGTCTTCTATCAAAAGTTACAGCGATTTATATGAAGTTGTACGAAAACGCTTTATTTCGCCAAGACAATGCGTTTCTCACTGTTACATGCATTTGAATGGGAAACTCGCCCGAAACAAAGTATAGGTTTTCATTATGTGAATAATTTTAAAATCTTAGCTCAAACGGCTGCAAAACCTGTTTGCCCAGCACGGGGATATTGAGTTCTATAAGATAAAGCCATAAACATGTGTTTCTGAGTCTTCTATCAAAAGTTACAGCGATTTATATGAAGTTGTTCAAAAGCGCTTTATTTCGCCAAGACAATGCGTTTCTCACTGTTACATGCATTTGAATGGGAAACTCGCCTGAAACAAAGTATAGGTTTTCATTATGTGAATAATTTTAAAATCTTAGCTCAAACGGCTGCAAAACCTGTTTGCCCAGCACGGGGATATTGAGTTCTATAAGATAAAGCCATAAACATGTTTGTCTGAGTCTTCTATCAAAAGTTACAGCGATTTATATGAAGTTGTACGAAAACGCTTTATTTCGCCAAGACAGTGTGTTTCTCACTGTTACATGCATTTGAATGGGAAACTCGCCCGAGACAAAGTATAGGTTTTCATTATGTGAATAATTTTAAAATCTTAGCTCAAACGGCTGCAAAACCTGTTTGCCCAGCACGGGGATATTGAGTTCTATAAGATAAAGCCATAAACATGTGTTTCTGAGTCTTCTATCAAAAGTTACAGCGATTTATATGAAGTTGTTCAAAAGCGCTTTATTTCGCCAAGACAGTGTGTTTCTCACTGTTACATGCATTTGAATGGGAAACTCGCCTGAAACAAAGTATAGGTTTTCATTATGTGAATAATTTTAAAATCTTAGCTCAAACGGCTGCAAAACCTGTTTGCCCAGCACGGGGATATTGAGTTCTATAAGATAAAGCCATAAACATGTTTGTCTGAGTCTTCTATCAAAAGTTACAGCGATTTATATGAAGTTGTACGAAAACGCTTTATTTCGCCAAGACAATGCGTTTCTCACTGTTACATGCATTTGAATGGGAAACTCGCCCGAAACAAAGTATAGGTTTTCATTATGTGAATAATTTTAAAATCTTAGCTCAAACGGCTGCAAAACCTGTTTGCCCAGCACGGGGATATTGAGTTCTATAAGATAAAGCCATAAACATGTTTGTCTGAGTCTTCTATCAAAAGTTACAGCGATTTATATGAAGTTGTACAAAAATGCTTTCTTTCGCCAAGACAATGCGTTTCTCACTGTTACATGCATCTGAATGGGAAACTCGCCTGAAACAAAGTATAGGTTTTCATTATGTGAATAATTTTAAAATCTTAGCTCAAACGGCTGCAAAACCTGTTTGCCCAGCACGGGGATATTGAGTTCTATAAGATAAAGCCATAAACATGTGTTTCTGAGTCTTCTATCAAAAGTTACAGCGATTTATATGAAGTTGTTCAAAAGCGCTTTATTTCGCCAAGACAGTGTGTTTCTCACTGTTACATGTATTTGAATGGGAAACTCGCCTGAAACAAAGTATAGGTTTTCATTATGTGAATAATTTTAAAATCTTAGCTCAAACGGCTGCAAAACCTGTTTGCCCAGCACGGGGATATTGAGTTCTATAAGATAAAGCCATAAACATGTTTGTCTGAGTCTTCTATCAAAAGTTACAGCGATTTATATGAAGTTGTAGAAAAATGCTTTCTTTCGCCAAGACAATGCGTTTCTCACTGTTACATGCATCTGAATGGGAAACTCGCCTGAAACAAAGTATAGGTTTTCATTATGTGAATAATTTTAAAATCTTAGCTCAAACGGCTGCAAAACCTGTTTGCCCAGCACGGGGATATTGAGTTCTATAAGATAAAGCCATAAACATGTGTTTCTGAGTCTTCTATCAAAAGTTACAGCGATTTATATGAAGTTGTTCAAAAACGCTTTATTTCGCCAAGACAATGCGTTTCTCACTGTTACATGCATTTGAATGGGAAACTCGCCTGAAACAAAGTATAGGTTTTCATTATGTGAATAATTTTAAAATCTTAGCTCAAACGGCTGCAAAACCTGTTTGCCCAGCACGGGGATATTGAGTTCTATAAGATAAAGCCATAAACATGTTTGTCTGAGTCTTCTATCAAAAGTTACAGCGATTTATATGAAGTTGTACAAAAATGCTTTCTTTCGCCAAGACAATGCGTTTCTCACTGTTACATGCATTTGAATGGGAAACTCGCCCGAGACAAAGTATAGGTTTTCATTATGTGAATAATTTTAAAATCTTAGCTCAAACGGCTGCAAAACCTGTTTGCCCAGCACGGGGATATTGAGTTCTATAAGATAAAGCCATAAACACGTGTTTCTGAGTCTTCTATCAAAAGTTACAGCGATTTATATGAAGTTGTAGAAAAATGCTTTCTTTCGCCAAGACAATGCGTTTCTCACTGTTACATGCATTTGAATGGGAAACTCGCCTGAAACAAAGTATAGGTTTTCATTATGTGAATAATTTTAAAATCTTAGCTCAAACGGCTGCAAAACCTGTTTGCCCAGCACGGGGATATTGAGTTCTATAAGATAAAGCCATAAACATGTGTTTCTGAGTCTTCTATCAAAAGTTACAGCGATTTATATGAAGTTGTTCAAAAACGCTTTATTTCGCCAAGACAATGCGTTTCTCACTGTTACATGCATTTGAATGGGAAACTCGCCTGAAACAAAGTATAGGTTTTCATTATGTGAATAATTTTAAAATCTTAGCTCAAACGGCTGCAAAACCCGTTTGCCCAGCACGGGGATATTGAGTTCTATAAGATAAAGCCATAAACATGTGTTTCTGAGTCTTCTATCAAAAGTTACAGCGATTTATATGAAGTTGTTCAAAAGCGCTTTATTTCGCCAAGACAGTGTGTTTCTCACTGTTACATGCATTTGAATGGGAAACTCGCCTGAAACAAAGTATAGGTTTTCATTATGTGAATAATTTTAAAATCTTAGCTCAAACGGCTGCAAAACCTGTTTGCCCAGCACGGGGATATTGAGTTCTATAAGATAAAGCCATAAACATGTTTGTCTGAGTCTTCTATCAAAAGTTACAGCGATTTATATGAAGTTGTACAAAAATGCTTTCTTTCGCCAAGACAATGCGTTTCTCACTGTTACATGCATCTGAATGGGAAACTCGCCTGAAACAAAGTATAGGTTTTCATTATGTGAATAATTTTAAAATCTTAGCTCAAACGGCTGCAAAACCTGTTTGCCCAGCACGGGGATATTGAGTTCTATAAGATAAAGCCATAAACATGTTTGTCTGAGTCTTCTATCAAAAGTTACAGCGATTTATATGAAGTTGTACGAAAACGCTTTATTTCGCCAAGACAGTGTGTTTCTCACTGTTACATGCATTTGAATGGGAAACTCGCCCGAGACAAAGTATAGGTTTTCATTATGTGAATAATTTTAAAATCTTAGCTCAAACGGCTGCAAAACCTGTTTGCCCAGCACGGGGATATTGAGTTCTATAAGATAAAGCCATAAACATGTTTGTCTGAGTCTTCTATCAAAAGTTACAGCGATTTATATGAAGTTGTACAAAAATGCTTTCTTTCGCCAAGACAATGCGTTTCTCACTGTTACATGCATCTGAATGGGAAACTCGCCTGAAACAAAGTATAGGTTTTCATTATGTGAATAATTTTAAAATCTTAGCTCAAACGGCTGCAAAACCTGTTTGCCCAGCACGGGGATATTGAGTTCTATAAGATAAAGCCATAAACATGTGTTTCTGAGTCTTCTATCAAAAGTTACAGCGATTTATATGAAGTTGTTCAAAAACGCTTTATTTCGCCAAGACAATGCGTTTCTCACTGTTACATGCATTTGAATGGGAAACTCGCCTGAAACAAAGTATAGGTTTTCATTATGTGAATAATTTTAAAATCTTAGCTCAAACGGCTGCAAAACCTGTTTGCCCAGCACGGGGATATTGAGTTCTATAAGATAAAGCCATAAACACGTGTTTCTGAGTCTTCTATCAAAAGTTACAGCGATTTATATGAAGTTGTAGAAAAATGCTTTCTTTCGCCAAGACAATGCGTTTCTCACTGTTACATGCATTTGAATGGGAAACTCGCCTGAAACAAAGTATAGGTTTTCATTATGTGAATAATTTTAAAATCTTAGCTCAAACGGCTGCAAAACCTGTTTGCCCAGCACGGGGATATTGAGTTCTATAAGATAAAGCCATAAACATGTGTTTCTGAGTCTTCTATCAAAAGTTACAGCGATTTATATGAAGTTGTTCAAAAACGCTTTATTTCGCCAAGACAATGCGTTTCTCACTGTTACATGCATTTGAATGGGAAACTCGCCTGAAACAAAGTATAGGTTTTCATTATGTGAATAATTTTAAAATCTTAGCTCAAACGGCTGCAAAACCCGTTTGCCCAGCACGGGGATATTGAGTTCTATAAGATAAAGCCATAAACATGTGTTTCTGAGTCTTCTATCAAAAGTTACAGCGATTTATATGAAGTTGTTCAAAAGCGCTTTATTTCGCCAAGACAGTGTGTTTCTCACTGTTACATGCATTTGAATGGGAAACTCGCCTGAAACAAAGTATAGGTTTTCATTATGTGAATAATTTTAAAATCTTAGCTCAAACGGCTGCAAAACCTGTTTGCCCAGCACGGGGATATTGAGTTCTATAAGATAAAGCCATAAACATGTTTGTCTGAGTCTTCTATCAAAAGTTACAGCGATTTATATGAAGTTGTACAAAAATGCTTTCTTTCGCCAAGACAATGCGTTTCTCACTGTTACATGCATCTGAATGGGAAACTCGCCTGAAACAAAGTATAGGTTTTCATTATGTGAATAATTTTAAAATCTTAGCTCAAACGGCTGCAAAACCTGTTTGCCCAGCACGGGGATATTGAGTTCTATAAGATAAAGCCATAAACATGTTTGTCTGAGTCTTCTATCAAAAGTTACAGCGATTTATATGAAGTTGTACGAAAACGCTTTATTTCGCCAAGACAGTGTGTTTCTCACTGTTACATGCATTTGAATGGGAAACTCGCCCGAGACAAAGTATAGGTTTTCATTATGTGAATAATTTTAAAATCTTAGCTCAAACGGCTGCAAAACCTGTTTGCCCAGCACGGGGATATTGAGTTCTATAAGATAAAGCCATAAACATGTTTGTCTGAGTCTTCTATCAAAAGTTACAGCGATTTATATGAAGTTGTACAAAAATGCTTTCTTTCGCCAAGACAATGCGTTTCTCACTGTTACATGCATCTGAATGGGAAACTCGCCTGAAACAAAGTATAGGTTTTCATTATGTGAATAATTTTAAAATCTTAGCTCAAACGGCTGCAAAACCTGTTTGCCCAGCACGGGGATATTGAGTTCTATAAGATAAAGCCATAAACATGTGTTTCTGAGTCTTCTATCAAAAGTTACAGCGATTTATATGAAGTTGTTCAAAAGCGCTTTATTTCGCCAAGACAGTGTGTTTCTCACTGTTACATGCATTTGAATGGGAAACTCGCCCGAGACAAAGTATAGGTTTTCATTATGTGAATAATTTTAAAATCTTAGCTCAAACGGCTGCAAAACCTGTTTGCCCAGCACGGGGATATTGAGTTCTATAAGATAAAGCCATAAACACGTGTTTCTGAGTCTTCTATCAAAAGTTACAGCGATTTATATGAAGTTGTACAAAAATGCTTTCTTTCGCCAAGACAATGCGTTTCTCACTGTTACATGCATTTGAATGGGAAACTCGCCTGAAACAAAGTATAGGTTTTCATTATGTGAATAATTTTAAAATCTTAGCTCAAACGGCTGCAAAACCTGTTTGCCCAGCACGGGGATATTGAGTTCTATAAGATAAAGCCATAAACATGTTTGTCTGAGTCTTCTATCAAAAGTTACAGCGATTTATATGAAGTTGTACGAAAACGCTTTATTTCGCCAAGACAATGCGTTTCTCACTGTTACATGCATTTGAATGGGAAACTCGCCCGAAACAAAGTATAGGTTTTCATTATGTGAATAATTTTAAAATCTTAGCTCAAACGGCTGCAAAACCTGTTTGCCCAGCACGGGGATATTGAGTTCTATAAGATAAAGCCATAAACATGTGTTTCTGAGTCTTCTATCAAAAGTTACAGCGATTTATATGAAGTTGTTCAAAAGCGCTTTATTTCGCCAAGACAATGCGTTTCTCACTGTTACATGCATTTGAATGGGAAACTCGCCTGAAACAAAGTATAGGTTTTCATTATGTGAATAATTTTAAAATCTTAGCTCAAACGGCTGCAAAACCTGTTTGCCCAGCACGGGGATATTGAGTTCTATAAGATAAAGCCATAAACATGTTTGTCTGAGTCTTCTATCAAAAGTTACAGCGATTTATATGAAGTTGTACGAAAACGCTTTATTTCGCCAAGACAGTGTGTTTCTCACTGTTACATGCATTTGAATGGGAAACTCGCCCGAGACAAAGTATAGGTTTTCATTATGTGAATAATTTTAAAATCTTAGCTCAAACGGCTGCAAAACCTGTTTGCCCAGCACGGGGATATTGAGTTCTATAAGATAAAGCCATAAACATGTGTTTCTGAGTCTTCTATCAAAAGTTACAGCGATTTATATGAAGTTGTTCAAAAGCGCTTTATTTCGCCAAGACAGTGTGTTTCTCACTGTTACATGCATTTGAATGGGAAACTCGCCTGAAACAAAGTATAGGTTTTCATTATGTGAATAATTTTAAAATCTTAGCTCAAACGGCTGCAAAACCTGTTTGCCCAGCACGGGGATATTGAGTTCTATAAGATAAAGCCATAAACATGTTTGTCTGAGTCTTCTATCAAAAGTTACAGCGATTTATATGAAGTTGTACGAAAACGCTTTATTTCGCCAAGACAATGCGTTTCTCACTGTTACATGCATTTGAATGGGAAACTCGCCCGAAACAAAGTATAGGTTTTCATTATGTGAATAATTTTAAAATCTTAGCTCAAACGGCTGCAAAACCTGTTTGCCCAGCACGGGGATATTGAGTTCTATAAGATAAAGCCATAAACATGTGTTTCTGAGTCTTCTATCAAAAGTTACAGCGATTTATATGAAGTTGTTCAAAAGCGCTTTATTTCGCCAAGACAATGCGTTTCTCACTGTTACATGCATTTGAATGGGAAACTCGCCTGAAACAAAGTATAGGTTTTCATTATGTGAATAATTTTAAAATCTTAGCTCAAACGGCTGCAAAACCTGTTTGCCCAGCACGGGGATATTGAGTTCTATAAGATAAAGCCATAAACATGTTTGTCTGAGTCTTCTATCAAAAGTTACAGCGATTTATATGAAGTTGTACGAAAACGCTTTATTTCGCCAAGACAGTGTGTTTCTCACTGTTACATGCATTTGAATGGGAAACTCGCCCGAGACAAAGTATAGGTTTTCATTATGTGAATAATTTTAAAATCTTAGCTCAAACGGCTGCAAAACCTGTTTGCCCAGCACGGGGATATTGAGTTCTATAAGATAAAGCCATAAACATGTGTTTCTGAGTCTTCTATCAAAAGTTACAGCGATTTATATGAAGTTGTTCAAAAGCGCTTTATTTCGCCAAGACAGTGTGTTTCTCACTGTTACATGCATTTGAATGGGAAACTCGCCTGAAACAAAGTATAGGTTTTCATTATGTGAATAATTTTAAAATCTTAGCTCAAACGGCTGCAAAACCTGTTTGCCCAGCACGGGGATATTGAGTTCTATAAGATAAAGCCATAAACATGTTTGTCTGAGTCTTCTATCAAAAGTTACAGCGATTTATATGAAGTTGTACGAAAACGCTTTATTTCGCCAAGACAATGCGTTTCTCACTGTTACATGCATTTGAATGGGAAACTCGCCCGAAACAAAGTATAGGTTTTCATTATGTGAATAATTTTAAAATCTTAGCTCAAACGGCTGCAAAACCTGTTTGCCCAGCACGGGGATATTGAGTTCTATAAGATAAAGCCATAAACATGTTTGTCTGAGTCTTCTATCAAAAGTTACAGCGATTTATATGAAGTTGTACAAAAATGCTTTCTTTCGCCAAGACAATGCGTTTCTCACTGTTACATGCATCTGAATGGGAAACTCGCCTGAAACAAAGTATAGGTTTTCATTATGTGAATAATTTTAAAATCTTAGCTCAAACGGCTGCAAAACCTG
Source organism: Rhamphochromis sp. 'chilingali' (assembly GCF_963969265.1). NCBI lineage: Eukaryota > Metazoa > Chordata > Actinopteri > Cichliformes > Cichlidae > Rhamphochromis > Rhamphochromis sp. 'chilingali'. The sequence continues at coordinate 29,341,062 of NC_137932.1, forward strand.
TTTGCCCAGCACGGGGATATTGAGTTCTATAAGATAAAGCCATAAACATGTGTTTCTGAGTCTTCTATCAAAAGTTACAGCGATTTATATGAAGTTGTTCAAAAGCGCTTTATTTCGCCAAGACAGTGTGTTTCTCACTGTTACATGTATTTGAATGGGAAACTCGCCTGAAACAAAGTATAGGTTTTCATTATGTGAATAATTTTAAAATCTTAGCTCAAACGGCTGCAAAACCTGTTTGCCCAGCACGGGGATATTGAGTTCTATAAGATAAAGCCATAAACATGTTTGTCTGAGTCTTCTATCAAAAGTTACAGCGATTTATATGAAGTTGTACGAAAACGCTTTATTTCGCCAAGACAATGCGTTTCTCACTGTTACATGCATTTGAATGGGAAACTCGCCCGAAACAAAGTATAGGTTTTCATTATGTGAATAATTTTAAAATCTTAGCTCAAACGGCTGCAAAACCTGTTTGCCCAGCACGGGGATATTGAGTTCTATAAGATAAAGCCATAAACATGTGTTTCTGAGTCTTCTATCAAAAGTTACAGCGATTTATATGAAGTTGTTCAAAAGCGCTTTATTTCGCCAAGACAATGCGTTTCTCACTGTTACATGCATTTGAATGGGAAACTCGCCCGAAACAAAGTATAGGTTTTCATTATGTGAATAATTTTAAAATCTTAGCTCAAACGGCTGCAAAACCTGTTTGCCCAGCACGGGGATGTTGAGTTCTATAAGATAAAGCCATAAACATGTGTTTCTGAGTCTTCTATCAAAAGTTACAGCGATTTATATGAAGTTGTACGAAAACGCTTTATTTCGCCAAGACAGTGTGTTTCTCACTGTTACATGCATTTGAATGGGAAACTCGCCCGAGACAAAGTATAGGTTTTCATTATGTGAATAATTTTAAAATCTTAGCTCAAACGGCTGCAAAACCTGTTTGCCCAGCACGGGGATATTGAGTTCTATAAGATAAAGCCATAAACATGTTTGTCTGAGTCTTCTATCAAAAGTTACAGCGATTTATATGAAGTTGTACGAAAATGCTTTCTTTCGCCAAGACAGTGTGTTTCTCACTGTTACATGCATTTGAATGGGAAACTCGCCCGAGACAAAGTATAGGTTTTCATTATGTGAATAATTTTAAAATCTTAGCTCAAACGGCTGCAAAACCTGTTTGCCCAGCACGGGGATATTGAGTTCTATAAGATAAAGCCATAAACACGTGTTTCTGAGTCTTCTATCAAAAGTTACAGCGATTTATATGAAGTTGTACGAAAACGCTTTATTTCGCCAAGACAGTGTGTTTCTCACTGTTACATGCATTTGAATGGGAAACTCGCCCGAGACAAAGTATAGGTTTTCATTATGTGAATAATTTTAAAATCTTAGCTCAAACGGCTGCAAAACCTGTTTGCCCAGCACGGGGATATTGAGTTCTATAAGATAAAGCCATAAACATGTGTTTCTGAGTCTTCTATCAAAAGTTACAGCGATTTATATGAAGTTGTTCAAAAGCGCTTTATTTCGCCAAGACAGTGTGTTTCTCACTGTTACATGCATTTGAATGGGAAACTCGCCTGAAACAAAGTATAGGTTTTCATTATGTGAATAATTTTAAAATCTTAGCTCAAACGGCTGCAAAACCTGTTTGCCCAGCACGGGGATATTGAGTTCTATAAGATAAAGCCATAAACATGTTTGTCTGAGTCTTCTATCAAAAGTTACAGCGATTTATATGAAGTTGTACGAAAACGCTTTATTTCGCCAAGACAATGCGTTTCTCACTGTTACATGCATTTGAATGGGAAACTCGCCCGAAACAAAGTATAGGTTTTCATTATGTGAATAATTTTAAAATCTTAGCTCAAACGGCTGCAAAACCTGTTTGCCCAGCACGGGGATATTGAGTTCTATAAGATAAAGCCATAAACATGTTTGTCTGAGTCTTCTATCAAAAGTTACAGCGATTTATATGAAGTTGTACAAAAATGCTTTCTTTCGCCAAGACAATGCGTTTCTCACTGTTACATGCATCTGAATGGGAAACTCGCCTGAAACAAAGTATAGGTTTTCATTATGTGAATAATTTTAAAATCTTAGCTCAAACGGCTGCAAAACCTGTTTGCCCAGCACGGGGATATTGAGTTCTATAAGATAAAGCCATAAACATGTGTTTCTGAGTCTTCTATCAAAAGTTACAGCGATTTATATGAAGTTGTACAAAAATGCTTTCTTTCGCCAAGACAATGCGTTTCTCACTGTTACATGCATCTGAATGGGAAACTCGCCTGAAACAAAGTATAGGTTTTCATTATGTGAATAATTTTAAAATCTTAGCTCAAACGGCTGCAAAACCTGTTTGCCCAGCACGGGGATATTGAGTTCTATAAGATAAAGCCATAAACATGTGTTTCTGAGTCTTCTATCAAAAGTTACAGCGATTTATATGAAGTTGTACAAAAATGCTTTCTTTCGCCAAGACAATGCGTTTCTCACTGTTACATGCATTTGAATGGGAAACTCGCCTGAAACAAAGTATAGGTTTTCATTATGTGAATAATTTTAAAATCTTAGCTCAAACGGCTGCAAAACCTGTTTGCCCAGCACGGGGATATTGAGTTCTATAAGATAAAGCCATAAACATGTGTTTCTGAGTCTTCTATCAAAAGTTACAGCGATTTATATGAAGTTGTACGAAAACGCTTTATTTCGCCAAGACAGTGTGTTTCTCACTGTTACATGCATTTGAATGGGAAACTCGCCCGAGACAAAGTATAGGTTTTCATTATGTGAATAATTTTAAAATCTTAGCTCAAACGGCTGCAAAACCTGTTTGCCCAGCACGGGGATATTGAGTTCTATAAGATAAAGCCATAAACATGTGTTTCTGAGTCTTCTATCAAAAGTTACAGCGATTTATATGAAGTTGTACGAAAATGCTTTCTTTCGCCAAGACTGTGTTTCTCACTGTTACATGCATTTGAATGGGAAACTCGCCCGAGACAAAGTATAGGTTTTCATTATGTGAATAATTTTAAAATCTTAGCTCAAACGGCTGCAAAACCTGTTTGCCCAGCACGGGGATATTGAGTTCTATAAGATAAAGCCATAAACATGTGTTTCTGAGTCTTCTATCAAAAGTTACAGCGATTTATATGAAGTTGTACGAAAACGCTTTATTTCGCCAAGACAGTGTGTTTCTCACTGTTACATGCATTTGAATGGGAAACTCGCCCGAGACAAAGTATAGGTTTTCATTATGTGAATAATTTTAAAATCTTAGCTCAAACGGCTGCAAAACCTGTTTGCCCAGCACGGGGATATTGAGTTCTATAAGATAAAGCCATAAACATGTGTTTCTGAGTCTTCTATCAAAAGTTACAGCGATTTATATGAAGTTGTACGAAAACGCTTTATTTCGCCAAGACAGTGTGTTTCTCACTGTTACATGCATTTGAATGGGAAACTCGCCCGAGACAAAGTATAGGTTTTCATTATGTGAATAATTTTAAAATCTTAGCTCAAACGGCTGCAAAACCTGTTTGCCCAGCACGGGGATATTGAGTTCTATAAGATAAAGCCATAAACACGTGTTTCTGAGTCTTCTATCAAAAGTTACAGCGATTTATATGAAGTTGTACAAAAATGCTTTCTTTCGCCAAGACAATGCGTTTCTCACTGTTACATGCATTTGAATGGGAAACTCGCCTGAAACAAAGTATAGGTTTTCATTATGTGAATAATTTTAAAATCTTAGCTCAAACGGCTGCAAAACCTGTTTGCCCAGCACGGGGATATTGAGTTCTATAAGATAAAGCCATAAACATGTTTGTCTGAGTCTTCTATCAAAAGTTACAGCGATTTATATGAAGTTGTACGAAAACGCTTTATTTCGCCAAGACAATGCGTTTCTCACTGTTACATGCATTTGAATGGGAAACTCGCCCGAAACAAAGTATAGGTTTTCATTATGTGAATAATTTTAAAATCTTAGCTCAAACGGCTGCAAAACCTGTTTGCCCAGCACGGGGATATTGAGTTCTATAAGATAAAGCCATAAACATGTTTGTCTGAGTCTTCTATCAAAAGTTACAGCGATTTATATGAAGTTGTACAAAAATGCTTTCTTTCGCCAAGACAATGCGTTTCTCACTGTTACATGCATCTGAATGGGAAACTCGCCTGAAACAAAGTATAGGTTTTCATTATGTGAATAATTTTAAAATCTTAGCTCAAACGGCTGCAAAACCTGTTTGCCCAGCACGGGGATATTGAGTTCTATAAGATAAAGCCATAAACATGTTTGTCTGAGTCTTCTATCAAAAGTTACAGCGATTTATATGAAGTTGTACGAAAACGCTTTATTTCGCCAAGACAATGCGTTTCTCACTGTTACATGCATTTGAATGGGAAACTCGCCCGAAACAAAGTATAGGTTTTCATTATGTGAATAATTTTAAAATCTTAGCTCAAACGGCTGCAAAACCTGTTTGCCCAGCACGGGGATATTGAGTTCTATAAGATAAAGCCATAAACATGTTTGTCTGAGTCTTCTATCAAAAGTTACAGCGATTTATATGAAGTTGTACGAAAACGCTTTATTTCGCCAAGACAATGCGTTTCTCACTGTTACATGCATTTGAATGGGAAACTCGCCCGAAACAAAGTATAGGTTTTCATTATGTGAATAATTTTAAAATCTTAGCTCAAACGGCTGCAAAACCTGTTTGCCCAGCACGGGGATATTGAGTTCTATAAGATAAAGCCATAAACATGTGTTTCTGAGTCTTCTATCAAAAGTTACAGCGATTTATATGAAGTTGTACGAAAACGCTTTATTTCGCCAAGACAATGCGTTTCTCACTGTTACATGCATTTGAATGGGAAACTCGCCCGAAACAAAGTATAGGTTTTCATTATGTGAATAATTTTAAAATCTTAGCTCAAACGGCTGCAAAACCTGTTTGCCCAGCACGGGGATATTGAGTTCTATAAGATAAAGCCATAAACATGTGTTTCTGAGTCTTCTATCAAAAGTTACAGCGATTTATATGAAGTTGTTCAAAAGCGCTTTATTTCGCCAAGACAATGCGTTTCTCACTGTTACATGCATTTGAATGGGAAACTCGCCCGAAACAAAGTATAGGTTTTCATTATGTGAATAATTTTAAAATCTTAGCTCAAACGGCTGCAAAACCTGTTTGCCCAGCACGGGGATATTGAGTTCTATAAGATAAAGCCATAAACATGTTTGTCTGAGTCTTCTATCAAAAGTTACAGCGATTTATATGAAGTTGTACGAAAACGCTTTATTTCGCCAAGACAATGCGTTTCTCACTGTTACATGCATTTGAATGGGAAACTCGCCCGAAACAAAGTATAGGTTTTCATTATGTGAATAATTTTAAAATCTTAGCTCAAACGGCTGCAAAACCTGTTTGCCCAGCACGGGGATATTGAGTTCTATAAGATAAAGCCATAAACATGTGTTTCTGAGTCTTCTATCAAAAGTTACAGCGATTTATATGAAGTTGTTCAAAAGCGCTTTATTTCGCCAAGACAATGCGTTTCTCACTGTTACATGCATTTGAATGGGAAACTCGCCCGAAACAAAGTATAGGTTTTCATTATGTGAATAATTTTAAAATCTTAGCTCAAACGGCTGCAAAACCTGTTTGCCCAGCACGGGGATATTGAGTTCTATAAGATAAAGCCATAAACATGTTTGTCTGAGTCTTCTATCAAAAGTTACAGCGATTTATATGAAGTTGTACGAAAATGCTTTCTTTCGCCAAGACAGTGTGTTTCTCACTGTTACATGCATTTGAATGGGAAACTCGCCCGAGACAAAGTATAGGTTTTCATTATGTGAATAATTTTAAAATCTTAGCTCAAACGGCTGCAAAACCTGTTTGCCCAGCACGGGGATATTGAGTTCTATAAGATAAAGCCATAAACATGTTTGTCTGAGTCTTCTATCAAAAGTTACAGCGATTTATATGAAGTTGTACGAAAATGCTTTCTTTCGCCAAGACAGTGTGTTTCTCACTGTTACATGCATTTGAATGGGAAACTCGCCCGAGACAAAGTATAGGTTTTCATTATGTGAATAATTTTAAAATCTTAGCTCAAACGGCTGCAAAACCTGTTTGCCCAGCACGGGGATATTGAGTTCTATAAGATAAAGCCATAAACATGTTTGTCTGAGTCTTCTATCAAAAGTTACAGCGATTTATATGAAGTTGTACGAAAACGCTTTATTTCGCCAAGACAATGCGTTTCTCACTGTTACATGCATTTGAATGGGAAACTCGCCCGAAACAAAGTATAGGTTTTCATTATGTGAATAATTTTAAAATCTTAGCTCAAACGGCTGCAAAACCTGTTTGCCCAGCACGGGGATATTGAGTTCTATAAGATAAAGCCATAAACATGTTTGTCTGAGTCTTCTATCAAAAGTTACAGCGATTTATATGAAGTTGTACGAAAACGCTTTATTTCGCCAAGACAATGCGTTTCTCACTGTTACATGCATTTGAATGGGAAACTCGCCCGAAACAAAGTATAGGTTTTCATTATGTGAATAATTTTAAAATCTTAGCTCAAACGGCTGCAAAACCTGTTTGCCCAGCACGGGGATATTGAGTTCTATAAGATAAAGCCATAAACATGTGTTTCTGAGTCTTCTATCAAAAGTTACAGCGATTTATATGAAGTTGTTCAAAAGCGCTTTATTTCGCCAAGACAGTGTGTTTCTCACTGTTACATGCATTTGAATGGGAAACTCGCCTGAAACAAAGTATAGGTTTTCATTATGTGAATAATTTTAAAATCTTAGCTCAAACGGCTGCAAAACCTGTTTGCCCAGCACGGGGATATTGAGTTCTATAAGATAAAGCCATAAACATGTGTTTCTGAGTCTTCTATCAAAAGTTACAGCGATTTATATGAAGTTGTTCAAAAGCGCTTTATTTCGCCAAGACAATGCGTTTCTCACTGTTACATGCATTTGAATGGGAAACTCGCCCGAAACAAAGTATAGGTTTTCATTATGTGAATAATTTTAAAATCTTAGCTCAAACGGCTGCAAAACCTGTTTGCCCAGCACGGGGATATTGAGTTCTATAAGATAAAGCCATAAACATGTTTGTCTGAGTCTTCTATCAAAAGTTACAGCGATTTATATGAAGTTGTACGAAAACGCTTTATTTCGCCAAGACAATGCGTTTCTCACTGTTACATGCATTTGAATGGGAAACTCGCCCGAAACAAAGTATAGGTTTTCATTATGTGAATAATTTTAAAATCTTAGCTCAAACGGCTGCAAAACCTGTTTGCCCAGCACGGGGATATTGAGTTCTATAAGATAAAGCCATAAACATGTGTTTCTGAGTCTTCTATCAAAAGTTACAGCGATTTATATGAAGTTGTTCAAAAGCGCTTTATTTCGCCAAGACAATGCGTTTCTCACTGTTACATGCATTTGAATGGGAAACTCGCCCGAAACAAAGTATAGGTTTTCATTATGTGAATAATTTTAAAATCTTAGCTCAAACGGCTGCAAAACCTGTTTGCCCAGCACGGGGATATTGAGTTCTATAAGATAAAGCCATAAACATGTTTGTCTGAGTCTTCTATCAAAAGTTACAGCGATTTATATGAAGTTGTACGAAAATGCTTTCTTTCGCCAAGACAGTGTGTTTCTCACTGTTACATGCATTTGAATGGGAAACTCGCCCGAGACAAAGTATAGGTTTTCATTATGTGAATAATTTTAAAATCTTAGCTCAAACGGCTGCAAAACCTGTTTGCCCAGCACGGGGATGTTGAGTTCTATAAGATAAAGCCATAAACATGTGTTTCTGAGTCTTCTATCAAAAGTTACAGCGATTTATATGAAGTTGTACGAAAACGCTTTATTTCGCCAAGACAGTGTGTTTCTCACTGTTACATGCATTTGAATGGGAAACTCGCCCGAGACAAAGTATAGGTTTTCATTATGTGAATAATTTTAAAATCTTAGCTCAAACGGCTGCAAAACCTGTTTGCCCAGCACGGGGATATTGAGTTCTATAAGATAAAGCCATAAACATGTTTGTCTGAGTCTTCTATCAAAAGTTACAGCGATTTATATGAAGTTGTACGAAAATGCTTTCTTTCGCCAAGACAGTGTGTTTCTCACTGTTACATGCATTTGAATGGGAAACTCGCCCGAGACAAAGTATAGGTTTTCATTATGTGAATAATTTTAAAATCTTAGCTCAAACGGCTGCAAAACCTGTTTGCCCAGCACGGGGATATTGAGTTCTATAAGATAAAGCCATAAACACGTGTTTCTGAGTCTTCTATCAAAAGTTACAGCGATTTATATGAAGTTGTACGAAAACGCTTTATTTCGCCAAGACAGTGTGTTTCTCACTGTTACATGCATTTGAATGGGAAACTCGCCCGAGACAAAGTATAGGTTTTCATTATGTGAATAATTTTAAAATCTTAGCTCAAACGGCTGCAAAACCTGTTTGCCCAGCACGGGGATATTGAGTTCTATAAGATAAAGCCATAAACATGTGTTTCTGAGTCTTCTATCAAAAGTTACAGCGATTTATATGAAGTTGTTCAAAAGCGCTTTATTTCGCCAAGACAGTGTGTTTCTCACTGTTACATGCATTTGAATGGGAAACTCGCCTGAAACAAAGTATAGGTTTTCATTATGTGAATAATTTTAAAATCTTAGCTCAAACGGCTGCAAAACCTGTTTGCCCAGCACGGGGATATTGAGTTCTATAAGATAAAGCCATAAACATGTGTTTCTGAGTCTTCTATCAAAAGTTACAGCGATTTATATGAAGTTGTTCAAAAGCGCTTTATTTCGCCAAGACAATGCGTTTCTCACTGTTACATGCATTTGAATGGGAAACTCGCCTGAAACAAAGTATAGGTTTTCATTATGTGAATAATTTTAAAATCTTAGCTCAAACGGCTGCAAAACCTGTTTGCCCAGCACGGGGATATTGAGTTCTATAAGATAAAGCCATAAACATGTTTGTCTGAGTCTTCTATCAAAAGTTACAGCGATTTATATGAAGTTGTACGAAAACGCTTTATTTCGCCAAGACAGTGTGTTTCTCACTGTTACATGCATTTGAATGGGAAACTCGCCCGAGACAAAGTATAGGTTTTCATTATGTGAATAATTTTAAAATCTTAGCTCAAACGGCTGCAAAACCTGTTTGCCCAGCACGGGGATATTGAGTTCTATAAGATAAAGCCATAAACATGTTTGTCTGAGTCTTCTATCAAAAGTTACAGCGATTTATATGAAGTTGTACAAAAATGCTTTCTTTCGCCAAGACAATGCGTTTCTCACTGTTACATGCATCTGAATGGGAAACTCGCCTGAAACAAAGTATAGGTTTTCATTATGTGAATAATTTTAAAATCTTAGCTCAAATGGCTGCAAAACCTGTTTGCCCAGCACGGGGATATTGAGTTCTATAAGATAAAGCCATAAACATGTGTTTCTGAGTCTTCTATCAAAAGTTACAGCGATTTATATGAAGTTGTTCAAAAGCGCTTTATTTCGCCAAGACAGTGTGTTTCTCACTGTTACATGCATTTGAATGGGAAACTCGCCTGAAACAAAGTATAGGTTTTCATTATGTGAATAATTTTAAAATCTTAGCTCAAACGGCTGCAAAACCTGTTTGCCCAGCACGGGGATATTGAGTTCTATAAGATAAAGCCATAAACATGTTTGTCTGAGTCTTCTATCAAAAGTTACAGCGATTTATATGAAGTTGTACGAAAACGCTTTATTTCGCCAAGACAATGCGTTTCTCACTGTTACATGCATTTGAATGGGAAACTCGCCCGAAACAAAGTATAGGTTTTCATTATGTGAATAATTTTAAAATCTTAGCTCAAACGGCTGCAAAACCTGTTTGCCCAGCACGGGGATATTGAGTTCTATAAGATAAAGCCATAAACATGTGTTTCTGAGTCTTCTATCAAAAGTTACAGCGATTTATATGAAGTTGTACGAAAATGCTTTCTTTCGCCAAGACTGTGTTTCTCACTGTTACATGCATTTGAATGGGAAACTCGCCTGAAACAAAGTATAGGTTTTCATTATGTGAATAATTTTAAAATCTTAGCTCAAACGGCTGCAAAACCTGTTTGCCCAGCACGGGGATATTGAGTTCTATAAGATAAAGCCATAAACATGTTTGTCTGAGTCTTCTATCAAAAGTTACAGCGATTTATATGAAGTTGTACGAAAACGCTTTATTTCGCCAAGACAATGCGTTTCTCACTGTTACATGCATTTGAATGGGAAACTCGCCCGAAACAAAGTATAGGTTTTCATTATGTGAATAATTTTAAAATCTTAGCTCAAACGGCTGCAAAACCTGTTTGCCCAGCACGGGGATATTGAGTTCTATAAGATAAAGCCATAAACATGTTTGTCTGAGTCTTCTATCAAAAGTTACAGCGATTTATATGAAGTTGTACAAAAATGCTTTCTTTCGCCAAGACAATGCGTTTCTCACTGTTACATGCATCTGAATGGGAAACTCGCCTGAAACAAAGTATAGGTTTTCATTATGTGAATAATTTTAAAATCTTAGCTCAAACGGCTGCAAAACCTGTTTGCCCAGCACGGGGATATTGAGTTCTATAAGATAAAGCCATAAACATGTGTTTCTGAGTCTTCTATCAAAAGTTACAGCGATTTATATGAAGTTGTACAAAAATGCTTTCTTTCGCCAAGACAATGCGTTTCTCACTGTTACATGCATCTGAATGGGAAACTCGCCTGAAACAAAGTATAGGTTTTCATTATGTGAATAATTTTAAAATCTTAGCTCAAACGGCTGCAAAACCTGTTTGCCCAGCACGGGGATATTGAGTTCTATAAGATAAAGCCATAAACATGTGTTTCTGAGTCTTCTATCAAAAGTTACAGCGATTTATATGAAGTTGTACAAAAATGCTTTCTTTCGCCAAGACAATGCGTTTCTCACTGTTACATGCATTTGAATGGGAAACTCGCCTGAAACAAAGTATAGGTTTTCATTATGTGAATAATTTTAAAATCTTAGCTCAAACGGCTGCAAAACCTGTTTGCCCAGCACGGGGATATTGAGTTCTATAAGATAAAGCCATAAACATGTGTTTCTGAGTCTTCTATCAAAAGTTACAGCGATTTATATGAAGTTGTACGAAAACGCTTTATTTCGCCAAGACAGTGTGTTTCTCACTGTTACATGCATTTGAATGGGAAACTCGCCCGAGACAAAGTATAGGTTTTCATTATGTGAATAATTTTAAAATCTTAGCTCAAACGGCTGCAAAACCTGTTTGCCCAGCACGGGGATATTGAGTTCTATAAGATAAAGCCATAAACATGTGTTTCTGAGTCTTCTATCAAAAGTTACAGCGATTTATATGAAGTTGTACGAAAATGCTTTCTTTCGCCAAGACTGTGTTTCTCACTGTTACATGCATTTGAATGGGAAACTCGCCCGAGACAAAGTATAGGTTTTCATTATGTGAATAATTTTAAAATCTTAGCTCAAACGGCTGCAAAACCTGTTTGCCCAGCACGGGGATATTGAGTTCTATAAGATAAAGCCATAAACATGTGTTTCTGAGTCTTCTATCAAAAGTTACAGCGATTTATATGAAGTTGTACGAAAACGCTTTATTTCGCCAAGACAGTGTGTTTCTCACTGTTACATGCATTTGAATGGGAAACTCGCCCGAGACAAAGTATAGGTTTTCATTATGTGAATAATTTTAAAATCTTAGCTCAAACGGCTGCAAAACCTGTTTGCCCAGCACGGGGATATTGAGTTCTATAAGATAAAGCCATAAACATGTGTTTCTGAGTCTTCTATCAAAAGTTACAGCGATTTATATGAAGTTGTACGAAAACGCTTTATTTCGCCAAGACAGTGTGTTTCTCACTGTTACATGCATTTGAATGGGAAACTCGCCCGAGACAAAGTATAGGTTTTCATTATGTGAATAATTTTAAAATCTTAGCTCAAACGGCTGCAAAACCTGTTTGCCCAGCACGGGGATATTGAGTTCTATAAGATAAAGCCATAAACACGTGTTTCTGAGTCTTCTATCAAAAGTTACAGCGATTTATATGAAGTTGTACAAAAATGCTTTCTTTCGCCAAGACAATGCGTTTCTCACTGTTACATGCATTTGAATGGGAAACTCGCCTGAAACAAAGTATAGGTTTTCATTATGTGAATAATTTTAAAATCTTAGCTCAAACGGCTGCAAAACCTGTTTGCCCAGCACGGGGATATTGAGTTCTATAAGATAAAGCCATAAACATGTTTGTCTGAGTCTTCTATCAAAAGTTACAGCGATTTATATGAAGTTGTACGAAAACGCTTTATTTCGCCAAGACAATGCGTTTCTCACTGTTACATGCATTTGAATGGGAAACTCGCCCGAAACAAAGTATAGGTTTTCATTATGTGAATAATTTTAAAATCTTAGCTCAAACGGCTGCAAAACCTGTTTGCCCAGCACGGGGATATTGAGTTCTATAAGATAAAGCCATAAACATGTTTGTCTGAGTCTTCTATCAAAAGTTACAGCGATTTATATGAAGTTGTACAAAAATGCTTTCTTTCGCCAAGACAATGCGTTTCTCACTGTTACATGCATCTGAATGGGAAACTCGCCTGAAACAAAGTATAGGTTTTCATTATGTGAATAATTTTAAAATCTTAGCTCAAACGGCTGCAAAACCTGTTTGCCCAGCACGGGGATATTGAGTTCTATAAGATAAAGCCATAAACATGTTTGTCTGAGTCTTCTATCAAAAGTTACAGCGATTTATATGAAGTTGTACGAAAACGCTTTATTTCGCCAAGACAATGCGTTTCTCACTGTTACATGCATTTGAATGGGAAACTCGCCCGAAACAAAGTATAGGTTTTCATTATGTGAATAATTTTAAAATCTTAGCTCAAACGGCTGCAAAACCTGTTTGCCCAGCACGGGGATATTGAGTTCTATAAGATAAAGCCATAAACATGTTTGTCTGAGTCTTCTATCAAAAGTTACAGCGATTTATATGAAGTTGTACGAAAACGCTTTATTTCGCCAAGACAATGCGTTTCTCACTGTTACATGCATTTGAATGGGAAACTCGCCCGAAACAAAGTATAGGTTTTCATTATGTGAATAATTTTAAAATCTTAGCTCAAACGGCTGCAAAACCTGTTTGCCCAGCACGGGGATATTGAGTTCTATAAGATAAAGCCATAAACATGTGTTTCTGAGTCTTCTATCAAAAGTTACAGCGATTTATATGAAGTTGTACGAAAACGCTTTATTTCGCCAAGACAATGCGTTTCTCACTGTTACATGCATTTGAATGGGAAACTCGCCCGAAACAAAGTATAGGTTTTCATTATGTGAATAATTTTAAAATCTTAGCTCAAACGGCTGCAAAACCTGTTTGCCCAGCACGGGGATATTGAGTTCTATAAGATAAAGCCATAAACATGTGTTTCTGAGTCTTCTATCAAAAGTTACAGCGATTTATATGAAGTTGTTCAAAAGCGCTTTATTTCGCCAAGACAATGCGTTTCTCACTGTTACATGCATTTGAATGGGAAACTCGCCCGAAACAAAGTATAGGTTTTCATTATGTGAATAATTTTAAAATCTTAGCTCAAACGGCTGCAAAACCTGTTTGCCCAGCACGGGGATATTGAGTTCTATAAGATAAAGCCATAAACATGTTTGTCTGAGTCTTCTATCAAAAGTTACAGCGATTTATATGAAGTTGTACGAAAACGCTTTATTTCGCCAAGACAATGCGTTTCTCACTGTTACATGCATTTGAATGGGAAACTCGCCCGAAACAAAGTATAGGTTTTCATTATGTGAATAATTTTAAAATCTTAGCTCAAACGGCTGCAAAACCTGTTTGCCCAGCACGGGGATATTGAGTTCTATAAGATAAAGCCATAAACATGTGTTTCTGAGTCTTCTATCAAAAGTTACAGCGATTTATATGAAGTTGTTCAAAAGCGCTTTATTTCGCCAAGACAATGCGTTTCTCACTGTTACATGCATTTGAATGGGAAACTCGCCCGAAACAAAGTATAGGTTTTCATTATGTGAATAATTTTAAAATCTTAGCTCAAACGGCTGCAAAACCTGTTTGCCCAGCACGGGGATATTGAGTTCTATAAGATAAAGCCATAAACATGTTTGTCTGAGTCTTCTATCAAAAGTTACAGCGATTTATATGAAGTTGTACGAAAATGCTTTCTTTCGCCAAGACAGTGTGTTTCTCACTGTTACATGCATTTGAATGGGAAACTCGCCCGAGACAAAGTATAGGTTTTCATTATGTGAATAATTTTAAAATCTTAGCTCAAACGGCTGCAAAACCTGTTTGCCCAGCACGGGGATATTGAGTTCTATAAGATAAAGCCATAAACATGTTTGTCTGAGTCTTCTATCAAAAGTTACAGCGATTTATATGAAGTTGTACGAAAATGCTTTCTTTCGCCAAGACAGTGTGTTTCTCACTGTTACATGCATTTGAATGGGAAACTCGCCCGAGACAAAGTATAGGTTTTCATTATGTGAATAATTTTAAAATCTTAGCTCAAACGGCTGCAAAACCTGTTTGCCCAGCACGGGGATATTGAGTTCTATAAGATAAAGCCATAAACATGTTTGTCTGAGTCTTCTATCAAAAGTTACAGCGATTTATATGAAGTTGTACGAAAACGCTTTATTTCGCCAAGACAATGCGTTTCTCACTGTTACATGCATTTGAATGGGAAACTCGCCCGAAACAAAGTATAGGTTTTCATTATGTGAATAATTTTAAAATCTTAGCTCAAACGGCTGCAAAACCTGTTTGCCCAGCACGGGGATATTGAGTTCTATAAGATAAAGCCATAAACATGTTTGTCTGAGTCTTCTATCAAAAGTTACAGCGATTTATATGAAGTTGTACGAAAACGCTTTATTTCGCCAAGACAATGCGTTTCTCACTGTTACATGCATTTGAATGGGAAACTCGCCCGAAACAAAGTATAGGTTTTCATTATGTGAATAATTTTAAAATCTTAGCTCAAACGGCTGCAAAACCTGTTTGCCCAGCACGGGGATATTGAGTTCTATAAGATAAAGCCATAAACATGTGTTTCTGAGTCTTCTATCAAAAGTTACAGCGATTTATATGAAGTTGTTCAAAAGCGCTTTATTTCGCCAAGACAGTGTGTTTCTCACTGTTACATGCATTTGAATGGGAAACTCGCCTGAAACAAAGTATAGGTTTTCATTATGTGAATAATTTTAAAATCTTAGCTCAAACGGCTGCAAAACCTGTTTGCCCAGCACGGGGATATTGAGTTCTATAAGATAAAGCCATAAACATGTGTTTCTGAGTCTTCTATCAAAAGTTACAGCGATTTATATGAAGTTGTTCAAAAGCGCTTTATTTCGCCAAGACAATGCGTTTCTCACTGTTACATGCATTTGAATGGGAAACTCGCCCGAAACAAAGTATAGGTTTTCATTATGTGAATAATTTTAAAATCTTAGCTCAAACGGCTGCAAAACCTGTTTGCCCAGCACGGGGATATTGAGTTCTATAAGATAAAGCCATAAACATGTTTGTCTGAGTCTTCTATCAAAAGTTACAGCGATTTATATGAAGTTGTACGAAAACGCTTTATTTCGCCAAGACAATGCGTTTCTCACTGTTACATGCATTTGAATGGGAAACTCGCCCGAAACAAAGTATAGGTTTTCATTATGTGAATAATTTTAAAATCTTAGCTCAAACGGCTGCAAAACCTGTTTGCCCAGCACGGGGATATTGAGTTCTATAAGATAAAGCCATAAACATGTGTTTCTGAGTCTTCTATCAAAAGTTACAGCGATTTATATGAAGTTGTTCAAAAGCGCTTTATTTCGCCAAGACAATGCGTTTCTCACTGTTACATGCATTTGAATGGGAAACTCGCCCGAAACAAAGTATAGGTTTTCATTATGTGAATAATTTTAAAATCTTAGCTCAAACGGCTGCAAAACCTGTTTGCCCAGCACGGGGATATTGAGTTCTATAAGATAAAGCCATAAACATGTTTGTCTGAGTCTTCTATCAAAAGTTACAGCGATTTATATGAAGTTGTACGAAAATGCTTTCTTTCGCCAAGACAGTGTGTTTCTCACTGTTACATGCATTTGAATGGGAAACTCGCCCGAGACAAAGTATAGGTTTTCATTATGTGAATAATTTTAAAATCTTAGCTCAAACGGCTGCAAAACCTGTTTGCCCAGCACGGGGATGTTGAGTTCTATAAGATAAAGCCATAAACATGTGTTTCTGAGTCTTCTATCAAAAGTTACAGCGATTTATATGAAGTTGTACGAAAACGCTTTATTTCGCCAAGACAGTGTGTTTCTCACTGTTACATGCATTTGAATGGGAAACTCGCCCGAGACAAAGTATAGGTTTTCATTATGTGAATAATTTTAAAATCTTAGCTCAAACGGCTGCAAAACCTGTTTGCCCAGCACGGGGATATTGAGTTCTATAAGATAAAGCCATAAACATGTTTGTCTGAGTCTTCTATCAAAAGTTACAGCGATTTATATGAAGTTGTACGAAAATGCTTTCTTTCGCCAAGACAGTGTGTTTCTCACTGTTACATGCATTTGAATGGGAAACTCGCCCGAGACAAAGTATAGGTTTTCATTATGTGAATAATTTTAAAATCTTAGCTCAAACGGCTGCAAAACCTGTTTGCCCAGCACGGGGATATTGAGTTCTATAAGATAAAGCCATAAACACGTGTTTCTGAGTCTTCTATCAAAAGTTACAGCGATTTATATGAAGTTGTACGAAAACGCTTTATTTCGCCAAGACAGTGTGTTTCTCACTGTTACATGCATTTGAATGGGAAACTCGCCCGAGACAAAGTATAGGTTTTCATTATGTGAATAATTTTAAAATCTTAGCTCAAACGGCTGCAAAACCTGTTTGCCCAGCACGGGGATATTGAGTTCTATAAGATAAAGCCATAAACATGTGTTTCTGAGTCTTCTATCAAAAGTTACAGCGATTTATATGAAGTTGTTCAAAAGCGCTTTATTTCGCCAAGACAGTGTGTTTCTCACTGTTACATGCATTTGAATGGGAAACTCGCCTGAAACAAAGTATAGGTTTTCATTATGTGAATAATTTTAAAATCTTAGCTCAAACGGCTGCAAAACCTGTTTGCCCAGCACGGGGATATTGAGTTCTATAAGATAAAGCCATAAACATGTGTTTCTGAGTCTTCTATCAAAAGTTACAGCGATTTATATGAAGTTGTTCAAAAGCGCTTTATTTCGCCAAGACAATGCGTTTCTCACTGTTACATGCATTTGAATGGGAAACTCGCCTGAAACAAAGTATAGGTTTTCATTATGTGAATAATTTTAAAATCTTAGCTCAAACGGCTGCAAAACCTGTTTGCCCAGCACGGGGATATTGAGTTCTATAAGATAAAGCCATAAACATGTTTGTCTGAGTCTTCTATCAAAAGTTACAGCGATTTATATGAAGTTGTACGAAAACGCTTTATTTCGCCAAGACAGTGTGTTTCTCACTGTTACATGCATTTGAATGGGAAACTCGCCCGAGACAAAGTATAGGTTTTCATTATGTGAATAATTTTAAAATCTTAGCTCAAACGGCTGCAAAACCTGTTTGCCCAGCACGGGGATATTGAGTTCTATAAGATAAAGCCATAAACATGTTTGTCTGAGTCTTCTATCAAAAGTTACAGCGATTTATATGAAGTTGTACAAAAATGCTTTCTTTCGCCAAGACAATGCGTTTCTCACTGTTACATGCATCTGAATGGGAAACTCGCCTGAAACAAAGTATAGGTTTTCATTATGTGAATAATTTTAAAATCTTAGCTCAAATGGCTGCAAAACCTGTTTGCCCAGCACGGGGATATTGAGTTCTATAAGATAAAGCCATAAACATGTGTTTCTGAGTCTTCTATCAAAAGTTACAGCGATTTATATGAAGTTGTTCAAAAGCGCTTTATTTCGCCAAGACAGTGTGTTTCTCACTGTTACATGCATTTGAATGGGAAACTCGCCTGAAACAAAGTATAGGTTTTCATTATGTGAATAATTTTAAAATCTTAGCTCAAACGGCTGCAAAACCTGTTTGCCCAGCACGGGGATATTGAGTTCTATAAGATAAAGCCATAAACATGTTTGTCTGAGTCTTCTATCAAAAGTTACAGCGATTTATATGAAGTTGTACGAAAACGCTTTATTTCGCCAAGACAATGCGTTTCTCACTGTTACATGCATTTGAATGGGAAACTCGCCCGAAACAAAGTATAGGTTTTCATTATGTGAATAATTTTAAAATCTTAGCTCAAACGGCTGCAAAACCTGTTTGCCCAGCACGGGGATATTGAGTTCTATAAGATAAAGCCATAAACATGTGTTTCTGAGTCTTCTATCAAAAGTTACAGCGATTTATATGAAGTTGTTCAAAAGCGCTTTATTTCGCCAAGACAATGCGTTTCTCACTGTTACATGCATTTGAATGGGAAACTCGCCCGAAACAAAGTATAGGTTTTCATTATGTGAATAATTTTAAAATCTTAGCTCAAACGGCTGCAAAACCTGTTTGCCCAGCACGGGGATATTGAGTTCTATAAGATAAAGCCATAAACATGTTTGTCTGAGTCTTCTATCAAAAGTTACAGCGATTTATATGAAGTTGTACGAAAACGCTTTATTTCGCCAAGACAATGCGTTTCTCACTGTTACATGCATTTGAATGGGAAACTCGCCCGAAACAAAGTATAGGTTTTCATTATGTGAATAATTTTAAAATCTTAGCTCAAACGGCTGCAAAACCTGTTTGCCCAGCACGGGGATATTGAGTTCTATAAGATAAAGCCATAAACATGTGTTTCTGAGTCTTCTATCAAAAGTTACAGCGATTTATATGAAGTTGTTCAAAAGCGCTTTATTTCGCCAAGACAATGCGTTTCTCACTGTTACATGCATTTGAATGGGAAACTCGCCCGAAACAAAGTATAGGTTTTCATTATGTGAATAATTTTAAAATCTTAGCTCAAACGGCTGCAAAACCTGTTTGCCCAGCACGGGGATATTGAGTTCTATAAGATAAAGCCATAAACATGTTTGTCTGAGTCTTCTATCAAAAGTTACAGCGATTTATATGAAGTTGTACGAAAATGCTTTCTTTCGCCAAGACAGTGTGTTTCTCACTGTTACATGCATTTGAATGGGAAACTCGCCCGAGACAAAGTATAGGTTTTCATTATGTGAATAATTTTAAAATCTTAGCTCAAACGGCTGCAAAACCTGTTTGCCCAGCACGGGGATATTGAGTTCTATAAGATAAAGCCATAAACATGTTTGTCTGAGTCTTCTATCAAAAGTTACAGCGATTTATATGAAGTTGTACGAAAATGCTTTCTTTCGCCAAGACAGTGTGTTTCTCACTGTTACATGCATTTGAATGGGAAACTCGCCCGAGACAAAGTATAGGTTTTCATTATGTGAATAATTTTAAAATCTTAGCTCAAACGGCTGCAAAACCTGTTTGCCCAGCACGGGGATATTGAGTTCTATAAGATAAAGCCATAAACACGTGTTTCTGAGTCTTCTATCAAAAGTTACAGCGATTTATATGAAGTTGTACGAAAACGCTTTATTTCGCCAAGACAGTGTGTTTCTCACTGTTACATGCATTTGAATGGGAAACTCGCCCGAGACAAAGTATAGGTTTTCATTATGTGAATAATTTTAAAATCTTAGCTCAAACGGCTGCAAAACCTGTTTGCCCAGCACGGGGATATTGAGTTCTATAAGATAAAGCCATAAACATGTGTTTCTGAGTCTTCTATCAAAAGTTACAGCGATTTATATGAAGTTGTTCAAAAGCGCTTTATTTCGCCAAGACAGTGTGTTTCTCACTGTTACATGCATTTGAATGGGAAACTCGCCTGAAACAAAGTATAGGTTTTCATTATGTGAATAATTTTAAAATCTTAGCTCAAACGGCTGCAAAACCTGTTTGCCCAGCACGGGGATATTGAGTTCTATAAGATAAAGCCATAAACATGTTTGTCTGAGTCTTCTATCAAAAGTTACAGCGATTTATATGAAGTTGTACGAAAATGCTTTATTTCGCCAAGACAATGCGTTTCTCACTGTTACATGCATTTGAATGGGAAACTCGCCCGAAACAAAGTATAGGTTTTCATTATGTGAATAATTTTAAAATCTTAGCTCAAACGGCTGCAAAACCTGTTTGCCCAGCACGGGGATATTGAGTTCTATAAGATAAAGCCATAAACATGTTTGTCTGAGTCTTCTATCAAAAGTTACAGCGATTTATATGAAGTTGTACAAAAATGCTTTCTTTCGCCAAGACAATGCGTTTCTCACTGTTACATGCATCTGAATGGGAAACTCGCCTGAAACAAAGTATAGGTTTTCATTATGTGAATAATTTTAAAATCTTAGCTCAAACGGCTGCAAAACCTGTTTGCCCAGCACGGGGATATTGAGTTCTATAAGATAAAGCCATAAACACGTGTTTCTGAGTCTTCTATCAAAAGTTACAGCGATTTATATGAAGTTGTACAAAAATGCTTTCTTTCGCCAAGACAGTGTGTTTCTCACTGTTACATGCATTTGAATGGGAAACTCGCCCGAGACAAAGTATAGGTTTTCATTATGTGAATAATTTTAAAATCTTAGCTCAAACGGCTGCAAAACCTGTTTGCCCAGCACGGGGATATTGAGTTCTATAAGATAAAGCCATAAACACGTGTTTCTGAGTCTTCTATCAAAAGTTACAGCGATTTATATGAAGTTGTACAAAAATGCTTTCTTTCGCCAAGACAATGCGTTTCTCACTGTTACATGCATTTGAATGGGAAACTCGCCTGAAACAAAGTATAGGTTTTCATTATGTGAATAATTTTAAAATCTTAGCTCAAACGGCTGCAAAACCTGTTTGCCCAGCACGGGGATATTGAGTTCTATAAGATAAAGCCATAAACATGTTTGTCTGAGTCTTCTATCAAAAGTTACAGCGATTTATATGAAGTTGTACGAAAACGCTTTATTTCGCCAAGACAATGCGTTTCTCACTGTTACATGCATTTGAATGGGAAACTCGCCCGAAACAAAGTATAGGTTTTCATTATGTGAATAATTTTAAAATCTTAGCTCAAACGGCTGCAAAACCTGTTTGCCCAGCACGGGGATATTGAGTTCTATAAGATAAAGCCATAAACATGTTTGTCTGAGTCTTCTATCAAAAGTTACAGCGATTTATATGAAGTTGTACAAAAATGCTTTCTTTCGCCAAGACAATGCGTTTCTCACTGTTACATGCATCTGAATGGGAAACTCGCCTGAAACAAAGTATAGGTTTTCATTATGTGAATAATTTTAAAATCTTAGCTCAAACGGCTGCAAAACCTGTTTGCCCAGCACGGGGATATTGAGTTCTATAAGATAAAGCCATAAACATGTTTGTCTGAGTCTTCTATCAAAAGTTACAGCGATTTATATGAAGTTGTACGAAAACGCTTTATTTCGCCAAGACAATGCGTTTCTCACTGTTACATGCATTTGAATGGGAAACTCGCCCGAAACAAAGTATAGGTTTTCATTATGTGAATAATTTTAAAATCTTAGCTCAAACGGCTGCAAAACCTGTTTGCCCAGCACGGGGATATTGAGTTCTATAAGATAAAGCCATAAACATGTTTGTCTGAGTCTTCTATCAAAAGTTACAGCGATTTATATGAAGTTGTACGAAAACGCTTTATTTCGCCAAGACAATGCGTTTCTCACTGTTACATGCATTTGAATGGGAAACTCGCCCGAAACAAAGTATAGGTTTTCATTATGTGAATAATTTTAAAATCTTAGCTCAAACGGCTGCAAAACCTGTTTGCCCAGCACGGGGATATTGAGTTCTATAAGATAAAGCCATAAACATGTGTTTCTGAGTCTTCTATCAAAAGTTACAGCGATTTATATGAAGTTGTACGAAAACGCTTTATTTCGCCAAGACAATGCGTTTCTCACTGTTACATGCATTTGAATGGGAAACTCGCCCGAAACAAAGTATAGGTTTTCATTATGTGAATAATTTTAAAATCTTAGCTCAAACGGCTGCAAAACCTGTTTGCCCAGCACGGGGATATTGAGTTCTATAAGATAAAGCCATAAACATGTGTTTCTGAGTCTTCTATCAAAAGTTACAGCGATTTATATGAAGTTGTACGAAAACGCTTTATTTCGCCAAGACAGTGTGTTTCTCACTGTTACATGCATTTGAATGGGAAACTCGCCCGAGACAAAGTATAGGTTTTCATTATGTGAATAATTTTAAAATCTTAGCTCAAACGGCTGCAAAACCTGTTTGCCCAGCACGGGGATATTGAGTTCTATAAGATAAAGCCATAAACATGTTTGTCTGAGTCTTCTATCAAAAGTTACAGCGATTTATATGAAGTTGTACGAAAACGCTTTATTTCGCCAAGACAATGCGTTTCTCACTGTTACATGCATTTGAATGGGAAACTCGCCCGAAACAAAGTATAGGTTTTCATTATGTGAATAATTTTAAAATCTTAGCTCAAACGGCTGCAAAACCTGTTTGCCCAGCACGGGGATATTGAGTTCTATAAGATAAAGCCATAAACATGTTTGTCTGAGTCTTCTATCAAAAGTTACAGCGATTTATATGAAGTTGTACGAAAACGCTTTCTTTCGCCAAGACAATGCGTTTCTCACTGTTACATGCATTTGAATGGGAAACTCGCCCGAAACAAAGTATAGGTTTTCATTATGTGAATAATTTTAAAATCTTAGCTCAAACGGCTGCAAAACCTGTTTGCCCAGCACGGGGATATTGAGTTCTATAAGATAAAGCCATAAACATGTGTTTCTGAGTCTTCTATCAAAAGTTACAGCGATTTATATGAAGTTGTTCAAAAGCGCTTTATTTCGCCAAGACAATGCGTTTCTCACTGTTACATGCATTTGAATGGGAAACTCGCCCGAAACAAAGTATAGGTTTTCATTATGTGAATAATTTTAAAATCTTAGCTCAAACGGCTGCAAAACCTGTTTGCCCAGCACGGGGATATTGAGTTCTATAAGATAAAGCCATAAACATGTTTGTCTGAGTCTTCTATCAAAAGTTACAGCGATTTATATGAAGTTGTACGAAAACGCTTTATTTCGCCAAGACAATGCGTTTCTCACTGTTACATGCATTTGAATGGGAAACTCGCCCGAAACAAAGTATAGGTTTTCATTATGTGAATAATTTTAAAATCTTAGCTCAAACGGCTGCAAAACCTGTTTGCCCAGCACGGGGATATTGAGTTCTATAAGATAAAGCCATAAACATGTGTTTCTGAGTCTTCTATCAAAAGTTACAGCGATTTATATGAAGTTGTTCAAAAGCGCTTTATTTCGCCAAGACAATGCGTTTCTCACTGTTACATGCATTTGAATGGGAAACTCGCCCGAAACAAAGTATAGGTTTTCATTATGTGAATAATTTTAAAATCTTAGCTCAAACGGCTGCAAAACCTGTTTGCCCAGCACGGGGATATTGAGTTCTATAAGATAAAGCCATAAACATGTTTGTCTGAGTCTTCTATCAAAAGTTACAGCGATTTATATGAAGTTGTACGAAAATGCTTTCTTTCGCCAAGACAGTGTGTTTCTCACTGTTACATGCATTTGAATGGGAAACTCGCCCGAGACAAAGTATAGGTTTTCATTATGTGAATAATTTTAAAATCTTAGCTCAAACGGCTGCAAAACCTGTTTGCCCAGCACGGGGATGTTGAGTTCTATAAGATAAAGCCATAAACATGTGTTTCTGAGTCTTCTATCAAAAGTTACAGCGATTTATATGAAGTTGTACGAAAACGCTTTATTTCGCCAAGACAGTGTGTTTCTCACTGTTACATGCATTTGAATGGGAAACTCGCCCGAGACAAAGTATAGGTTTTCATTATGTGAATAATTTTAAAATCTTAGCTCAAACGGCTGCAAAACCTGTTTGCCCAGCACGGGGATATTGAGTTCTATAAGATAAAGCCATAAACATGTTTGTCTGAGTCTTCTATCAAAAGTTACAGCGATTTATATGAAGTTGTACGAAAATGCTTTCTTTCGCCAAGACAGTGTGTTTCTCACTGTTACATGCATTTGAATGGGAAACTCGCCCGAGACAAAGTATAGGTTTTCATTATGTGAATAATTTTAAAATCTTAGCTCAAACGGCTGCAAAACCTGTTTGCCCAGCACGGGGATATTGAGTTCTATAAGATAAAGCCATAAACACGTGTTTCTGAGTCTTCTATCAAAAGTTACAGCGATTTATATGAAGTTGTACGAAAACGCTTTATTTCGCCAAGACAGTGTGTTTCTCACTGTTACATGCATTTGAATGGGAAACTCGCCCGAGACAAAGTATAGGTTTTCATTATGTGAATAATTTTAAAATCTTAGCTCAAACGGCTGCAAAACCTGTTTGCCCAGCACGGGGATATTGAGTTCTATAAGATAAAGCCATAAACATGTGTTTCTGAGTCTTCTATCAAAAGTTACAGCGATTTATATGAAGTTGTTCAAAAGCGCTTTATTTCGCCAAGACAGTGTGTTTCTCACTGTTACATGCATTTGAATGGGAAACTCGCCTGAAACAAAGTATAGGTTTTCATTATGTGAATAATTTTAAAATCTTAGCTCAAACGGCTGCAAAACCTGTTTGCCCAGCACGGGGATATTGAGTTCTATAAGATAAAGCCATAAACATGTGTTTCTGAGTCTTCTATCAAAAGTTACAGCGATTTATATGAAGTTGTTCAAAAGCGCTTTATTTCGCCAAGACAATGCGTTTCTCACTGTTACATGCATTTGAATGGGAAACTCGCCTGAAACAAAGTATAGGTTTTCATTATGTGAATAATTTTAAAATCTTAGCTCAAACGGCTGCAAAACCTGTTTGCCCAGCACGGGGATATTGAGTTCTATAAGATAAAGCCATAAACATGTTTGTCTGAGTCTTCTATCAAAAGTTACAGCGATTTATATGAAGTTGTACGAAAACGCTTTATTTCGCCAAGACAGTGTGTTTCTCACTGTTACATGCATTTGAATGGGAAACTCGCCCGAGACAAAGTATAGGTTTTCATTATGTGAATAATTTTAAAATCTTAGCTCAAACGGCTGCAAAACCTGTTTGCCCAGCACGGGGATATTGAGTTCTATAAGATAAAGCCATAAACATGTTTGTCTGAGTCTTCTATCAAAAGTTACAGCGATTTATATGAAGTTGTACAAAAATGCTTTCTTTCGCCAAGACAATGCGTTTCTCACTGTTACATGCATCTGAATGGGAAACTCGCCTGAAACAAAGTATAGGTTTTCATTATGTGAATAATTTTAAAATCTTAGCTCAAATGGCTGCAAAACCTGTTTGCCCAGCACGGGGATATTGAGTTCTATAAGATAAAGCCATAAACATGTGTTTCTGAGTCTTCTATCAAAAGTTACAGCGATTTATATGAAGTTGTTCAAAAGCGCTTTATTTCGCCAAGACAGTGTGTTTCTCACTGTTACATGCATTTGAATGGGAAACTCGCCTGAAACAAAGTATAGGTTTTCATTATGTGAATAATTTTAAAATCTTAGCTCAAACGGCTGCAAAACCTGTTTGCCCAGCACGGGGATATTGAGTTCTATAAGATAAAGCCATAAACATGTTTGTCTGAGTCTTCTATCAAAAGTTACAGCGATTTATATGAAGTTGTACGAAAACGCTTTATTTCGCCAAGACAATGCGTTTCTCACTGTTACATGCATTTGAATGGGAAACTCGCCCGAAACAAAGTATAGGTTTTCATTATGTGAATAATTTTAAAATCTTAGCTCAAACGGCTGCAAAACCTGTTTGCCCAGCACGGGGATATTGAGTTCTATAAGATAAAGCCATAAACATGTGTTTCTGAGTCTTCTATCAAAAGTTACAGCGATTTATATGAAGTTGTTCAAAAGCGCTTTATTTCGCCAAGACAATGCGTTTCTCACTGTTACATGCATTTGAATGGGAAACTCGCCCGAAACAAAGTATAGGTTTTCATTATGTGAATAATTTTAAAATCTTAGCTCAAACGGCTGCAAAACCTGTTTGCCCAGCACGGGGATATTGAGTTCTATAAGATAAAGCCATAAACATGTTTGTCTGAGTCTTCTATCAAAAGTTACAGCGATTTATATGAAGTTGTACGAAAACGCTTTATTTCGCCAAGACAATGCGTTTCTCACTGTTACATGCATTTGAATGGGAAACTCGCCCGAAACAAAGTATAGGTTTTCATTATGTGAATAATTTTAAAATCTTAGCTCAAACGGCTGCAAAACCTGTTTGCCCAGCACGGGGATATTGAGTTCTATAAGATAAAGCCATAAACATGTGTTTCTGAGTCTTCTATCAAAAGTTACAGCGATTTATATGAAGTTGTTCAAAAGCGCTTTATTTCGCCAAGACAATGCGTTTCTCACTGTTACATGCATTTGAATGGGAAACTCGCCCGAAACAAAGTATAGGTTTTCATTATGTGAATAATTTTAAAATCTTAGCTCAAACGGCTGCAAAACCTGTTTGCCCAGCACGGGGATATTGAGTTCTATAAGATAAAGCCATAAACATGTTTGTCTGAGTCTTCTATCAAAAGTTACAGCGATTTATATGAAGTTGTACGAAAATGCTTTCTTTCGCCAAGACAGTGTGTTTCTCACTGTTACATGCATTTGAATGGGAAACTCGCCCGAGACAAAGTATAGGTTTTCATTATGTGAATAATTTTAAAATCTTAGCTCAAACGGCTGCAAAACCTGTTTGCCCAGCACGGGGATGTTGAGTTCTATAAGATAAAGCCATAAACATGTGTTTCTGAGTCTTCTATCAAAAGTTACAGCGATTTATATGAAGTTGTACGAAAACGCTTTATTTCGCCAAGACAGTGTGTTTCTCACTGTTACATGCATTTGAATGGGAAACTCGCCCGAGACAAAGTATAGGTTTTCATTATGTGAATAATTTTAAAATCTTAGCTCAAACGGCTGCAAAACCTGTTTGCCCAGCACGGGGATATTGAGTTCTATAAGATAAAGCCATAAACATGTTTGTCTGAGTCTTCTATCAAAAGTTACAGCGATTTATATGAAGTTGTACGAAAATGCTTTCTTTCGCCAAGACAGTGTGTTTCTCACTGTTACATGCATTTGAATGGGAAACTCGCCCGAGACAAAGTATAGGTTTTCATTATGTGAATAATTTTAAAATCTTAGCTCAAACGGCTGCAAAACCTGTTTGCCCAGCACGGGGATATTGAGTTCTATAAGATAAAGCCATAAACACGTGTTTCTGAGTCTTCTATCAAAAGTTACAGCGATTTATATGAAGTTGTACGAAAACGCTTTATTTCGCCAAGACAGTGTGTTTCTCACTGTTACATGCATTTGAATGGGAAACTCGCCCGAGACAAAGTATAGGTTTTCATTATGTGAATAATTTTAAAATCTTAGCTCAAACGGCTGCAAAACCTGTTTGCCCAGCACGGGGATATTGAGTTCTATAAGATAAAGCCATAAACATGTGTTTCTGAGTCTTCTATCAAAAGTTACAGCGATTTATATGAAGTTGTTCAAAAGCGCTTTATTTCGCCAAGACAGTGTGTTTCTCACTGTTACATGCATTTGAATGGGAAACTCGCCTGAAACAAAGTATAGGTTTTCATTATGTGAATAATTTTAAAATCTTAGCTCAAACGGCTGCAAAACCTGTTTGCCCAGCACGGGGATATTGAGTTCTATAAGATAAAGCCATAAACATGTTTGTCTGAGTCTTCTATCAAAAGTTACAGCGATTTATATGAAGTTGTACAAAAATGCTTTCTTTCGCCAAGACAATGCGTTTCTCACTGTTACATGCATCTGAATGGGAAACTCGCCTGAAACAAAGTATAGGTTTTCATTATGTGAATAATTTTAAAATCTTAGCTCAAACGGCTGCAAAACCTGTTTGCCCAGCACGGGGATATTGAGTTCTATAAGATAAAGCCATAAACATGTGTTTCTGAGTCTTCTATCAAAAGTTACAGCGATTTATATGAAGTTGTTCAAAAGCGCTTTATTTCGCCAAGACAGTGTGTTTCTCACTGTTACATGCATTTGAATGGGAAACTCGCCTGAAACAAAGTATAGGTTTTCATTATGTGAATAATTTTAAAATCTTAGCTCAAACGGCTGCAAAACCTGTTTGCCCAGCACGGGGATATTGAGTTCTATAAGATAAAGCCATAAACATGTGTTTCTGAGTCTTCTATCAAAAGTTACAGCGATTTATATGAAGTTGTACGAAAACGCTTTATTTCGCCAAGACAGTGTGTTTCTCACTGTTACATGCATTTGAATGGGAAACTCGCCCGAGACAAAGTATAGGTTTTCATTATGTGAATAATTTTAAAATCTTAGCTCAAACGGCTGCAAAACCTGTTTGCCCAGCACGGGGATATTGAGTTCTATAAGATAAAGCCATAAACATGTTTGTCTGAGTCTTCTATCAAAAGTTACAGCGATTTATATGAAGTTGTACGAAAATGCTTTCTTTCGCCAAGACAGTGTGTTTCTCACTGTTACATGCATTTGAATGGGAAACTCGCCCGAGACAAAGTATAGGTTTTCATTATGTGAATAATTTTAAAATCTTAGCTCAAACGGCTGCAAAACCTGTTTGCCCAGCACGGGGATATTGAGTTCTATAAGATAAAGCCATAAACATGTGTTTCTGAGTCTTCTATCAAAAGTTACAGCGATTTATATGAAGTTGTAAGAAAACGCTTTATTTCGCCAAGACAGTGTGTTTCTCACTGTTACATGCATTTGAATGGGAAACTCGCCCGAGACAAAGTATAGGTTTTCATTATGTGAATAATTTTAAAATCTTAGCTCAAACGGCTGCAAAACCTGTTTGCCCAGCACGGGGATATTGAGTTCTATAAGATAAAGCCATAAACATGTTTGTCTGAGTCTTCTATCAAAAGTTACAGCGATTTATATGAAATTGTACGAAAACGCTTTATTTCGCCAAGACAGTGTGTTTCTCACTGTTACATGCATTTGAATGGGAAACTCGCCCGAGACAAAGTATAGGTTTTCATTATGTGAATAATTTTAAAATCTTAGCTCAAACGGCTGCAAAACCTGTTTGCCCAGCACGGGGATATTGAGTTCTATAAGATAAAGCCATAAACACGTGTTTCTGAGTCTTCTATCAAAAGTTACAGCGATTTATATGAAGTTGTACAAAAATGCTTTCTTTCGCCAAGACAGTGTGTTTCTCACTGTTACATGCATTTGAATGGGAAACTCGCCCGAGACGAAGTATAGGTTTTCATTATGTGAATAATTTTAAAATCTTAGCTCAAACGGCTGCAAAACCTGTTTGCCCAGCACGGGGATATTGAGTTCTATAAGATAAAGCCATAAACATGTTTGTCTGAGTCTTCTATCAAAAGTTACAGCGATTTATATGAAGTTGTACGAAAACGCTTTATTTCGCCAAGACAATGCGTTTCTCACTGTTACATGCATTTGAATGGGAAACTCGCCCGAGACAAAGTATAGGTTTTCATTATGTGAATAATTTTAAAATCTTAGCTCAAACGGCTGCAAAACCTGTTTGCCCAGCACGGGGATATTGAGTTCTATAAGATAAAGCCATAAACATGTTTGTCTGAGTCTTCTATCAAAAGTTACAGCGATTTATATGAAGTTGTACGAAAACGCTTTATTTCGCCAAGACAGTGTGTTTCTCACTGTTACATGCATTTGAATGGGAAACTCGCCCGAGACAAAGTATAGGTTTTCATTATGTGAATAATTTTAAAATCTTAGCTCAAACGGCTGCAAAACCTGTTTGCCCAGCACGGGGATATTGAGTTCTATAAGATAAAGCCATAAACACGTGTTTCTGAGTCTTCTATCACAAGTTACAGCGATTTATATGAAGTTGTAGAAAAATGCTTTCTTTCGCCAAGACAATGCGTTTCTCACTGTTACATGCATTTGAATGGGAAACTCGCCTGAAACAAAGTATAGGTTTTCATTATGTGAATAATTTTAAAATCTTAGCTCAAACGGCTGCAAAACCTGTTTGCCCAGCACGGGGATATTGAGTTCTATAAGATAAAGCCATAAACATGTGTTTCTGAGTCTTCTATCAAAAGTTACAGCGATTTATATGAAGTTGTTCAAAAACGCTTTATTTCGCCAAGACAATGCGTTTCTCACTGTTACATGCATTTGAATGGGAAACTCGCCTGAAACAAAGTATAGGTTTTCATTATGTGAATAATTTTAAAATCTTAGCTCAAACGGCTGCAAAACCCGTTTGCCCAGCACGGGGATATTGAGTTCTATAAGATAAAGCCATAAACATGTGTTTCTGAGTCTTCTATCAAAAGTTACAGCGATTTATATGAAGTTGTTCAAAAGCGCTTTATTTCGCCAAGACAGTGTGTTTCTCACTGTTACATGCATTTGAATGGGAAACTCGCCTGAAACAAAGTATAGGTTTTCATTATGTGAATAATTTTAAAATCTTAGCTCAAACGGCTGCAAAACCTGTTTGCCCAGCACGGGGATATTGAGTTCTATAAGATAAAGCCATAAACATGTTTGTCTGAGTCTTCTATCAAAAGTTACAGCGATTTATATGAAGTTGTACAAAAATGCTTTCTTTCGCCAAGACAATGCGTTTCTCACTGTTACATGCATCTGAATGGGAAACTCGCCTGAAACAAAGTATAGGTTTTCATTATGTGAATAATTTTAAAATCTTAGCTCAAACGGCTGCAAAACCTGTTTGCCCAGCACGGGGATATTGAGTTCTATAAGATAAAGCCATAAACATGTGTTTCTGAGTCTTCTATCAAAAGTTACAGCGATTTATATGAAGTTGTTCAAAAACGCTTTATTTCGCCAAGACAATGCGTTTCTCACTGTTACATGCATTTGAATGGGAAACTCGCCTGAAACAAAGTATAGGTTTTCATTATGTGAATAATTTTAAAATCTTAGCTCAAACGGCTGCAAAACCTGTTTGCCCAGCACGGGGATATTGAGTTCTATAAGATAAAGCCATAAACATGTTTGTCTGAGTCTTCTATCAAAAGTTACAGCGATTTATATGAAGTTGTACAAAAATGCTTTCTTTCGCCAAGACAATGCGTTTCTCACTGTTACATGCATTTGAATGGGAAACTCGCCCGAGACAAAGTATAGGTTTTCATTATGTGAATAATTTTAAAATCTTAGCTCAAACGGCTGCAAAACCTGTTTGCCCAGCACGGGGATATTGAGTTCTATAAGATAAAGCCATAAACACGTGTTTCTGAGTCTTCTATCAAAAGTTACAGCGATTTATATGAAGTTGTACAAAAATGCTTTCTTTCGCCAAGACAGTGTGTTTCTCACTGTTACATGCATTTGAATGGGAAACTCGCCCGAGACAAAGTATAGGTTTTCATTATGTGAATAATTTTAAAATCTTAGCTCAAACGGCTGCAAAACCTGTTTGCCCAGCACGGGGATATTGAGTTCTATAAGATAAAGCCATAAACACGTGTTTCTGAGTCTTCTATCAAAAGTTACAGCGATTTATATGAAGTTGTAGAAAAATGCTTTCTTTCGCCAAGACAATGCGTTTCTCACTGTTACATGCATTTGAATGGGAAACTCGCCTGAAACAAAGTATAGGTTTTCATTATGTGAATAATTTTAAAATCTTAGCTCAAACGGCTGCAAAACCTGTTTGCCCAGCACGGGGATATTGAGTTCTATAAGATAAAGCCATAAACATGTGTTTCTGAGTCTTCTATCAAAAGTTACAGCGATTTATATGAAGTTGTTCAAAAACGCTTTATTTCGCCAAGACAATGCGTTTCTCACTGTTACATGCATTTGAATGGGAAACTCGCCTGAAACAAAGTATAGGTTTTCATTATGTGAATAATTTTAAAATCTTAGCTCAAACGGCTGCAAAACCCGTTTGCCCAGCACGGGGATATTGAGTTCTATAAGATAAAGCCATAAACATGTGTTTCTGAGTCTTCTATCAAAAGTTACAGCGATTTATATGAAGTTGTTCAAAAGCGCTTTATTTCGCCAAGACAGTGTGTTTCTCACTGTTACATGCATTTGAATGGGAAACTCGCCTGAAACAAAGTATAGGTTTTCATTATGTGAATAATTTTAAAATCTTAGCTCAAACGGCTGCAAAACCTGTTTGCCCAGCACGGGGATATTGAGTTCTATAAGATAAAGCCATAAACATGTTTGTCTGAGTCTTCTATCAAAAGTTACAGCGATTTATATGAAGTTGTACAAAAATGCTTTCTTTCGCCAAGACAATGCGTTTCTCACTGTTACATGCATCTGAATGGGAAACTCGCCTGAAACAAAGTATAGGTTTTCATTATGTGAATAATTTTAAAATCTTAGCTCAAACGGCTGCAAAACCTGTTTGCCCAGCACGGGGATATTGAGTTCTATAAGATAAAGCCATAAACATGTTTGTCTGAGTCTTCTATCAAAAGTTACAGCGATTTATATGAAGTTGTACGAAAACGCTTTATTTCGCCAAGACAGTGTGTTTCTCACTGTTACATGCATTTGAATGGGAAACTCGCCCGAGACAAAGTATAGGTTTTCATTATGTGAATAATTTTAAAATCTTAGCTCAAACGGCTGCAAAACCTGTTTGCCCAGCACGGGGATATTGAGTTCTATAAGATAAAGCCATAAACATGTTTGTCTGAGTCTTCTATCAAAAGTTACAGCGATTTATATGAAGTTGTACAAAAATGCTTTCTTTCGCCAAGACAATGCGTTTCTCACTGTTACATGCATCTGAATGGGAAACTCGCCTGAAACAAAGTATAGGTTTTCATTATGTGAATAATTTTAAAATCTTAGCTCAAACGGCTGCAAAACCTGTTTGCCCAGCACGGGGATATTGAGTTCTATAAGATAAAGCCATAAACATGTTTGTCTGAGTCTTCTATCAAAAGTTACAGCGATTTATATGAAGTTGTACAAAAATGCTTTCTTTCGCCAAGACAATGCGTTTCTCACTGTTACATGCATTTGAATGGGAAACTCGCCCGAGACAAAGTATAGGTTTTCATTATGTGAATAATTTTAAAATCTTAGCTCAAACGGCTGCAAAACCTGTTTGCCCAGCACGGGGATATTGAGTTCTATAAGATAAAGCCATAAACACGTGTTTCTGAGTCTTCTATCAAAAGTTACAGCGATTTATATGAAGTTGTAGAAAAATGCTTTCTTTCGCCAAGACAATGCGTTTCTCACTGTTACATGCATTTGAATGGGAAACTCGCCTGAAACAAAGTATAGGTTTTCATTATGTGAATAATTTTAAAATCTTAGCTCAAACGGCTGCAAAACCTGTTTGCCCAGCACGGGGATATTGAGTTCTATAAGATAAAGCCATAAACATGTGTTTCTGAGTCTTCTATCAAAAGTTACAGCGATTTATATGAAGTTGTTCAAAAACGCTTTATTTCGCCAAGACAATGCGTTTCTCACTGTTACATGCATTTGAATGGGAAACTCGCCTGAAACAAAGTATAGGTTTTCATTATGTGAATAATTTTAAAATCTTAGCTCAAACGGCTGCAAAACCCGTTTGCCCAGCACGGGGATATTGAGTTCTATAAGATAAAGCCATAAACATGTGTTTCTGAGTCTTCTATCAAAAGTTACAGCGATTTATATGAAGTTGTTCAAAAGCGCTTTATTTCGCCAAGACAGTGTGTTTCTCACTGTTACATGCATTTGAATGGGAAACTCGCCTGAAACAAAGTATAGGTTTTCATTATGTGAATAATTTTAAAATCTTAGCTCAAACGGCTGCAAAACCTGTTTGCCCAGCACGGGGATATTGAGTTCTATAAGATAAAGCCATAAACATGTTTGTCTGAGTCTTCTATCAAAAGTTACAGCGATTTATATGAAGTTGTACAAAAATGCTTTCTTTCGCCAAGACAATGCGTTTCTCACTGTTACATGCATCTGAATGGGAAACTCGCCTGAAACAAAGTATAGGTTTTCATTATGTGAATAATTTTAAAATCTTAGCTCAAACGGCTGCAAAACCTGTTTGCCCAGCACGGGGATATTGAGTTCTATAAGATAAAGCCATAAACATGTTTGTCTGAGTCTTCTATCAAAAGTTACAGCGATTTATATGAAGTTGTACGAAAACGCTTTATTTCGCCAAGACAGTGTGTTTCTCACTGTTACATGCATTTGAATGGGAAACTCGCCCGAGACAAAGTATAGGTTTTCATTATGTGAATAATTTTAAAATCTTAGCTCAAACGGCTGCAAAACCTGTTTGCCCAGCACGGGGATATTGAGTTCTATAAGATAAAGCCATAAACATGTTTGTCTGAGTCTTCTATCAAAAGTTACAGCGATTTATATGAAGTTGTACAAAAATGCTTTCTTTCGCCAAGACAATGCGTTTCTCACTGTTACATGCATCTGAATGGGAAATTCGCCTGAAACAAAGTATAGGTTTTCATTATGTGAATAATTTTAAAATCTTAGCTCAAACGGCTGCAAAACCTGTTTGCCCAGCACGGGGATATTGAGTTCTATAAGATAAAGCCATAAACATGTGTTTCTGAGTCTTCTATCAAAAGTTACAGCGATTTATATGAAGTTGTTCAAAAGCGCTTTATTTCGCCAAGACAGTGTGTTTCTCACTGTTACATGCATTTGAATGGGAAACTCGCCTGAAACAAAGTATAGGTTTTCATTATGTGAATAATTTTAAAATCTTAGCTCAAACGGCTGCAAAACCTGTTTGCCCAGCACGGGGATATTGAGTTCTATAAGATAAAGCCATAAACATGTTTGTCTGAGTCTTCTATCAAAAGTTACAGCGATTTATATGAAGTTGTACAAAAATGCTTTCTTTCGCCAAGACAATGCGTTTCTCACTGTTACATGCATCTGAATGGGAAACTCGCCTGAAACAAAGTATAGGTTTTCATTATGTGAATAATTTTAAAATCTTAGCTCAAACGGCTGCAAAACCTGTTTGCCCAGCACGGGGATATTGAGTTCTATAAGATAAAGCCATAAACATGTGTTTCTGAGTCTTCTATCAAAAGTTACAGCGATTTATATGAAGTTGTTCAAAAGCGCTTTATTTCGCCAAGACAGTGTGTTTCTCACTGTTACATGCATTTGAATGGGAAACTCGCCTGAAACAAAGTATAGGTTTTCATTATGTGAATAATTTTAAAATCTTAGCTCAAACGGCTGCAAAACCTGTTTGCCCAGCACGGGGATATTGAGTTCTATAAGATAAAGCCATAAACATGTTTGTCTGAGTCTTCTATCAAAAGTTACAGCGATTTATATGAAGTTGTACGAAAACGCTTTATTTCGCCAAGACAGTGTGTTTCTCACTGTTACATGCATTTGAATGGGAAACTCGCCCGAGACAAAGTATAGGTTTTCATTATGTGAATAATTTTAAAATCTTAGCTCAAACGGCTGCAAAACCTGTTTGCCCAGCACGGGGATATTGAGTTCTATAAGATAAAGCCATAAACATGTTTGTCTGAGTCTTCTATCAAAAGTTACAGCGATTTATATGAAGTTGTACGAAAACGCTTTATTTCGCCAAGACAGTGTGTTTCTCACTGTTACATGCATTTGAATGGGAAACTCGCCCGAGACAAAGTATAGGTTTTCATTATGTGAATAATTTTAAAATCTTAGCTCAAACGGCTGCAAAACCTGTTTGCCCAGCACGGGGATATTGAGTTCTATAAGATAAAGCCATAAACACGTGTTTCTGAGTCTTCTATCAAAAGTTACAGCGATTTATATGAAGTTGTACAAAAATGCTTTCTTTCGCCAAGACAGTGTGTTTCTCACTGTTACATGCATTTGAATGGGAAACTCGCCCGAGACAAAGTATAGGTTTTCATTATGTGAATAATTTTAAAATCTTAGCTCAAACGGCTGCAAAACCTGTTTGCCCAGCACGGGGATATTGAGTTCTATAAGATAAAGCCATAAACACGTGTTTCTGAGTCTTCTATCAAAAGTTACAGCGATTTATATGAAGTTGTACAAAAATGCTTTCTTTCGCCAAGACAATGCGTTTCTCACTGTTACATGCATTTGAATGGGAAACTCGCCTGAAACAAAGTATAGGTTTTCATTATGTGAATAATTTTAAAATCTTAGCTCAAACGGCTGCAAAACCTGTTTGCCCAGCACGGGGATATTGAGTTCTATAAGATAAAGCCATAAACATGTTTGTCTGAGTCTTCTATCAAAAGTTACAGCGATTTATATGAAGTTGTACGAAAACGCTTTATTTCGCCAAGACAATGCGTTTCTCACTGTTACATGCATTTGAATGGGAAACTCGCCCGAAACAAAGTATAGGTTTTCATTATGTGAATAATTTTAAAATCTTAGCTCAAACGGCTGCAAAACCTGTTTGCCCAGCACGGGGATATTGAGTTCTATAAGATAAAGCCATAAACATGTGTTTCTGAGTCTTCTATCAAAAGTTACAGCGATTTATATGAAGTTGTTCAAAAGCGCTTTATTTCGCCAAGACAATGCGTTTCTCACTGTTACATGCATTTGAATGGGAAACTCGCCTGAAACAAAGTATAGGTTTTCATTATGTGAATAATTTTAAAATCTTAGCTCAAACGGCTGCAAAACCTGTTTGCCCAGCACGGGGATATTGAGTTCTATAAGATAAAGCCATAAACATGTTTGTCTGAGTCTTCTATCAAAAGTTACAGCGATTTATATGAAGTTGTACGAAAACGCTTTATTTCGCCAAGACAGTGTGTTTCTCACTGTTACATGCATTTGAATGGGAAACTCGCCCGAGACAAAGTATAGGTTTTCATTATGTGAATAATTTTAAAATCTTAGCTCAAACGGCTGCAAAACCTGTTTGCCCAGCACGGGGATATTGAGTTCTATAAGATAAAGCCATAAACATGTGTTTCTGAGTCTTCTATCAAAAGTTACAGCGATTTATATGAAGTTGTTCAAAAGCGCTTTATTTCGCCAAGACAGTGTGTTTCTCACTGTTACATGCATTTGAATGGGAAACTCGCCTGAAACAAAGTATAGGTTTTCATTATGTGAATAATTTTAAAATCTTAGCTCAAACGGCTGCAAAACCTGTTTGCCCAGCACGGGGATATTGAGTTCTATAAGATAAAGCCATAAACATGTTTGTCTGAGTCTTCTATCAAAAGTTACAGCGATTTATATGAAGTTGTACGAAAACGCTTTATTTCGCCAAGACAATGCGTTTCTCACTGTTACATGCATTTGAATGGGAAACTCGCCCGAAACAAAGTATAGGTTTTCATTATGTGAATAATTTTAAAATCTTAGCTCAAACGGCTGCAAAACCTGTTTGCCCAGCACGGGGATATTGAGTTCTATAAGATAAAGCCATAAACATGTTTGTCTGAGTCTTCTATCAAAAGTTACAGCGATTTATATGAAGTTGTACAAAAATGCTTTCTTTCGCCAAGACAATGCGTTTCTCACTGTTACATGCATCTGAATGGGAAACTCGCCTGAAACAAAGTATAGGTTTTCATTATGTGAATAATTTTAAAATCTTAGCTCAAACGGCTGCAAAACCTGTTTGCCCAGCACGGGGATATTGAGTTCTATAAGATAAAGCCATAAACATGTTTGTCTGAGTCTTCTATCAAAAGTTACAGCGATTTATATGAAGTTGTACGAAAACGCTTTATTTCGCCAAGACAATGCGTTTCTCACTGTTACATGCATTTGAATGGGAAACTCGCCCGAAACAAAGTATAGGTTTTCATTATGTGAATAATTTTAAAATCTTAGCTCAAACGGCTGCAAAACCTGTTTGCCCAGCACGGGGATATTGAGTTCTATAAGATAAAGCCATAAACATGTGTTTCTGAGTCTTCTATCAAAAGTTACAGCGATTTATATGAAGTTGTTCAAAAGCGCTTTATTTCGCCAAGACAATGCGTTTCTCACTGTTACATGCATTTGAATGGGAAACTCGCCCGAAACAAAGTATAGGTTTTCATTATGTGAATAATTTTAAAATCTTAGCTCAAACGGCTGCAAAACCTGTTTGCCCAGCACGGGGATGTTGAGTTCTATAAGATAAAGCCATAAACATGTGTTTCTGAGTCTTCTATCAAAAGTTACAGCGATTTATATGAAGTTGTACGAAAACGCTTTATTTCGCCAAGACAGTGTGTTTCTCACTGTTACATGCATTTGAATGGGAAACTCGCCCGAGACAAAGTATAGGTTTTCATTATGTGAATAATTTTAAAATCTTAGCTCAAACGGCTGCAAAACCTGTTTGCCCAGCACGGGGATATTGAGTTCTATAAGATAAAGCCATAAACATGTTTGTCTGAGTCTTCTATCAAAAGTTACAGCGATTTATATGAAGTTGTACGAAAATGCTTTCTTTCGCCAAGACAGTGTGTTTCTCACTGTTACATGCATTTGAATGGGAAACTCGCCCGAGACAAAGTATAGGTTTTCATTATGTGAATAATTTTAAAATCTTAGCTCAAACGGCTGCAAAACCTGTTTGCCCAGCACGGGGATATTGAGTTCTATAAGATAAAGCCATAAACACGTGTTTCTGAGTCTTCTATCAAAAGTTACAGCGATTTATATGAAGTTGTACGAAAACGCTTTATTTCGCCAAGACAGTGTGTTTCTCACTGTTACATGCATTTGAATGGGAAACTCGCCCGAGACAAAGTATAGGTTTTCATTATGTGAATAATTTTAAAATCTTAGCTCAAACGGCTGCAAAACCTGTTTGCCCAGCACGGGGATATTGAGTTCTATAAGATAAAGCCATAAACATGTGTTTCTGAGTCTTCTATCAAAAGTTACAGCGATTTATATGAAGTTGTTCAAAAGCGCTTTATTTCGCCAAGACAGTGTGTTTCTCACTGTTACATGCATTTGAATGGGAAACTCGCCTGAAACAAAGTATAGGTTTTCATTATGTGAATAATTTTAAAATCTTAGCTCAAACGGCTGCAAAACCTGTTTGCCCAGCACGGGGATATTGAGTTCTATAAGATAAAGCCATAAACATGTTTGTCTGAGTCTTCTATCAAAAGTTACAGCGATTTATATGAAGTTGTACGAAAACGCTTTATTTCGCCAAGACAATGCGTTTCTCACTGTTACATGCATTTGAATGGGAAACTCGCCCGAAACAAAGTATAGGTTTTCATTATGTGAATAATTTTAAAATCTTAGCTCAAACGGCTGCAAAACCTGTTTGCCCAGCACGGGGATATTGAGTTCTATAAGATAAAGCCATAAACATGTTTGTCTGAGTCTTCTATCAAAAGTTACAGCGATTTATATGAAGTTGTACAAAAATGCTTTCTTTCGCCAAGACAATGCGTTTCTCACTGTTACATGCATCTGAATGGGAAACTCGCCTGAAACAAAGTATAGGTTTTCATTATGTGAATAATTTTAAAATCTTAGCTCAAACGGCTGCAAAACCTGTTTGCCCAGCACGGGGATATTGAGTTCTATAAGATAAAGCCATAAACATGTGTTTCTGAGTCTTCTATCAAAAGTTACAGCGATTTATATGAAGTTGTACAAAAATGCTTTCTTTCGCCAAGACAATGCGTTTCTCACTGTTACATGCATTTGAATGGGAAACTCGCCTGAAACAAAGTATAGGTTTTCATTATGTGAATAATTTTAAAATCTTAGCTCAAACGGCTGCAAAACCTGTTTGCCCAGCACGGGGATATTGAGTTCTATAAGATAAAGCCATAAACATGTGTTTCTGAGTCTTCTATCAAAAGTTACAGCGATTTATATGAAGTTGTACGAAAACGCTTTATTTCGCCAAGACAATGCGTTTCTCACTGTTACATGCATTTGAATGGGAAACTCGCCCGAAACAAAGTATAGGTTTTCATTATGTGAATAATTTTAAAATCTTAGCTCAAACGGCTGCAAAACCTGTTTGCCCAGCACGGGGATATTGAGTTCTATAAGATAAAGCCATAAACATGTTTGTCTGAGTCTTCTATCAAAAGTTACAGCGATTTATATGAAGTTGTACAAAAATGCTTTCTTTCGCCAAGACAATGCGTTTCTCACTGTTACATGCATCTGAATGGGAAACTCGCCTGAAACAAAGTATAGGTTTTCATTATGTGAATAATTTTAAAATCTTAGCTCAAACGGCTGCAAAACCTGTTTGCCCAGCACGGGGATATTGAGTTCTATAAGATAAAGCCATAAACATGTGTTTCTGAGTCTTCTATCAAAAGTTACAGCGATTTATATGAAGTTGTTCAAAAGCGCTTTATTTCGCCAAGACAGTGTGTTTCTCACTGTTACATGTATTTGAATGGGAAACTCGCCTGAAACAAAGTATAGGTTTTCATTATGTGAATAATTTTAAAATCTTAGCTCAAACGGCTGCAAAACCTGTTTGCCCAGCACGGGGATATTGAGTTCTATAAGATAAAGCCATAAACATGTTTGTCTGAGTCTTCTATCAAAAGTTACAGCGATTTATATGAAGTTGTACGAAAACGCTTTATTTCGCCAAGACAATGCGTTTCTCACTGTTACATGCATTTGAATGGGAAACTCGCCCGAAACAAAGTATAGGTTTTCATTATGTGAATAATTTTAAAATCTTAGCTCAAACGGCTGCAAAACCTGTTTGCCCAGCACGGGGATATTGAGTTCTATAAGATAAAGCCATAAACATGTGTTTCTGAGTCTTCTATCAAAAGTTACAGCGATTTATATGAAGTTGTTCAAAAGCGCTTTATTTCGCCAAGACAATGCGTTTCTCACTGTTACATGCATTTGAATGGGAAACTCGCCCGAAACAAAGTATAGGTTTTCATTATGTGAATAATTTTAAAATCTTAGCTCAAACGGCTGCAAAACCTGTTTGCCCAGCACGGGGATGTTGAGTTCTATAAGATAAAGCCATAAACATGTGTTTCTGAGTCTTCTATCAAAAGTTACAGCGATTTATATGAAGTTGTACGAAAACGCTTTATTTCGCCAAGAC
The DNA here is from genome assembly GCF_963969265.1 of Rhamphochromis sp. 'chilingali'. Classification (NCBI taxonomy): domain Eukaryota; kingdom Metazoa; phylum Chordata; class Actinopteri; order Cichliformes; family Cichlidae; genus Rhamphochromis; species Rhamphochromis sp. 'chilingali'. Next base: position 29,382,418 of record NC_137932.1, read on the forward strand.
AGTGTGTTTCTCACTGTTACATGCATTTGAATGGGAAACTCGCCTGAAACAAAGTATAGGTTTTCATTATGTGAATAATTTTAAAATCTTAGCTCAAACGGCTGCAAAACCTGTTTGCCCAGCACGGGGATATTGAGTTCTATAAGATAAAGCCATAAACATGTTTGTCTGAGTCTTCTATCAAAAGTTACAGCGATTTATATGAAGTTGTACGAAAATGCTTTCTTTCGCCAAGACAGTGTGTTTCTCACTGTTACATGCATTTGAATGGGAAACTCGCCCGAGACAAAGTATAGGTTTTCATTATGTGAATAATTTTAAAATCTTAGCTCAAACGGCTGCAAAACCTGTTTGCCCAGCACGGGGATATTGAGTTCTATAAGATAAAGCCATAAACACGTGTTTCTGAGTCTTCTATCAAAAGTTACAGCGATTTATATGAAGTTGTACGAAAACGCTTTATTTCGCCAAGACAGTGTGTTTCTCACTGTTACATGCATTTGAATGGGAAACTCGCCCGAGACAAAGTATAGGTTTTCATTATGTGAATAATTTTAAAATCTTAGCTCAAACGGCTGCAAAACCTGTTTGCCCAGCACGGGGATATTGAGTTCTATAAGATAAAGCCATAAACATGTGTTTCTGAGTCTTCTATCAAAAGTTACAGCGATTTATATGAAGTTGTTCAAAAGCGCTTTATTTCGCCAAGACAGTGTGTTTCTCACTGTTACATGCATTTGAATGGGAAACTCGCCTGAAACAAAGTATAGGTTTTCATTATGTGAATAATTTTAAAATCTTAGCTCAAACGGCTGCAAAACCTGTTTGCCCAGCACGGGGATATTGAGTTCTATAAGATAAAGCCATAAACATGTTTGTCTGAGTCTTCTATCAAAAGTTACAGCGATTTATATGAAGTTGTACGAAAACGCTTTATTTCGCCAAGACAATGCGTTTCTCACTGTTACATGCATTTGAATGGGAAACTCGCCCGAAACAAAGTATAGGTTTTCATTATGTGAATAATTTTAAAATCTTAGCTCAAACGGCTGCAAAACCTGTTTGCCCAGCACGGGGATATTGAGTTCTATAAGATAAAGCCATAAACATGTTTGTCTGAGTCTTCTATCAAAAGTTACAGCGATTTATATGAAGTTGTACAAAAATGCTTTCTTTCGCCAAGACAATGCGTTTCTCACTGTTACATGCATCTGAATGGGAAACTCGCCTGAAACAAAGTATAGGTTTTCATTATGTGAATAATTTTAAAATCTTAGCTCAAACGGCTGCAAAACCTGTTTGCCCAGCACGGGGATATTGAGTTCTATAAGATAAAGCCATAAACATGTGTTTCTGAGTCTTCTATCAAAAGTTACAGCGATTTATATGAAGTTGTTCAAAAGCGCTTTATTTCGCCAAGACAGTGTGTTTCTCACTGTTACATGCATTTGAATGGGAAACTCGCCTGAAACAAAGTATAGGTTTTCATTATGTGAATAATTTTAAAATCTTAGCTCAAACGGCTGCAAAACCTGTTTGCCCAGCACGGGGATATTGAGTTCTATAAGATAAAGCCATAAACATGTGTTTCTGAGTCTTCTATCAAAAGTTACAGCGATTTATATGAAGTTGTACAAAAATGCTTTCTTTCGCCAAGACAATGCGTTTCTCACTGTTACATGCATTTGAATGGGAAACTCGCCTGAAACAAAGTATAGGTTTTCATTATGTGAATAATTTTAAAATCTTAGCTCAAACGGCTGCAAAACCTGTTTGCCCAGCACGGGGATATTGAGTTCTATAAGATAAAGCCATAAACATGTGTTTCTGAGTCTTCTATCAAAAGTTACAGCGATTTATATGAAGTTGTACGAAAACGCTTTATTTCGCCAAGACAGTGTGTTTCTCACTGTTACATGCATTTGAATGGGAAACTCGCCCGAGACAAAGTATAGGTTTTCATTATGTGAATAATTTTAAAATCTTAGCTCAAACGGCTGCAAAACCTGTTTGCCCAGCACGGGGATATTGAGTTCTATAAGATAAAGCCATAAACATGTGTTTCTGAGTCTTCTATCAAAAGTTACAGCGATTTATATGAAGTTGTACGAAAATGCTTTCTTTCGCCAAGACAGTGTGTTTCTCACTGTTACATGCATTTGAATGGGAAACTCGCCCGAGACAAAGTATAGGTTTTCATTATGTGAATAATTTTAAAATCTTAGCTCAAACGGCTGCAAAACCTGTTTGCCCAGCACGGGGATATTGAGTTCTATAAGATAAAGCCATAAACACGTGTTTCTGAGTCTTCTATCAAAAGTTACAGCGATTTATATGAAGTTGTACAAAAATGCTTTCTTTCGCCAAGACAGTGTGTTTCTCACTGTTACATGCATTTGAATGGGAAACTCGCCCGAGACAAAGTATAGGTTTTCATTATGTGAATAATTTTAAAATCTTAGCTCAAACGGCTGCAAAACCTGTTTGCCCAGCACGGGGATATTGAGTTCTATAAGATAAAGCCATAAACACGTGTTTCTGAGTCTTCTATCAAAAGTTACAGCGATTTATATGAAGTTGTACAAAAATGCTTTCTTTCGCCAAGACAGTGTGTTTCTCACTGTTACATGCATTTGAATGGGAAACTCGCCCGAGACAAAGTATAGGTTTTCATTATGTGAATAATTTTAAAATCTTAGCTCAAACGGCTGCAAAACCTGTTTGCCCAGCACGGGGATATTGAGTTCTATAAGATAAAGCCATAAACATGTTTGTCTGAGTCTTCTATCAAAAGTTACAGCGATTTATATGAAGTTGTACGAAAATGCTTTCTTTCGCCAAGACAGTGTGTTTCTCACTGTTACATGCATTTGAATGGGAAACTCGCCCGAGACAAAGTATAGGTTTTCATTATGTGAATAATTTTAAAATCTTAGCTCAAACGGCTGCAAAACCTGTTTGCCCAGCACGGGGATATTGAGTTCTATAAGATAAAGCCATAAACACGTGTTTCTGAGTCTTCTATCAAAAGTTACAGCGATTTATATGAAGTTGTACAAAAATGCTTTCTTTCGCCAAGACAGTGTGTTTCTCACTGTTACATGCATTTGAATGGGAAACTCGCCCGAGACAAAGTATAGGTTTTCATTATGTGAATAATTTTAAAATCTTAGCTCAAACGGCTGCAAAACCTGTTTGCCCAGCACGGGGATATTGAGTTCTATAAGATAAAGCCATAAACACGTGTTTCTGAGTCTTCTATCAAAAGTTACAGCGATTTATATGAAGTTGTACAAAAATGCTTTCTTTCGCTAAGACAATGCGTTTCTCACTGTTACATGCATTTGAATGGGAAACTCGCCTGAAACAAAGTATAGGTTTTCATTATGTGAATAATTTTAAAATCTTAGCTCAAACGGCTGCAAAACCTGTTTGCCCAGCACGGGGATATTGAGTTCTATAAGATAAAGCCATAAACATGTTTGTCTGAGTCTTCTATCAAAAGTTACAGCGATTTATATGAAGTTGTACGAAAACGCTTTATTTCGCCAAGACAATGCGTTTCTCACTGTTACATGCATTTGAATGGGAAACTCGCCCGAAACAAAGTATAGGTTTTCATTATGTGAATAATTTTAAAATCTTAGCTCAAACGGCTGCAAAACCTGTTTGCCCAGCACGGGGATATTGAGTTCTATAAGATAAAGCCATAAACATGTTTGTCTGAGTCTTCTATCAAAAGTTACAGCGATTTATATGAAGTTGTACAAAAATGCTTTCTTTCGCCAAGACAATGCGTTTCTCACTGTTACATGCATCTGAATGGGAAACTCGCCTGAAACAAAGTATAGGTTTTCATTATGTGAATAATTTTAAAATCTTAGCTCAAACGGCTGCAAAACCTGTTTGCCCAGCACGGGGATATTGAGTTCTATAAGATAAAGCCATAAACATGTTTGTCTGAGTCTTCTATCAAAAGTTACAGCGATTTATATGAAGTTGTACGAAAACGCTTTATTTCGCCAAGACAATGCGTTTCTCACTGTTACATGCATTTGAATGGGAAACTCGCCCGAAACAAAGTATAGGTTTTCATTATGTGAATAATTTTAAAATCTTAGCTCAAACGGCTGCAAAACCTGTTTGCCCAGCACGGGGATATTGAGTTCTATAAGATAAAGCCATAAACATGTTTGTCTGAGTCTTCTATCAAAAGTTACAGCGATTTATATGAAGTTGTACGAAAACGCTTTATTTCGCCAAGACAATGCGTTTCTCACTGTTACATGCATTTGAATGGGAAACTCGCCCGAAACAAAGTATAGGTTTTCATTATGTGAATAATTTTAAAATCTTAGCTCAAACGGCTGCAAAACCTGTTTGCCCAGCACGGGGATATTGAGTTCTATAAGATAAAGCCATAAACATGTGTTTCTGAGTCTTCTATCAAAAGTTACAGCGATTTATATGAAGTTGTACGAAAACGCTTTATTTCGCCAAGACAATGCGTTTCTCACTGTTACATGCATTTGAATGGGAAACTCGCCCGAAACAAAGTATAGGTTTTCATTATGTGAATAATTTTAAAATCTTAGCTCAAACGGCTGCAAAACCTGTTTGCCCAGCACGGGGATATTGAGTTCTATAAGATAAAGCCATAAACATGTGTTTCTGAGTCTTCTATCAAAAGTTACAGCGATTTATATGAAGTTGTTCAAAAGCGCTTTATTTCGCCAAGACAATGCGTTTCTCACTGTTACATGCATTTGAATGGGAAACTCGCCCGAAACAAAGTATAGGTTTTCATTATGTGAATAATTTTAAAATCTTAGCTCAAACGGCTGCAAAACCTGTTTGCCCAGCACGGGGATATTGAGTTCTATAAGATAAAGCCATAAACATGTTTGTCTGAGTCTTCTATCAAAAGTTACAGCGATTTATATGAAGTTGTACGAAAATGCTTTCTTTCGCCAAGACAGTGTGTTTCTCACTGTTACATGCATTTGAATGGGAAACTCGCCCGAGACAAAGTATAGGTTTTCATTATGTGAATAATTTTAAAATCTTAGCTCAAACGGCTGCAAAACCTGTTTGCCCAGCACGGGGATGTTGAGTTCTATAAGATAAAGCCATAAACATGTGTTTCTGAGTCTTCTATCAAAAGTTACAGCGATTTATATGAAGTTGTACGAAAACGCTTTATTTCGCCAAGACAGTGTGTTTCTCACTGTTACATGCATTTGAATGGGAAACTCGCCCGAGACAAAGTATAGGTTTTCATTATGTGAATAATTTTAAAATCTTAGCTCAAACGGCTGCAAAACCTGTTTGCCCAGCACGGGGATATTGAGTTCTATAAGATAAAGCCATAAACATGTTTGTCTGAGTCTTCTATCAAAAGTTACAGCGATTTATATGAAGTTGTACGAAAATGCTTTCTTTCGCCAAGACAGTGTGTTTCTCACTGTTACATGCATTTGAATGGGAAACTCGCCCGAGACAAAGTATAGGTTTTCATTATGTGAATAATTTTAAAATCTTAGCTCAAACGGCTGCAAAACCTGTTTGCCCAGCACGGGGATATTGAGTTCTATAAGATAAAGCCATAAACATGTTTGTCTGAGTCTTCTATCAAAAGTTACAGCGATTTATATGAAGTTGTACGAAAACGCTTTATTTCGCCAAGACAATGCGTTTCTCACTGTTACATGCATTTGAATGGGAAACTCGCCCGAAACAAAGTATAGGTTTTCATTATGTGAATAATTTTAAAATCTTAGCTCAAACGGCTGCAAAACCTGTTTGCCCAGCACGGGGATATTGAGTTCTATAAGATAAAGCCATAAACATGTTTGTCTGAGTCTTCTATCAAAAGTTACAGCGATTTATATGAAGTTGTACGAAAACGCTTTCTTTCGCCAAGACAATGCGTTTCTCACTGTTACATGCATTTGAATGGGAAACTCGCCCGAAACAAAGTATAGGTTTTCATTATGTGAATAATTTTAAAATCTTAGCTCAAACGGCTGCAAAACCTGTTTGCCCAGCACGGGGATATTGAGTTCTATAAGATAAAGCCATAAACATGTGTTTCTGAGTCTTCTATCAAAAGTTACAGCGATTTATATGAAGTTGTTCAAAAGCGCTTTATTTCGCCAAGACAATGCGTTTCTCACTGTTACATGCATTTGAATGGGAAACTCGCCCGAAACAAAGTATAGGTTTTCATTATGTGAATAATTTTAAAATCTTAGCTCAAACGGCTGCAAAACCTGTTTGCCCAGCACGGGGATATTGAGTTCTATAAGATAAAGCCATAAACATGTTTGTCTGAGTCTTCTATCAAAAGTTACAGCGATTTATATGAAGTTGTACGAAAATGCTTTCTTTCGCCAAGACAGTGTGTTTCTCACTGTTACATGCATTTGAATGGGAAACTCGCCCGAGACAAAGTATAGGTTTTCATTATGTGAATAATTTTAAAATCTTAGCTCAAACGGCTGCAAAACCTGTTTGCCCAGCACGGGGATATTGAGTTCTATAAGATAAAGCCATAAACATGTGTTTCTGAGTCTTCTATCAAAAGTTACAGCGATTTATATGAAGTTGTTCAAAAGCGCTTTATTTCGCCAAGACAATGCGTTTCTCACTGTTACATGCATTTGAATGGGAAACTCGCCCGAAACAAAGTATAGGTTTTCATTATGTGAATAATTTTAAAATCTTAGCTCAAACGGCTGCAAAACCTGTTTGCCCAGCACGGGGATATTGAGTTCTATAAGATAAAGCCATAAACATGTTTGTCTGAGTCTTCTATCAAAAGTTACAGCGATTTATATGAAGTTGTACGAAAATGCTTTCTTTCGCCAAGACAGTGTGTTTCTCACTGTTACATGCATTTGAATGGGAAACTCGCCCGAGACAAAGTATAGGTTTTCATTATGTGAATAATTTTAAAATCTTAGCTCAAACGGCTGCAAAACCTGTTTGCCCAGCACGGGGATATTGAGTTCTATAAGATAAAGCCATAAACATGTTTGTCTGAGTCTTCTATCAAAAGTTACAGCGATTTATATGAAGTTGTACGAAAACGCTTTATTTCGCCAAGACAATGCGTTTCTCACTGTTACATGCATTTGAATGGGAAACTCGCCCGAAACAAAGTATAGGTTTTCATTATGTGAATAATTTTAAAATCTTAGCTCAAACGGCTGCAAAACCTGTTTGCCCAGCACGGGGATATTGAGTTCTATAAGATAAAGCCATAAACATGTTTGTCTGAGTCTTCTATCAAAAGTTACAGCGATTTATATGAAGTTGTACGAAAACGCTTTATTTCGCCAAGACAATGCGTTTCTCACTGTTACATGCATTTGAATGGGAAACTCGCCCGAAACAAAGTATAGGTTTTCATTATGTGAATAATTTTAAAATCTTAGCTCAAACGGCTGCAAAACCTGTTTGCCCAGCACGGGGATATTGAGTTCTATAAGATAAAGCCATAAACATGTTTGTCTGAGTCTTCTATCAAAAGTTACAGCGATTTATATGAAGTTGTACGAAAACGCTTTATTTCGCCAAGACAATGCGTTTCTCACTGTTACATGCATTTGAATGGGAAACTCGCCCGAAACAAAGTATAGGTTTTCATTATGTGAATAATTTTAAAATCTTAGCTCAAACGGCTGCAAAACCTGTTTGCCCAGCACGGGGATATTGAGTTCTATAAGATAAAGCCATAAACATGTGTTTCTGAGTCTTCTATCAAAAGTTACAGCGATTTATATGAAGTTGTTCAAAAGCGCTTTATTTCGCCAAGACAGTGTGTTTCTCACTGTTACATGCATTTGAATGGGAAACTCGCCTGAAACAAAGTATAGGTTTTCATTATGTGAATAATTTTAAAATCTTAGCTCAAACGGCTGCAAAACCTGTTTGCCCAGCACGGGGATATTGAGTTCTATAAGATAAAGCCATAAACATGTTTGTCTGAGTCTTCTATCAAAAGTTACAGCGATTTATATGAAGTTGTACGAAAACGCTTTATTTCGCCAAGACAATGCGTTTCTCACTGTTACATGCATTTGAATGGGAAACTCGCCCGAAACAAAGTATAGGTTTTCATTATGTGAATAATTTTAAAATCTTAGCTCAAACGGCTGCAAAACCTGTTTGCCCAGCACGGGGATATTGAGTTCTATAAGATAAAGCCATAAACATGTGTTTCTGAGTCTTCTATCAAAAGTTACAGCGATTTATATGAAGTTGTTCAAAAGCGCTTTATTTCGCCAAGACAATGCGTTTCTCACTGTTACATGCATTTGAATGGGAAACTCGCCCGAAACAAAGTATAGGTTTTCATTATGTGAATAATTTTAAAATCTTAGCTCAAACGGCTGCAAAACCTGTTTGCCCAGCACGGGGATATTGAGTTCTATAAGATAAAGCCATAAACATGTTTGTCTGAGTCTTCTATCAAAAGTTACAGCGATTTATATGAAGTTGTTCAAAAGCGCTTTATTTCGCCAAGACAATGCGTTTCTCACTGTTACATGCATTTGAATGGGAAACTCGCCCGAAACAAAGTATAGGTTTTCATTATGTGAATAATTTTAAAATCTTAGTGTTACGGCCGCTGGCCTCAGGTGGCCCCGCCTTCCTCCCTGGAATCTACAGTGCTCCAGGACTCACGGGGGATTGGCTGGCCCGGACATGTGCCCGCCCCAACTTCATGCGGATCCGAGCCTGTCAGACTACGCACACCATTGGCTGCCGCAGGAGCCTGGAGTACGACGGACAAGTGACACAGCTGTCTGCAGTTATGACAAGTGACACAGCTGACTGCAGTTAACGGATAGTATAAAAGGCTGAGGAGTCTTCATTCGTCGAGGGACTTGTTGATTTGAACAGACTGTACAGAGAGTCCCTCCCTTTTGCCTTTTGCCTTCTGCCTGTGTTTTGTGTTGCCTCCTGCGAGACGTTTAGTAGAGCAGTGCTCTACTGGTGCTATTAATCGTGGTGTTTGTTTAAAGTTTCTCTGCTGCCTAGTGAGTTGTTTCACTAACGGATTTCAGTTGTGTTAATAAACCTTATGTTTGTCGTCCTACCTAACTCCTTGGTCTCTGGGCTCGTTTATGTTACGTCCGCTGCCGCCTAGCAGAGCCGGGCCGTAACATAAGTGGGGGCTCGTCCGGGATCCCTCGTAGGGGGTCTTTGTTCCTGGGAGTGGGGGTCAAAAAAAAAAAAAAAAAAAAAAAAAAAAGAAAGAGAAATTGAGTTGGCTAAAGATTAAGCACTATGTCGGCTGCGTTTTGTTTACAGCGCTTTTTAGCTGCCCCGTCTCTTGAGATTATTAATAGCTGTCGCAAGAATGATTTGCTGCAAATTGTGGATCACTTTCAGCTGCAGGTTTCAAAAACTCTCCGTAAGAGTGAAATAAAAGCCTTAGTGGTGGACAAGTTGGTGGGAGCTGGTGTGCTTCAAGCGCCTGTTTTGCCTGTGGTCTCTGGTGTGCCAAGCCAAGCTGCCGTAGTTGAAGAGGGCCAAAATGGTTCCAGTGGGGATGGTGAGGGGGATGAGCGGGGAAAAACGCCGCGCACGCTTCCTCGCTATGATCCACTCTCTTCTGGGAGTTCCGAAGGGAGAGAAGGAGCTCGGCTGAAGGTGCGGCTGGCACGTCTCCAGATGGAGGCTGAGGAGAAGGCTCAGAACCGGCGGGTTCAGCTTGAAATAAGGAGGCTGGAAATAGAGGCGGACAAGGCCGTTAGGCTCCGACAGCTTGAGCTGGAGTCACAGTCTCAAGCCTCATCTGTCTCTGCTGTTCATTCCGGTCCCACCTCCACGTCCACTTCTGCTTTTAAAATTGATAAGTGCATTTCTTTAGTGCCCACTTTTAGAGAAACTGAGGTGGATACATACTTTGCAGCATTTGAACGAATCGCTGGCGCGCTGCAGTGGCCTAGTGAGATTTGGCCTCTTTTGCTACAGTGCAAACTGTCCGGCAAAGCTCAAGAGGTGGTGGCTGCTCTTTCTTTAAAGGACAGTTTAGATTACTCGTGTGTTAAAGCAGCTGTCTTGAAGGCATATGAGCTAGTTCCAGAGGCCTATAGGCAGAGGTTTCGCCAGCAAAAGAGATTGCTGTCGCAGACTTATGTGGAGTTTGCAAGAGAAAAGGGGGTTCTCTTTGATAAGTGGTGTGTTGCGTCAAAAGCGACTGACTATGACGCTCTGCGCGAACTAGTTTTGTTAGAGGACTTTAAGAAATGCATTCCTGAGCGTATTGTGCTGTATTTGAATGAACAGAAAGTGACGTCACTAACATCTGCTGCTGTTCTTGCTGATGAGTTTGTACTCACTCACAAAGCCTCATTTACTGACAGTGAGAAGCCACGGGTTAGCCCTGTGCAGCAGCGCCACACAGCTAAAGAGTCTGGGTCCAGGGAACACCGTGAATGTTTTTACTGTCATAAAACCGGACATGTGATTGCTGACTGTTTAGCATTAAAACGCAAAACATCACATGCTCAACCACCCAAAGGGGTGGGTTTTGTAAAAGCTGAGACCCGTCACGAGGACCATGAGTGTGGTGGTAGGGTGCCTGACCCCTGTTTCGAACCATTCATTTTTGATGGCTTAGTATCGCTAACAGACAATCCATCAGAGTTAAAACCTGTACGTATTTTAAGGGACACTGGAGGTTCTCAAACTGTCATCCTCTCAAGTGTATTACCATTTTCTGCTAAAAGTGAATGTGGTTTTAATTCTGTTCTGCGGGGGATAGAGATGGGTTACGCTCCTAGACCAGTTCACAGAATTTTTATTAAATCTAGCCTTGCTACAGGATTTTTCCCTGTTGCCGTTTGCCCGGCCTTGCCAATAGAGGGTGTGGCCATGCTGTTGGGCAACGACATCGCAGGAGGGGTAGTGCTCCCTCGTCTGGAGGTTTTAGACAACCCCCTGAATCAGAAAACTTCTGATGTGTCTATGCACCCTGGGCTGTATCCAGCCTGTGCAATTACTCGAGCACAAGCTCGGAAAGATACTGATATTGCCCTCTCTGATTCTGTGTTGATGTCCTCGTTTTCCGGGGAGAATGATGTACCCACTAACAGAAACAATGTTCTGTCACCTCCAGACTCTGTGACGCCCGAGGAGCCTGATCCATTTCCTAAGGACTCGGTACTGCCTTTGACTAGAGACCAGCTGTCAGCAGCTCAATTAGCTGATGAAACAATAAAGAGCTGTTTCAAACGTATGGTAAGTGCTGAGCAAGCCAAAAAGGAGCAACAAGCCTATTTCATAGAACATGATGTTCTAATGCGTCAGTGGTCTCCACCAGGTGCAGAAGGTGCAGATTGGAGTAAGGTCAAGCAGATTGTAGTGCCCTCTGCGTACCGGCAGAAGATCCTGGCCCTTGCCCATGAAAGCCAGTGGTCGGGACACTTGGGCATCACAAAAACATACCAGCAACTATTAAAACATTTCTTTTGGCCTGGTATGAAGCGTGATGTTTCTAAATTTTGCAACAGTTGCCATGTATGTCAGATTGCAGGTAAACCCAATCAGGTCATACCCCCGGCTCCGTTGTGTCCCATTCCTGTAGTGGATCAGCCGTTTGACCATGTCATAGTAGACTGTGTGGGTCCACTACCTAGAACAAAATCAGGAAAGCAATACCTACTCACGATCATGTGTGCCGCTACCCGCTTCCCCGAGGCTGTCCCGTTACATAAAATTACAGCGAAATCTGTCGTTAAGGCGTTGACAACCTTCTTTTCAGTGTTTGGCTTGCCTAAGGTCGTACAAACCGACCAGGGCTCGAACTTTCAGTCTAAGGTATTCAAACAAGCAGTTAGCACTCTGGGTGTTAAGCATATTGTGTCCTCTGCTTACCATCCTGAATCGCAAGGTGCATTAGAGCGGTGGCACCAGACCTTGAAGACGATGCTACGCAAATACTGCCTGGAGAGTGATAAAAGCTGGGACGAGGGTGTTCCATTTGTGTTATTTGCTGCCCGTGACGCCGTTCAGGAGTCACTTGGGTTTAGTCCCTCTGAGCTAGTATTTGGCCATAGGCCACGGGGACCCCTCAAAGCTCTGAAAGAGGCGTTTTTGAGCCCACAAGGGGTTTTCAAAACAAACGTCAGCAGTTATGTAAAACACTTCCGTGAGCGTTTGAATCAAGCCAACGCTCTGGCTAAGCAACACCTTGCCGCGTCACAGGGAAAGATGAAACGCCATTATGATAAGGCTTCTGTTAAAAGAACCTTTCAGGTGGGTGACCAGGTTCTCGTGCTCTTGCCTGTCCCTGGCTCAGCCTTGTCTACTAGGTATAGTGGCCCATTTAAAGTTTGTGAAAAGAGAGGGGAGACAGATTATGTAATTTGCACTCCCGACCGCAGACGCAAAACACGTGTCTGTCACGTAAACATGTTGAAACTGTACCATCCGCGGTCAACACCAAAGCCTGCTGGGCTCTGTGCTCCTATTGTAGCCTCAAGCCACCTGGAGGAAGGAGGGGCGGATGGGGGTGATGGGTTAAAACTATGTTATCCCACCTGTTCTAGACCCCGTTTGTCTAACTCTGAAATGCTAAAAGCATTGCCGGGTTTGCTTGAGCATCTGATTTCAGAGCAGCAAGAGGACATAATTGCCTTAATTAGGGAATACACCTGTTTATTCGGGGATGTGCCAACTGCCACTACGGTGCTAGAGCATGACATTGATGTCCAGGGCGCTAAACCTATTAAGCAGCATCCTTATCGAGCCAGCCCCCATAAGCGCGTGCTCATGAAACAGGAGGCTGACTATCTGCTGCAACATGGTTTAGCGAAGCCCAGTCAAAGCCCCTGGAGCTCGCCTTGTATAGTGGAGTCTAAGCCAGATGGCTCGCCCCGTTTTATTACAGACTTCCGGAAGGTGAACTCTGTGACTGTGGCTGACTCACATCCTCTCCCAAGAGTTGAGGATTGTGTGGACAGTATTGGGACTGCTCAGTATGTCTCCAAGTTAGATCTTCTTAAGGGTTACTGGCAGGTCCCTTTAACTGAACGTGCCTCTAACATCGCTGCCTTTGTTACACCCGATGATTTTTTACAGTACACAGTCATGGCTTTCGGCATGTGTAACGCTCCTGCCACCTTCCAGAGGCTAGTAAATAAAGTCCTCCGTGGTCTGTCCAACTGCAGTGCCTACCTAGATGATCTAGTAGTTTACACTGAAACATGGCAAGATCATTTGGAAACGTTACAACAGGTATTTCACCGTTTGGCACAAGCTACCCTAACTCTCAACTTAGCTAAGTGTGAGTTTGCCAAAGCTACTGTGACGTACTTAGGCAGGGAGGTGGGACGTGGACAGGTCCGGCCCATAGATGCCAAAGTGGAAGTGATTAAACAGTTTCCCACGCCTACCACCAGGCGTGAGTTACGTCGGTTTCTAGGGATGGTGGGCTACTACAGGAACTTTTGTAAGAATTTCTCCTCTGTAGTAAAGCCATTGACTGACCTGCTCAGCCCAAAGGTTGAGTTTAGCTGGTCGAGTGGGTGTCAGGATGCTTTTGAGAGTGCAAAAGCCCTCCTCTGCCATTCTCCTGTGTTAGCTGCACCTGATTTGACGCGACCATTCAAACTCGAGGTTGATGCCAGTGCTGTCGGGGCTGGGGCAGTGCTGTTGCAAGAAGACTTGCTGGGTTTGAACCACCCCGTTTGTTACTTTTCCCGCAAGTTCAATAAAAATCAGTTAAACTACTCCACCATTGAAAAGGAGACCCTGGCTTTGTTGTTGGCTCTTCAGCACTTTCACGTGTACCTGGGGTCCAGCATGTTACCTCTTGTTGTGTACACAGACCACAACCCACTTGTGTTCCTGGCGCGTATGTTTAATCACAACCAGCGCCTTATGCGCTGGGCTCTGTTGTTGCAGGAATACAACTTAAGTATCCACCACAAAAAGGGGACTGAAAATATTTTAGCTGACGGTCTGTCCCGTTTGTAAACATGTTTTACTGCTTTTGTCTTTTGTTGTTGTTTATGCTCTGTAACGTTGGCTTCAGCCCAACATAGTTGGTATTTTAAGGGGAGGGGTGTTACGGCCGCTGGCCTCAGGTGGCCCCGCCTTCCTCCCTGGAATCTACAGTGCTCCAGGACTCACGGGGGATTGGCTGGCCCGGACATGTGCCCGCCCCAACTTCATGCGGATCCGAGCCTGTCAGACTACGCACACCATTGGCTGCCGCAGGAGCCTGGAGTACGACGGACAAGTGACACAGCTGTCTGCAGTTATGACAAGTGACACAGCTGACTGCAGTTAACGGATAGTATAAAAGGCTGAGGAGTCTTCATTCGTCGAGGGACTTGTTGATTTGAACAGACTGTACAGAGAGTCCCTCCCTTTTGCCTTTTGCCTTCTGCCTGTGTTTTGTGTTGCCTCCTGCGAGACGTTTAGTAGAGCAGTGCTCTACTGGTGCTATTAATCGTGGTGTTTGTTTAAAGTTTCTCTGCTGCCTAGTGAGTTGTTTCACTAACGGATTTCAGTTGTGTTAATAAACCTTATGTTTGTCGTCCTACCTAACTCCTTGGTCTCTGGGCTCGTTTATGTTACGTCCGCTGCCGCCTAGCAGAGCCGGGCCGTAACACTTAGCTCAAACGGCTGCAAAACCTGTTTGCCCAGCACGGGGATATTGAGTTCTATAAGATAAAGCCATAAACATGTTTGTCTGAGTCTTCTATCAAAAGTTACAGCGATTTATATGAAGTTGTACGAAAATGCTTTCTTTCGCCAAGACAGTGTGTTTCTCACTGTTACATGCATTTGAATGGGAAACTCGCCCGAGACAAAGTATAGGTTTTCATTATGTGAATAATTTTAAAATCTTAGCTCAAACGGCTGCAAAACCTGTTTGCCCAGCACGGGGATGTTGAGTTCTATAAGATAAAGCCATAAACATGTGTTTCTGAGTCTTCTATCAAAAGTTACAGCGATTTATATGAAGTTGTACGAAAACGCTTTATTTCGCCAAGACAGTGTGTTTCTCACTGTTACATGCATTTGAATGGGAAACTCGCCCGAGACAAAGTATAGGTTTTCATTATGTGAATAATTTTAAAATCTTAGCTCAAACGGCTGCAAAACCTGTTTGCCCAGCACGGGGATATTGAGTTCTATAAGATAAAGCCATAAACATGTTTGTCTGAGTCTTCTATCAAAAGTTACAGCGATTTATATGAAGTTGTACGAAAATGCTTTCTTTCGCCAAGACAGTGTGTTTCTCACTGTTACATGCATTTGAATGGGAAACTCGCCCGAGACAAAGTATAGGTTTTCATTATGTGAATAATTTTAAAATCTTAGCTCAAACGGCTGCAAAACCTGTTTGCCCAGCACGGGGATATTGAGTTCTATAAGATAAAGCCATAAACACGTGTTTCTGAGTCTTCTATCAAAAGTTACAGCGATTTATATGAAGTTGTACGAAAACGCTTTATTTCGCCAAGACAGTGTGTTTCTCACTGTTACATGCATTTGAATGGGAAACTCGCCCGAAACAAAGTATAGGTTTTCATTATGTGAATAATTTTAAAATCTTAGCTCAAACGGCTGCAAAACCTGTTTGCCCAGCACGGGGATATTGAGTTCTATAAGATAAAGCCATAAACATGTGTTTCTGAGTCTTCTATCAAAAGTTACAGCGATTTATATGAAGTTGTTCAAAAGCGCTTTATTTCGCCAAGACAGTGTGTTTCTCACTGTTACATGCATTTGAATGGGAAACTCGCCTGAAACAAAGTATAGGTTTTCATTATGTGAATAATTTTAAAATCTTAGCTCAAACGGCTGCAAAACCTGTTTGCCCAGCACGGGGATATTGAGTTCTATAAGATAAAGCCATAAACATGTGTTTCTGAGTCTTCTATCAAAAGTTACAGCGATTTATATGAAGTTGTTCAAAAGCGCTTTATTTCGCCAAGACAATGCGTTTCTCACTGTTACATGCATTTGAATGGGAAACTCGCCTGAAACAAAGTATAGGTTTTCATTATGTGAATAATTTTAAAATCTTAGCTCAAACGGCTGCAAAACCTGTTTGCCCAGCACGGGGATATTGAGTTCTATAAGATAAAGCCATAAACATGTTTGTCTGAGTCTTCTATCAAAAGTTACAGCGATTTATATGAAGTTGTACGAAAACGCTTTATTTCGCCAAGACAGTGTGTTTCTCACTGTTACATGCATTTGAATGGGAAACTCGCCCGAGACAAAGTATAGGTTTTCATTATGTGAATAATTTTAAAATCTTAGCTCAAACGGCTGCAAAACCTGTTTGCCCAGCACGGGGATATTGAGTTCTATAAGATAAAGCCATAAACATGTTTGTCTGAGTCTTCTATCAAAAGTTACAGCGATTTATATGAAGTTGTACAAAAATGCTTTCTTTCGCCAAGACAATGCGTTTCTCACTGTTACATGCATCTGAATGGGAAACTCGCCTGAAACAAAGTATAGGTTTTCATTATGTGAATAATTTTAAAATCTTAGCTCAAATGGCTGCAAAACCTGTTTGCCCAGCACGGGGATATTGAGTTCTATAAGATAAAGCCATAAACATGTGTTTCTGAGTCTTCTATCAAAAGTTACAGCGATTTATATGAAGTTGTTCAAAAGCGCTTTATTTCGCCAAGACAGTGTGTTTCTCACTGTTACATGCATTTGAATGGGAAACTCGCCTGAAACAAAGTATAGGTTTTCATTATGTGAATAATTTTAAAATCTTAGCTCAAACGGCTGCAAAACCTGTTTGCCCAGCACGGGGATATTGAGTTCTATAAGATAAAGCCATAAACATGTTTGTCTGAGTCTTCTATCAAAAGTTACAGCGATTTATATGAAGTTGTACGAAAACGCTTTATTTCGCCAAGACAATGCGTTTCTCACTGTTACATGCATTTGAATGGGAAACTCGCCCGAAACAAAGTATAGGTTTTCATTATGTGAATAATTTTAAAATCTTAGCTCAAACGGCTGCAAAACCTGTTTGCCCAGCACGGGGATATTGAGTTCTATAAGATAAAGCCATAAACATGTGTTTCTGAGTCTTCTATCAAAAGTTACAGCGATTTATATGAAGTTGTTCAAAAGCGCTTTATTTCGCCAAGACAATGCGTTTCTCACTGTTACATGCATTTGAATGGGAAACTCGCCCGAAACAAAGTATAGGTTTTCATTATGTGAATAATTTTAAAATCTTAGCTCAAACGGCTGCAAAACCTGTTTGCCCAGCACGGGGATATTGAGTTCTATAAGATAAAGCCATAAACATGTTTGTCTGAGTCTTCTATCAAAAGTTACAGCGATTTATATGAAGTTGTACGAAAACGCTTTATTTCGCCAAGACAATGCGTTTCTCACTGTTACATGCATTTGAATGGGAAACTCGCCCGAAACAAAGTATAGGTTTTCATTATGTGAATAATTTTAAAATCTTAGCTCAAACGGCTGCAAAACCTGTTTGCCCAGCACGGGGATATTGAGTTCTATAAGATAAAGCCATAAACATGTGTTTCTGAGTCTTCTATCAAAAGTTACAGCGATTTATATGAAGTTGTTCAAAAGCGCTTTATTTCGCCAAGACAATGCGTTTCTCACTGTTACATGCATTTGAATGGGAAACTCGCCCGAAACAAAGTATAGGTTTTCATTATGTGAATAATTTTAAAATCTTAGCTCAAACGGCTGCAAAACCTGTTTGCCCAGCACGGGGATATTGAGTTCTATAAGATAAAGCCATAAACATGTTTGTCTGAGTCTTCTATCAAAAGTTACAGCGATTTATATGAAGTTGTACGAAAATGCTTTCTTTCGCCAAGACAGTGTGTTTCTCACTGTTACATGCATTTGAATGGGAAACTCGCCCGAGACAAAGTATAGGTTTTCATTATGTGAATAATTTTAAAATCTTAGCTCAAACGGCTGCAAAACCTGTTTGCCCAGCACGGGGATATTGAGTTCTATAAGATAAAGCCATAAACATGTTTGTCTGAGTCTTCTATCAAAAGTTACAGCGATTTATATGAAGTTGTACGAAAATGCTTTCTTTCGCCAAGACAGTGTGTTTCTCACTGTTACATGCATTTGAATGGGAAACTCGCCCGAGACAAAGTATAGGTTTTCATTATGTGAATAATTTTAAAATCTTAGCTCAAACGGCTGCAAAACCTGTTTGCCCAGCACGGGGATATTGAGTTCTATAAGATAAAGCCATAAACACGTGTTTCTGAGTCTTCTATCAAAAGTTACAGCGATTTATATGAAGTTGTACGAAAACGCTTTATTTCGCCAAGACAGTGTGTTTCTCACTGTTACATGCATTTGAATGGGAAACTCGCCCGAGACAAAGTATAGGTTTTCATTATGTGAATAATTTTAAAATCTTAGCTCAAACGGCTGCAAAACCTGTTTGCCCAGCACGGGGATATTGAGTTCTATAAGATAAAGCCATAAACATGTGTTTCTGAGTCTTCTATCAAAAGTTACAGCGATTTATATGAAGTTGTTCAAAAGCGCTTTATTTCGCCAAGACAGTGTGTTTCTCACTGTTACATGCATTTGAATGGGAAACTCGCCTGAAACAAAGTATAGGTTTTCATTATGTGAATAATTTTAAAATCTTAGCTCAAACGGCTGCAAAACCTGTTTGCCCAGCACGGGGATATTGAGTTCTATAAGATAAAGCCATAAACATGTTTGTCTGAGTCTTCTATCAAAAGTTACAGCGATTTATATGAAGTTGTACGAAAATGCTTTATTTCGCCAAGACAATGCGTTTCTCACTGTTACATGCATTTGAATGGGAAACTCGCCCGAAACAAAGTATAGGTTTTCATTATGTGAATAATTTTAAAATCTTAGCTCAAACGGCTGCAAAACCTGTTTGCCCAGCACGGGGATATTGAGTTCTATAAGATAAAGCCATAAACATGTTTGTCTGAGTCTTCTATCAAAAGTTACAGCGATTTATATGAAGTTGTACAAAAATGCTTTCTTTCGCCAAGACAATGCGTTTCTCACTGTTACATGCATCTGAATGGGAAACTCGCCTGAAACAAAGTATAGGTTTTCATTATGTGAATAATTTTAAAATCTTAGCTCAAACGGCTGCAAAACCTGTTTGCCCAGCACGGGGATATTGAGTTCTATAAGATAAAGCCATAAACACGTGTTTCTGAGTCTTCTATCAAAAGTTACAGCGATTTATATGAAGTTGTACAAAAATGCTTTCTTTCGCCAAGACAGTGTGTTTCTCACTGTTACATGCATTTGAATGGGAAACTCGCCCGAGACAAAGTATAGGTTTTCATTATGTGAATAATTTTAAAATCTTAGCTCAAACGGCTGCAAAACCTGTTTGCCCAGCACGGGGATATTGAGTTCTATAAGATAAAGCCATAAACACGTGTTTCTGAGTCTTCTATCAAAAGTTACAGCGATTTATATGAAGTTGTACAAAAATGCTTTCTTTCGCCAAGACAATGCGTTTCTCACTGTTACATGCATTTGAATGGGAAACTCGCCTGAAACAAAGTATAGGTTTTCATTATGTGAATAATTTTAAAATCTTAGCTCAAACGGCTGCAAAACCTGTTTGCCCAGCACGGGGATATTGAGTTCTATAAGATAAAGCCATAAACATGTTTGTCTGAGTCTTCTATCAAAAGTTACAGCGATTTATATGAAGTTGTACGAAAACGCTTTATTTCGCCAAGACAATGCGTTTCTCACTGTTACATGCATTTGAATGGGAAACTCGCCCGAAACAAAGTATAGGTTTTCATTATGTGAATAATTTTAAAATCTTAGCTCAAACGGCTGCAAAACCTGTTTGCCCAGCACGGGGATATTGAGTTCTATAAGATAAAGCCATAAACATGTTTGTCTGAGTCTTCTATCAAAAGTTACAGCGATTTATATGAAGTTGTACAAAAATGCTTTCTTTCGCCAAGACAATGCGTTTCTCACTGTTACATGCATCTGAATGGGAAACTCGCCTGAAACAAAGTATAGGTTTTCATTATGTGAATAATTTTAAAATCTTAGCTCAAACGGCTGCAAAACCTGTTTGCCCAGCACGGGGATATTGAGTTCTATAAGATAAAGCCATAAACATGTTTGTCTGAGTCTTCTATCAAAAGTTACAGCGATTTATATGAAGTTGTACGAAAACGCTTTATTTCGCCAAGACAATGCGTTTCTCACTGTTACATGCATTTGAATGGGAAACTCGCCCGAAACAAAGTATAGGTTTTCATTATGTGAATAATTTTAAAATCTTAGCTCAAACGGCTGCAAAACCTGTTTGCCCAGCACGGGGATATTGAGTTCTATAAGATAAAGCCATAAACATGTTTGTCTGAGTCTTCTATCAAAAGTTACAGCGATTTATATGAAGTTGTACGAAAACGCTTTATTTCGCCAAGACAATGCGTTTCTCACTGTTACATGCATTTGAATGGGAAACTCGCCCGAAACAAAGTATAGGTTTTCATTATGTGAATAATTTTAAAATCTTAGCTCAAACGGCTGCAAAACCTGTTTGCCCAGCACGGGGATATTGAGTTCTATAAGATAAAGCCATAAACATGTGTTTCTGAGTCTTCTATCAAAAGTTACAGCGATTTATATGAAGTTGTACGAAAACGCTTTATTTCGCCAAGACAATGCGTTTCTCACTGTTACATGCATTTGAATGGGAAACTCGCCCGAAACAAAGTATAGGTTTTCATTATGTGAATAATTTTAAAATCTTAGCTCAAACGGCTGCAAAACCTGTTTGCCCAGCACGGGGATATTGAGTTCTATAAGATAAAGCCATAAACATGTGTTTCTGAGTCTTCTATCAAAAGTTACAGCGATTTATATGAAGTTGTACGAAAACGCTTTATTTCGCCAAGACAGTGTGTTTCTCACTGTTACATGCATTTGAATGGGAAACTCGCCCGAGACAAAGTATAGGTTTTCATTATGTGAATAATTTTAAAATCTTAGCTCAAACGGCTGCAAAACCTGTTTGCCCAGCACGGGGATATTGAGTTCTATAAGATAAAGCCATAAACATGTTTGTCTGAGTCTTCTATCAAAAGTTACAGCGATTTATATGAAGTTGTACGAAAACGCTTTATTTCGCCAAGACAATGCGTTTCTCACTGTTACATGCATTTGAATGGGAAACTCGCCCGAAACAAAGTATAGGTTTTCATTATGTGAATAATTTTAAAATCTTAGCTCAAACGGCTGCAAAACCTGTTTGCCCAGCACGGGGATATTGAGTTCTATAAGATAAAGCCATAAACATGTTTGTCTGAGTCTTCTATCAAAAGTTACAGCGATTTATATGAAGTTGTACGAAAACGCTTTCTTTCGCCAAGACAATGCGTTTCTCACTGTTACATGCATTTGAATGGGAAACTCGCCCGAAACAAAGTATAGGTTTTCATTATGTGAATAATTTTAAAATCTTAGCTCAAACGGCTGCAAAACCTGTTTGCCCAGCACGGGGATATTGAGTTCTATAAGATAAAGCCATAAACATGTGTTTCTGAGTCTTCTATCAAAAGTTACAGCGATTTATATGAAGTTGTTCAAAAGCGCTTTATTTCGCCAAGACAATGCGTTTCTCACTGTTACATGCATTTGAATGGGAAACTCGCCCGAAACAAAGTATAGGTTTTCATTATGTGAATAATTTTAAAATCTTAGCTCAAACGGCTGCAAAACCTGTTTGCCCAGCACGGGGATATTGAGTTCTATAAGATAAAGCCATAAACATGTTTGTCTGAGTCTTCTATCAAAAGTTACAGCGATTTATATGAAGTTGTACGAAAACGCTTTATTTCGCCAAGACAATGCGTTTCTCACTGTTACATGCATTTGAATGGGAAACTCGCCCGAAACAAAGTATAGGTTTTCATTATGTGAATAATTTTAAAATCTTAGCTCAAACGGCTGCAAAACCTGTTTGCCCAGCACGGGGATATTGAGTTCTATAAGATAAAGCCATAAACATGTGTTTCTGAGTCTTCTATCAAAAGTTACAGCGATTTATATGAAGTTGTTCAAAAGCGCTTTATTTCGCCAAGACAATGCGTTTCTCACTGTTACATGCATTTGAATGGGAAACTCGCCCGAAACAAAGTATAGGTTTTCATTATGTGAATAATTTTAAAATCTTAGCTCAAACGGCTGCAAAACCTGTTTGCCCAGCACGGGGATATTGAGTTCTATAAGATAAAGCCATAAACATGTTTGTCTGAGTCTTCTATCAAAAGTTACAGCGATTTATATGAAGTTGTACGAAAATGCTTTCTTTCGCCAAGACAGTGTGTTTCTCACTGTTACATGCATTTGAATGGGAAACTCGCCCGAGACAAAGTATAGGTTTTCATTATGTGAATAATTTTAAAATCTTAGCTCAAACGGCTGCAAAACCTGTTTGCCCAGCACGGGGATGTTGAGTTCTATAAGATAAAGCCATAAACATGTGTTTCTGAGTCTTCTATCAAAAGTTACAGCGATTTATATGAAGTTGTACGAAAACGCTTTATTTCGCCAAGACAGTGTGTTTCTCACTGTTACATGCATTTGAATGGGAAACTCGCCCGAGACAAAGTATAGGTTTTCATTATGTGAATAATTTTAAAATCTTAGCTCAAACGGCTGCAAAACCTGTTTGCCCAGCACGGGGATATTGAGTTCTATAAGATAAAGCCATAAACATGTTTGTCTGAGTCTTCTATCAAAAGTTACAGCGATTTATATGAAGTTGTACGAAAATGCTTTCTTTCGCCAAGACAGTGTGTTTCTCACTGTTACATGCATTTGAATGGGAAACTCGCCCGAGACAAAGTATAGGTTTTCATTATGTGAATAATTTTAAAATCTTAGCTCAAACGGCTGCAAAACCTGTTTGCCCAGCACGGGGATATTGAGTTCTATAAGATAAAGCCATAAACACGTGTTTCTGAGTCTTCTATCAAAAGTTACAGCGATTTATATGAAGTTGTACGAAAACGCTTTATTTCGCCAAGACAGTGTGTTTCTCACTGTTACATGCATTTGAATGGGAAACTCGCCCGAGACAAAGTATAGGTTTTCATTATGTGAATAATTTTAAAATCTTAGCTCAAACGGCTGCAAAACCTGTTTGCCCAGCACGGGGATATTGAGTTCTATAAGATAAAGCCATAAACATGTGTTTCTGAGTCTTCTATCAAAAGTTACAGCGATTTATATGAAGTTGTTCAAAAGCGCTTTATTTCGCCAAGACAGTGTGTTTCTCACTGTTACATGCATTTGAATGGGAAACTCGCCTGAAACAAAGTATAGGTTTTCATTATGTGAATAATTTTAAAATCTTAGCTCAAACGGCTGCAAAACCTGTTTGCCCAGCACGGGGATATTGAGTTCTATAAGATAAAGCCATAAACATGTGTTTCTGAGTCTTCTATCAAAAGTTACAGCGATTTATATGAAGTTGTTCAAAAGCGCTTTATTTCGCCAAGACAATGCGTTTCTCACTGTTACATGCATTTGAATGGGAAACTCGCCTGAAACAAAGTATAGGTTTTCATTATGTGAATAATTTTAAAATCTTAGCTCAAACGGCTGCAAAACCTGTTTGCCCAGCACGGGGATATTGAGTTCTATAAGATAAAGCCATAAACATGTTTGTCTGAGTCTTCTATCAAAAGTTACAGCGATTTATATGAAGTTGTACGAAAACGCTTTATTTCGCCAAGACAGTGTGTTTCTCACTGTTACATGCATTTGAATGGGAAACTCGCCCGAGACAAAGTATAGGTTTTCATTATGTGAATAATTTTAAAATCTTAGCTCAAACGGCTGCAAAACCTGTTTGCCCAGCACGGGGATATTGAGTTCTATAAGATAAAGCCATAAACATGTTTGTCTGAGTCTTCTATCAAAAGTTACAGCGATTTATATGAAGTTGTACAAAAATGCTTTCTTTCGCCAAGACAATGCGTTTCTCACTGTTACATGCATCTGAATGGGAAACTCGCCTGAAACAAAGTATAGGTTTTCATTATGTGAATAATTTTAAAATCTTAGCTCAAATGGCTGCAAAACCTGTTTGCCCAGCACGGGGATATTGAGTTCTATAAGATAAAGCCATAAACATGTGTTTCTGAGTCTTCTATCAAAAGTTACAGCGATTTATATGAAGTTGTTCAAAAGCGCTTTATTTCGCCAAGACAGTGTGTTTCTCACTGTTACATGCATTTGAATGGGAAACTCGCCTGAAACAAAGTATAGGTTTTCATTATGTGAATAATTTTAAAATCTTAGCTCAAACGGCTGCAAAACCTGTTTGCCCAGCACGGGGATATTGAGTTCTATAAGATAAAGCCATAAACATGTTTGTCTGAGTCTTCTATCAAAAGTTACAGCGATTTATATGAAGTTGTACGAAAACGCTTTATTTCGCCAAGACAATGCGTTTCTCACTGTTACATGCATTTGAATGGGAAACTCGCCCGAAACAAAGTATAGGTTTTCATTATGTGAATAATTTTAAAATCTTAGCTCAAACGGCTGCAAAACCTGTTTGCCCAGCACGGGGATATTGAGTTCTATAAGATAAAGCCATAAACATGTGTTTCTGAGTCTTCTATCAAAAGTTACAGCGATTTATATGAAGTTGTTCAAAAGCGCTTTATTTCGCCAAGACAATGCGTTTCTCACTGTTACATGCATTTGAATGGGAAACTCGCCCGAAACAAAGTATAGGTTTTCATTATGTGAATAATTTTAAAATCTTAGCTCAAACGGCTGCAAAACCTGTTTGCCCAGCACGGGGATATTGAGTTCTATAAGATAAAGCCATAAACATGTTTGTCTGAGTCTTCTATCAAAAGTTACAGCGATTTATATGAAGTTGTACGAAAACGCTTTATTTCGCCAAGACAATGCGTTTCTCACTGTTACATGCATTTGAATGGGAAACTCGCCCGAAACAAAGTATAGGTTTTCATTATGTGAATAATTTTAAAATCTTAGCTCAAACGGCTGCAAAACCTGTTTGCCCAGCACGGGGATATTGAGTTCTATAAGATAAAGCCATAAACATGTGTTTCTGAGTCTTCTATCAAAAGTTACAGCGATTTATATGAAGTTGTTCAAAAGCGCTTTATTTCGCCAAGACAATGCGTTTCTCACTGTTACATGCATTTGAATGGGAAACTCGCCCGAAACAAAGTATAGGTTTTCATTATGTGAATAATTTTAAAATCTTAGCTCAAACGGCTGCAAAACCTGTTTGCCCAGCACGGGGATATTGAGTTCTATAAGATAAAGCCATAAACATGTTTGTCTGAGTCTTCTATCAAAAGTTACAGCGATTTATATGAAGTTGTACGAAAATGCTTTCTTTCGCCAAGACAGTGTGTTTCTCACTGTTACATGCATTTGAATGGGAAACTCGCCCGAGACAAAGTATAGGTTTTCATTATGTGAATAATTTTAAAATCTTAGCTCAAACGGCTGCAAAACCTGTTTGCCCAGCACGGGGATGTTGAGTTCTATAAGATAAAGCCATAAACATGTGTTTCTGAGTCTTCTATCAAAAGTTACAGCGATTTATATGAAGTTGTACGAAAACGCTTTATTTCGCCAAGACAGTGTGTTTCTCACTGTTACATGCATTTGAATGGGAAACTCGCCCGAGACAAAGTATAGGTTTTCATTATGTGAATAATTTTAAAATCTTAGCTCAAACGGCTGCAAAACCTGTTTGCCCAGCACGGGGATATTGAGTTCTATAAGATAAAGCCATAAACATGTTTGTCTGAGTCTTCTATCAAAAGTTACAGCGATTTATATGAAGTTGTACGAAAATGCTTTCTTTCGCCAAGACAGTGTGTTTCTCACTGTTACATGCATTTGAATGGGAAACTCGCCCGAGACAAAGTATAGGTTTTCATTATGTGAATAATTTTAAAATCTTAGCTCAAACGGCTGCAAAACCTGTTTGCCCAGCACGGGGATATTGAGTTCTATAAGATAAAGCCATAAACACGTGTTTCTGAGTCTTCTATCAAAAGTTACAGCGATTTATATGAAGTTGTACGAAAACGCTTTATTTCGCCAAGACAGTGTGTTTCTCACTGTTACATGCATTTGAATGGGAAACTCGCCCGAGACAAAGTATAGGTTTTCATTATGTGAATAATTTTAAAATCTTAGCTCAAACGGCTGCAAAACCTGTTTGCCCAGCACGGGGATATTGAGTTCTATAAGATAAAGCCATAAACATGTGTTTCTGAGTCTTCTATCAAAAGTTACAGCGATTTATATGAAGTTGTTCAAAAGCGCTTTATTTCGCCAAGACAGTGTGTTTCTCACTGTTACATGCATTTGAATGGGAAACTCGCCTGAAACAAAGTATAGGTTTTCATTATGTGAATAATTTTAAAATCTTAGCTCAAACGGCTGCAAAACCTGTTTGCCCAGCACGGGGATATTGAGTTCTATAAGATAAAGCCATAAACATGTTTGTCTGAGTCTTCTATCAAAAGTTACAGCGATTTATATGAAGTTGTACGAAAATGCTTTATTTCGCCAAGACAATGCGTTTCTCACTGTTACATGCATTTGAATGGGAAACTCGCCCGAAACAAAGTATAGGTTTTCATTATGTGAATAATTTTAAAATCTTAGCTCAAACGGCTGCAAAACCTGTTTGCCCAGCACGGGGATATTGAGTTCTATAAGATAAAGCCATAAACATGTTTGTCTGAGTCTTCTATCAAAAGTTACAGCGATTTATATGAAGTTGTACAAAAATGCTTTCTTTCGCCAAGACAATGCGTTTCTCACTGTTACATGCATCTGAATGGGAAACTCGCCTGAAACAAAGTATAGGTTTTCATTATGTGAATAATTTTAAAATCTTAGCTCAAACGGCTGCAAAACCTGTTTGCCCAGCACGGGGATATTGAGTTCTATAAGATAAAGCCATAAACATGTGTTTCTGAGTCTTCTATCAAAAGTTACAGCGATTTATATGAAGTTGTTCAAAAGCGCTTTATTTCGCCAAGACAGTGTGTTTCTCACTGTTACATGCATTTGAATGGGAAACTCGCCTGAAACAAAGTATAGGTTTTCATTATGTGAATAATTTTAAAATCTTAGCTCAAACGGCTGCAAAACCTGTTTGCCCAGCACGGGGATATTGAGTTCTATAAGATAAAGCCATAAACATGTGTTTCTGAGTCTTCTATCAAAAGTTACAGCGATTTATATGAAGTTGTACGAAAACGCTTTATTTCGCCAAGACAGTGTGTTTCTCACTGTTACATGCATTTGAATGGGAAACTCGCCCGAGACAAAGTATAGGTTTTCATTATGTGAATAATTTTAAAATCTTAGCTCAAACGGCTGCAAAACCTGTTTGCCCAGCACGGGGATATTGAGTTCTATAAGATAAAGCCATAAACATGTTTGTCTGAGTCTTCTATCAAAAGTTACAGCGATTTATATGAAGTTGTACGAAAATGCTTTCTTTCGCCAAGACAGTGTGTTTCTCACTGTTACATGCATTTGAATGGGAAACTCGCCCGAGACAAAGTATAGGTTTTCATTATGTGAATAATTTTAAAATCTTAGCTCAAACGGCTGCAAAACCTGTTTGCCCAGCACGGGGATATTGAGTTCTATAAGATAAAGCCATAAACATGTGTTTCTGAGTCTTCTATCAAAAGTTACAGCGATTTATATGAAGTTGTAAGAAAACGCTTTATTTCGCCAAGACAGTGTGTTTCTCACTGTTACATGCATTTGAATGGGAAACTCGCCCGAGACAAAGTATAGGTTTTCATTATGTGAATAATTTTAAAATCTTAGCTCAAACGGCTGCAAAACCTGTTTGCCCAGCACGGGGATATTGAGTTCTATAAGATAAAGCCATAAACATGTGTTTCTGAGTCTTCTATCAAAAGTTACAGCGATTTATATGAAGTTGTACGAAAACGCTTTATTTCGCCAAGACAGTGTGTTTCTCACTGTTACATGCATTTGAATGGGAAACTCGCCCGAGACAAAGTATAGGTTTTCATTATGTGAATAATTTTAAAATCTTAGCTCAAACGGCTGCAAAACCTGTTTGCCCAGCACGGGGATATTGAGTTCTATAAGATAAAGCCATAAACATGTTTGTCTGAGTCTTCTATCAAAAGTTACAGCGATTTATATGAAGTTGTACGAAAATGCTTTCTTTCGCCAAGACAGTGTGTTTCTCACTGTTACATGCATTTGAATGGGAAACTCGCCCGAGACAAAGTATAGGTTTTCATTATGTGAATAATTTTAAAATCTTAGCTCAAACGGCTGCAAAACCTGTTTGCCCAGCACGGGGATATTGAGTTCTATAAGATAAAGCCATAAACACGTGTTTCTGAGTCTTCTATCAAAAGTTACAGCGATTTATATGAAGTTGTACGAAAACGCTTTATTTCGCCAAGACAATGCGTTTCTCACTGTTACATGCATTTGAATGGGAAACTCGCCCGAAACAAAGTATAGGTTTTCATTATGTGAATAATTTTAAAATCTTAGCTCAAACGGCTGCAAAACCTGTTTGCCCAGCACGGGGATATTGAGTTCTATAAGATAAAGCCATAAACATGTTTGTCTGAGTCTTCTATCAAAAGTTACAGCGATTTATATGAAGTTGTACGAAAATGCTTTATTTCGCCAAGACAGTGTGTTTCTCACTGTTACATGCATTTGAATGGGAAACTCGCCCGAGACAAAGTATAGGTTTTCATTATGTGAATAATTTTAAAATCTTAGCTCAAACGGCTGCAAAACCTGTTTGCCCAGCACGGGGATATTGAGTTCTATAAGATAAAGCCATAAACATGTGTTTCTGAGTCTTCTATCAAAAGTTACAGCGATTTATATGAAGTTGTTCAAAAGCGCTTTATTTCGCCAAGACAGTGTGTTTCTCACTGTTACATGCATTTGAATGGGAAACTCGCCTGAAACAAAGTATAGGTTTTCATTATGTGAATAATTTTAAAATCTTAGCTCAAACGGCTGCAAAACCTGTTTGCCCAGCACGGGGATATTGAGTTCTATAAGATAAAGCCATAAACATGTTTGTCTGAGTCTTCTATCAAAAGTTACAGCGATTTATATGAAGTTGTACAAAAATGCTTTCTTTCGCCAAGACAATGCGTTTCTCACTGTTACATGCATCTGAATGGGAAACTCGCCTGAAACAAAGTATAGGTTTTCATTATGTGAATAATTTTAAAATCTTAGCTCAAACGGCTGCAAAACCTGTTTGCCCAGCACGGGGATATTGAGTTCTATAAGATAAAGCCATAAACATGTTTGTCTGAGTCTTCTATCAAAAGTTACAGCGATTTATATGAAGTTGTACGAAAACGCTTTATTTCGCCAAGACAATGCGTTTCTCACTGTTACATGCATTTGAATGGGAAACTCGCCCGAAACAAAGTATAGGTTTTCATTATGTGAATAATTTTAAAATCTTAGCTCAAACGGCTGCAAAACCTGTTTGCCCAGCACGGGGATATTGAGTTCTATAAGATAAAGCCATAAACATGTGTTTCTGAGTCTTCTATCAAAAGTTACAGCGATTTATATGAAGTTGTTCAAAAGCGCTTTATTTCGCCAAGACAATGCGTTTCTCACTGTTACATGCATTTGAATGGGAAACTCGCCCGAAACAAAGTATAGGTTTTCATTATGTGAATAATTTTAAAATCTTAGCTCAAACGGCTGCAAAACCTGTTTGCCCAGCACGGGGATATTGAGTTCTATAAGATAAAGCCATAAACATGTTTGTCTGAGTCTTCTATCAAAAGTTACAGCGATTTATATGAAGTTGTACGAAAACGCTTTATTTCGCCAAGACAATGCGTTTCTCACTGTTACATGCATTTGAATGGGAAACTCGCCCGAAACAAAGTATAGGTTTTCATTATGTGAATAATTTTAAAATCTTAGCTCAAACGGCTGCAAAACCTGTTTGCCCAGCACGGGGATATTGAGTTCTATAAGATAAAGCCATAAACATGTGTTTCTGAGTCTTCTATCAAAAGTTACAGCGATTTATATGAAGTTGTTCAAAAGCGCTTTATTTCGCCAAGACAATGCGTTTCTCACTGTTACATGCATTTGAATGGGAAACTCGCCCGAAACAAAGTATAGGTTTTCATTATGTGAATAATTTTAAAATCTTAGCTCAAACGGCTGCAAAACCTGTTTGCCCAGCACGGGGATATTGAGTTCTATAAGATAAAGCCATAAACATGTTTGTCTGAGTCTTCTATCAAAAGTTACAGCGATTTATATGAAGTTGTACGAAAATGCTTTCTTTCGCCAAGACAGTGTGTTTCTCACTGTTACATGCATTTGAATGGGAAACTCGCCCGAGACAAAGTATAGGTTTTCATTATGTGAATAATTTTAAAATCTTAGCTCAAACGGCTGCAAAACCTGTTTGCCCAGCACGGGGATGTTGAGTTCTATAAGATAAAGCCATAAACATGTGTTTCTGAGTCTTCTATCAAAAGTTACAGCGATTTATATGAAGTTGTACGAAAACGCTTTATTTCGCCAAGACAGTGTGTTTCTCACTGTTACATGCATTTGAATGGGAAACTCGCCCGAGACAAAGTATAGGTTTTCATTATGTGAATAATTTTAAAATCTTAGCTCAAACGGCTGCAAAACCTGTTTGCCCAGCACGGGGATATTGAGTTCTATAAGATAAAGCCATAAACATGTTTGTCTGAGTCTTCTATCAAAAGTTACAGCGATTTATATGAAGTTGTACGAAAATGCTTTCTTTCGCCAAGACAGTGTGTTTCTCACTGTTACATGCATTTGAATGGGAAACTCGCCCGAGACAAAGTATAGGTTTTCATTATGTGAATAATTTTAAAATCTTAGCTCAAACGGCTGCAAAACCTGTTTGCCCAGCACGGGGATATTGAGTTCTATAAGATAAAGCCATAAACACGTGTTTCTGAGTCTTCTATCAAAAGTTACAGCGATTTATATGAAGTTGTACGAAAACGCTTTATTTCGCCAAGACAGTGTGTTTCTCACTGTTACATGCATTTGAATGGGAAACTCGCCTGAAACAAAGTATAGGTTTTCATTATGTGAATAATTTTAAAATCTTAGCTCAAACGGCTGCAAAACCTGTTTGCCCAGCACGGGGATATTGAGTTCTATAAGATAAAGCCATAAACATGTTTGTCTGAGTCTTCTATCAAAAGTTACAGCGATTTATATGAAGTTGTACGAAAATGCTTTATTTCGCCAAGACAATGCGTTTCTCACTGTTACATGCATTTGAATGGGAAACTCGCCCGAAACAAAGTATAGGTTTTCATTATGTGAATAATTTTAAAATCTTAGCTCAAACGGCTGCAAAACCTGTTTGCCCAGCACGGGGATATTGAGTTCTATAAGATAAAGCCATAAACATGTTTGTCTGAGTCTTCTATCAAAAGTTACAGCGATTTATATGAAGTTGTTCAAAAGCGCTTTATTTCGCCAAGACAGTGTGTTTCTCACTGTTACATGCATTTGAATGGGAAACTCGCCTGAAACAAAGTATAGGTTTTCATTATGTGAATAATTTTAAAATCTTAGCTCAAACGGCTGCAAAACCTGTTTGCCCAGCACGGGGATATTGAGTTCTATAAGATAAAGCCATAAACATGTTTGTCTGAGTCTTCTATCAAAAGTTACAGCGATTTATATGAAGTTGTACGAAAACGCTTTATTTCGCCAAGACAATGCGTTTCTCACTGTTACATGCATTTGAATGGGAAACTCGCCCGAAACAAAGTATAGGTTTTCATTATGTGAATAATTTTAAAATCTTAGCTCAAACGGCTGCAAAACCTGTTTGCCCAGCACGGGGATATTGAGTTCTATAAGATAAAGCCATAAACATGTTTGTCTGAGTCTTCTATCAAAAGTTACAGCGATTTATATGAAGTTGTACAAAAATGCTTTCTTTCGCCAAGACAATGCGTTTCTCACTGTTACATGCATTTGAATGGGAAACTCGCCCGAAACAAAGTATAGGTTTTCATTATGTGAATAATTTTAAAATCTTAGCTCAAACGGCTGCAAAACCTGTTTGCCCAGCACGGGGATATTGAGTTCTATAAGATAAAGCCATAAACATGTTTGTCTGAGTCTTCTATCAAAAGTTACAGCGATTTATATGAAGTTGTTCAAAAGCGCTTTATTTCGCCAAGACAGTGTGTTTCTCACTGTTACATGCATTTGAATGGGAAACTCGCCTGAAACAAAGTATAGGTTTTCATTATGTGAATAATTTTAAAATCTTAGCTCAAACGGCTGCAAAACCTGTTTGCCCAGCACGGGGATATTGAGTTCTATAAGATAAAGCCATAAACATGTTTGTCTGAGTCTTCTATCAAAAGTTACAGCGATTTATATGAAGTTGTACGAAAACGCTTTATTTCGCCAAGACAATGCGTTTCTCACTGTTACATGCATTTGAATGGGAAACTCGCCCGAAACAAAGTATAGGTTTTCATTATGTGAATAATTTTAAAATCTTAGCTCAAACGGCTGCAAAACCTGTTTGCCCAGCACGGGGATATTGAGTTCTATAAGATAAAGCCATAAACATGTTTGTCTGAGTCTTCTATCAAAAGTTACAGCGATTTATATGAAGTTGTACAAAAATGCTTTCTTTCGCCAAGACAATGCGTTTCTCACTGTTACATGCATCTGAATGGGAAACTCGCCTGAAACAAAGTATAGGTTTTCATTATGTGAATAATTTTAAAATCTTAGCTCAAACGGCTGCAAAACCTGTTTGCCCAGCACGGGGATATTGAGTTCTATAAGATAAAGCCATAAACATGTGTTTCTGAGTCTTCTATCAAAAGTTACAGCGATTTATATGAAGTTGTTCAAAAGCGCTTTATTTCGCCAAGACAGTGTGTTTCTCACTGTTACATGCATCTGAATGGGAAACTCGCCTGAAACAAAGTATAGGTTTTCATTATGTGAATAATTTTAAAATCTTAGCTCAAACGGCTGCAAAACCTGTTTGCCCAGCACGGGGATATTGAGTTCTATAAGATAAAGCCATAAACATGTGTTTCTGAGTCTTCTATCAAAAGTTACAGCGATTTATATGAAGTTGTACAAAAATGCTTTCTTTCGCCAAGACAATGCGTTTCTCACTGTTACATGCATTTGAATGGGAAACTCGCCTGAAACAAAGTATAGGTTTTCATTATGTGAATAATTTTAAAATCTTAGCTCAAACGGCTGCAAAACCTGTTTGCCCAGCACGGGGATGTT
The DNA here is from genome assembly GCF_963969265.1 of Rhamphochromis sp. 'chilingali'. Taxonomy (NCBI): domain Eukaryota; kingdom Metazoa; phylum Chordata; class Actinopteri; order Cichliformes; family Cichlidae; genus Rhamphochromis; species Rhamphochromis sp. 'chilingali'. The sequence continues at coordinate 29,415,823 of NC_137932.1, forward strand.
GAGTTCTATAAGATAAAGCCATAAACATGTGTTTCTGAGTCTTCTATCAAAAGTTACAGCGATTTATATGAAGTTGTACGAAAACGCTTTATTTCGCCAAGACAGTGTGTTTCTCACTGTTACATGCATTTGAATGGGAAACTCGCCCGAGACAAAGTATAGGTTTTCATTATGTGAATAATTTTAAAATCTTAGCTCAAACGGCTGCAAAACCTGTTTGCCCAGCACGGGGATATTGAGTTCTATAAGATAAAGCCATAAACATGTTTGTCTGAGTCTTCTATCAAAAGTTACAGCGATTTATATGAAGTTGTACGAAAATGCTTTCTTTCGCCAAGACAGTGTGTTTCTCACTGTTACATGCATTTGAATGGGAAACTCGCCCGAGACAAAGTATAGGTTTTCATTATGTGAATAATTTTAAAATCTTAGCTCAAACGGCTGCAAAACCTGTTTGCCCAGCACGGGGATATTGAGTTCTATAAGATAAAGCCATAAACACGTGTTTCTGAGTCTTCTATCAAAAGTTACAGCGATTTATATGAAGTTGTACGAAAACGCTTTATTTCGCCAAGACAGTGTGTTTCTCACTGTTACATGCATTTGAATGGGAAACTCGCCCGAGACAAAGTATAGGTTTTCATTATGTGAATAATTTTAAAATCTTAGCTCAAACGGCTGCAAAACCTGTTTGCCCAGCACGGGGATATTGAGTTCTATAAGATAAAGCCATAAACATGTGTTTCTGAGTCTTCTATCAAAAGTTACAGCGATTTATATGAAGTTGTTCAAAAGCGCTTTATTTCGCCAAGACAGTGTGTTTCTCACTGTTACATGCATTTGAATTGGAAACTCGCCTGAAACAAAGTATAGGTTTTCATTATGTGAATAATTTTAAAATCTTAGCTCAAACGGCTGCAAAACCTGTTTGCCCAGCACGGGGATATTGAGTTCTATAAGATAAAGCCATAAACATGTTTGTCTGAGTCTTCTATCAAAAGTTACAGCGATTTATATGAAGTTGTACGAAAATGCTTTATTTCGCCAAGACAATGCGTTTCTCACTGTTACATGCATTTGAATGGGAAACTCGCCCGAAACAAAGTATAGGTTTTCATTATGTGAATAATTTTAAAATCTTAGCTCAAACGGCTGCAAAACCTGTTTGCCCAGCACGGGGATATTGAGTTCTATAAGATAAAGCCATAAACATGTTTGTCTGAGTCTTCTATCAAAAGTTACAGCGATTTATATGAAGTTGTACAAAAATGCTTTCTTTCGCCAAGACAATGCGTTTCTCACTGTTACATGCATTTGAATGGGAAACTCGCCCGAAACAAAGTATAGGTTTTCATTATGTGAATAATTTTAAAATCTTAGCTCAAACGGCTGCAAAACCTGTTTGCCCAGCACGGGGATATTGAGTTCTATAAGATAAAGCCATAAACATGTTTGTCTGAGTCTTCTATCAAAAGTTACAGCGATTTATATGAAGTTGTTCAAAAGCGCTTTATTTCGCCAAGACAGTGTGTTTCTCACTGTTACATGCATTTGAATGGGAAACTCGCCTGAAACAAAGTATAGGTTTTCATTATGTGAATAATTTTAAAATCTTAGCTCAAACGGCTGCAAAACCTGTTTGCCCAGCACGGGGATATTGAGTTCTATAAGATAAAGCCATAAACATGTTTGTCTGAGTCTTCTATCAAAAGTTACAGCGATTTATATGAAGTTGTACGAAAACGCTTTATTTCGCCAAGACAATGCGTTTCTCACTGTTACATGCATTTGAATGGGAAACTCGCCCGAAACAAAGTATAGGTTTTCATTATGTGAATAATTTTAAAATCTTAGCTCAAACGGCTGCAAAACCTGTTTGCCCAGCACGGGGATATTGAGTTCTATAAGATAAAGCCATAAACATGTTTGTCTGAGTCTTCTATCAAAAGTTACAGCGATTTATATGAAGTTGTACAAAAATGCTTTCTTTCGCCAAGACAATGCGTTTCTCACTGTTACATGCATCTGAATGGGAAACTCGCCTGAAACAAAGTATAGGTTTTCATTATGTGAATAATTTTAAAATCTTAGCTCAAACGGCTGCAAAACCTGTTTGCCCAGCACGGGGATATTGAGTTCTATAAGATAAAGCCATAAACATGTGTTTCTGAGTCTTCTATCAAAAGTTACAGCGATTTATATGAAGTTGTTCAAAAGCGCTTTATTTCGCCAAGACAGTGTGTTTCTCACTGTTACATGCATCTGAATGGGAAACTCGCCTGAAACAAAGTATAGGTTTTCATTATGTGAATAATTTTAAAATCTTAGCTCAAACGGCTGCAAAACCTGTTTGCCCAGCACGGGGATATTGAGTTCTATAAGATAAAGCCATAAACATGTGTTTCTGAGTCTTCTATCAAAAGTTACAGCGATTTATATGAAGTTGTACAAAAATGCTTTCTTTCGCCAAGACAATGCGTTTCTCACTGTTACATGCATTTGAATGGGAAACTCGCCTGAAACAAAGTATAGGTTTTCATTATGTGAATAATTTTAAAATCTTAGCTCAAACGGCTGCAAAACCTGTTTGCCCAGCACGGGGATGTTGAGTTCTATAAGATAAAGCCATAAACATGTGTTTCTGAGTCTTCTATCAAAAGTTACAGCGATTTATATGAAGTTGTACGAAAACGCTTTATTTCGCCAAGACAGTGTGTTTCTCACTGTTACATGCATTTGAATGGGAAACTCGCCCGAGACAAAGTATAGGTTTTCATTATGTGAATAATTTTAAAATCTTAGCTCAAACGGCTGCAAAACCTGTTTGCCCAGCACGGGGATATTGAGTTCTATAAGATAAAGCCATAAACATGTTTGTCTGAGTCTTCTATCAAAAGTTACAGCGATTTATATGAAGTTGTACGAAAATGCTTTCTTTCGCCAAGACAGTGTGTTTCTCACTGTTACATGCATTTGAATGGGAAACTCGCCCGAGACAAAGTATAGGTTTTCATTATGTGAATAATTTTAAAATCTTAGCTCAAACGGCTGCAAAACCTGTTTGCCCAGCACGGGGATATTGAGTTCTATAAGATAAAGCCATAAACACGTGTTTCTGAGTCTTCTATCAAAAGTTACAGCGATTTATATGAAGTTGTACGAAAACGCTTTATTTCGCCAAGACAGTGTGTTTCTCACTGTTACATGCATTTGAATGGGAAACTCGCCCGAGACAAAGTATAGGTTTTCATTATGTGAATAATTTTAAAATCTTAGCTCAAACGGCTGCAAAACCTGTTTGCCCAGCACGGGGATATTGAGTTCTATAAGATAAAGCCATAAACATGTGTTTCTGAGTCTTCTATCAAAAGTTACAGCGATTTATATGAAGTTGTTCAAAAGCGCTTTATTTCGCCAAGACAGTGTGTTTCTCACTGTTACATGCATTTGAATTGGAAACTCGCCTGAAACAAAGTATAGGTTTTCATTATGTGAATAATTTTAAAATCTTAGCTCAAACGGCTGCAAAACCTGTTTGCCCAGCACGGGGATATTGAGTTCTATAAGATAAAGCCATAAACATGTTTGTCTGAGTCTTCTATCAAAAGTTACAGCGATTTATATGAAGTTGTACGAAAATGCTTTATTTCGCCAAGACAATGCGTTTCTCACTGTTACATGCATTTGAATGGGAAACTCGCCCGAAACAAAGTATAGGTTTTCATTATGTGAATAATTTTAAAATCTTAGCTCAAACGGCTGCAAAACCTGTTTGCCCAGCACGGGGATATTGAGTTCTATAAGATAAAGCCATAAACATGTTTGTCTGAGTCTTCTATCAAAAGTTACAGCGATTTATATGAAGTTGTACAAAAATGCTTTCTTTCGCCAAGACAATGCGTTTCTCACTGTTACATGCATCTGAATGGGAAACTCGCCTGAAACAAAGTATAGGTTTTCATTATGTGAATAATTTTAAAATCTTAGCTCAAACGGCTGCAAAACCTGTTTGCCCAGCACGGGGATATTGAGTTCTATAAGATAAAGCCATAAACATGTGTTTCTGAGTCTTCTATCAAAAGTTACAGCGATTTATATGAAGTTGTTCAAAAGCGCTTTATTTCGCCAAGACAGTGTGTTTCTCACTGTTACATGCATTTGAATGGGAAACTCGCCTGAAACAAAGTATAGGTTTTCATTATGTGAATAATTTTAAAATCTTAGCTCAAACGGCTGCAAAACCTGTTTGCCCAGCACGGGGATATTGAGTTCTATAAGATAAAGCCATAAACACGTGTTTCTGAGTCTTCTATCAAAAGTTACAGCGATTTATATGAAGTTGTACAAAAATGCTTTCTTTCGCCAAGACAATGCGTTTCTCACTGTTACATGCATTTGAATGGGAAACTCGCCTGAAACAAAGTATAGGTTTTCATTATGTGAATAATTTTAAAATCTTAGCTCAAACGGCTGCAAAACCTGTTTGCCCAGCACGGGGATATTGAGTTCTATAAGATAAAGCCATAAACATGTTTGTCTGAGTCTTCTATCAAAAGTTACAGCGATTTATATGAAGTTGTACGAAAACGCTTTATTTCGCCAAGACAATGCGTTTCTCACTGTTACATGCATTTGAATGGGAAACTCGCCCGAAACAAAGTATAGGTTTTCATTATGTGAATAATTTTAAAATCTTAGCTCAAACGGCTGCAAAACCTGTTTGCCCAGCACGGGGATATTGAGTTCTATAAGATAAAGCCATAAACATGTGTTTCTGAGTCTTCTATCAAAAGTTACAGCGATTTATATGAAGTTGTACAAAAATGCTTTCTTTCGCCAAGACAATGCGTTTCTCACTGTTACATGCATCTGAATGGGAAACTCGCCTGAAACAAAGTATAGGTTTTCATTATGTGAATAATTTTAAAATCTTAGCTCAAACGGCTGCAAAACCTGTTTGCCCAGCACGGGGATATTGAGTTCTATAAGATAAAGCCATAAACATGTGTTTCTGAGTCTTCTATCAAAAGTTACAGCGATTTATATGAAGTTGTTCAAAAGCGCTTTATTTCGCCAAGACAATGCGTTTCTCACTGTTACATGCATTTGAATGGGAAACTCGCCCGAAACAAAGTATAGGTTTTCATTATGTGAATAATTTTAAAATCTTAGCTCAAACGGCTGCAAAACCTGTTTGCCCAGCACGGGGATATTGAGTTCTATAAGATAAAGCCATAAACATGTTTGTCTGAGTCTTCTATCAAAAGTTACAGCGATTTATATGAAGTTGTACGAAAACGCTTTATTTCGCCAAGACAATGCGTTTCTCACTGTTACATGCATTTGAATGGGAAACTCGCCCGAAACAAAGTATAGGTTTTCATTATGTGAATAATTTTAAAATCTTAGCTCAAACGGCTGCAAAACCTGTTTGCCCAGCACGGGGATATTGAGTTCTATAAGATAAAGCCATAAACATGTGTTTCTGAGTCTTCTATCAAAAGTTACAGCGATTTATATGAAGTTGTTCAAAAGCGCTTTATTTCGCCAAGACAATGCGTTTCTCACTGTTACATGCATTTGAATGGGAAACTCGCCCGAAACAAAGTATAGGTTTTCATTATGTGAATAATTTTAAAATCTTAGCTCAAACGGCTGCAAAACCTGTTTGCCCAGCACGGGGATATTGAGTTCTATAAGATAAAGCCATAAACATGTGTTTCTGAGTCTTCTATCAAAAGTTACAGCGATTTATATGAAGTTGTACAAAAATGCTTTCTTTCGCCAAGACAATGCGTTTCTCACTGTTACATGCATCTGAATGGGAAACTCGCCTGAAACAAAGTATAGGTTTTCATTATGTGAATAATTTTAAAATCTTAGCTCAAACGGCTGCAAAACCTGTTTGCCCAGCACGGGGATATTGAGTTCTATAAGATAAAGCCATAAACATGTGTTTCTGAGTCTTCTATCAAAAGTTACAGCGATTTATATGAAGTTGTTCAAAAGCGCTTTATTTCGCCAAGACAATGCGTTTCTCACTGTTACATGCATTTGAATGGGAAACTCGCCCGAAACAAAGTATAGGTTTTCATTATGTGAATAATTTTAAAATCTTAGCTCAAACGGCTGCAAAACCTGTTTGCCCAGCACGGGGATATTGAGTTCTATAAGATAAAGCCATAAACATGTTTGTCTGAGTCTTCTATCAAAAGTTACAGCGATTTATATGAAGTTGTACGAAAACGCTTTATTTCGCCAAGACAATGCGTTTCTCACTGTTACATGCATTTGAATGGGAAACTCGCCCGAAACAAATTATAGGTTTTCATTATGTGAATAATTTTAAAATCTTAGCTCAAACGGCTGCAAAACCTGTTTGCCCAGCACGGGGATATTGAGTTCTATAAGATAAAGCCATAAACATGTGTTTCTGAGTCTTCTATCAAAAGTTACAGCGATTTATATGAAGTTGTTCAAAAGCGCTTTATTTCGCCAAGACAATGCGTTTCTCACTGTTACATGCATTTGAATGGGAAACTCGCCCGAAACAAAGTATAGGTTTTCATTATGTGAATAATTTTAAAATCTTAGCTCAAACGGCTGCAAAACCTGTTTGCCCAGCACGGGGATATTGAGTTCTATAAGATAAAGCCATAAACATGTTTGTCTGAGTCTTCTATCAAAAGTTACAGCGATTTATATGAAGTTGTACGAAAATGCTTTCTTTCGCCAAGACAGTGTGTTTCTCACTGTTACATGCATTTGAATGGGAAACTCGCCCGAGACAAAGTATAGGTTTTCATTATGTGAATAATTTTAAAATCTTAGCTCAAACGGCTGCAAAACCTGTTTGCCCAGCACGGGGATGTTGAGTTCTATAAGATAAAGCCATAAACATGTGTTTCTGAGTCTTCTATCAAAAGTTACAGCGATTTATATGAAGTTGTACGAAAACGCTTTATTTCGCCAAGACAGTGTGTTTCTCACTGTTACATGCATTTGAATGGGAAACTCGCCCGAGACAAAGTATAGGTTTTCATTATGTGAATAATTTTAAAATCTTAGCTCAAACGGCTGCAAAACCTGTTTGCCCAGCACGGGGATATTGAGTTCTATAAGATAAAGCCATAAACATGTTTGTCTGAGTCTTCTATCAAAAGTTACAGCGATTTATATGAAGTTGTACGAAAATGCTTTCTTTCGCCAAGACAGTGTGTTTCTCACTGTTACATGCATTTGAATGGGAAACTCGCCCGAGACAAAGTATAGGTTTTCATTATGTGAATAATTTTAAAATCTTAGCTCAAACGGCTGCAAAACCTGTTTGCCCAGCACGGGGATATTGAGTTCTATAAGATAAAGCCATAAACACGTGTTTCTGAGTCTTCTATCAAAAGTTACAGCGATTTATATGAAGTTGTACGAAAACGCTTTATTTCGCCAAGACAGTGTGTTTCTCACTGTTACATGCATTTGAATGGGAAACTCGCCCGAGACAAAGTATAGGTTTTCATTATGTGAATAATTTTAAAATCTTAGCTCAAACGGCTGCAAAACCTGTTTGCCCAGCACGGGGATATTGAGTTCTATAAGATAAAGCCATAAACATGTGTTTCTGAGTCTTCTATCAAAAGTTACAGCGATTTATATGAAGTTGTTCAAAAGCGCTTTATTTCGCCAAGACAATGCGTTTCTCACTGTTACATGCATTTGAATGGGAAACTCGCCCGAAACAAAGTATAGGTTTTCATTATGTGAATAATTTTAAAATCTTAGCTCAAACGGCTGCAAAACCTGTTTGCCCAGCACGGGGATATTGAGTTCTATAAGATAAAGCCATAAACATGTTTGTCTGAGTCTTCTATCAAAAGTTACAGCGATTTATATGAAGTTGTACGAAAACGCTTTATTTCGCCAAGACAATGCGTTTCTCACTGTTACATGCATTTGAATGGGAAACTCGCCCGAAACAAAGTATAGGTTTTCATTATGTGAATAATTTTAAAATCTTAGCTCAAACGGCTGCAAAACCTGTTTGCCCAGCACGGGGATATTGAGTTCTATAAGATAAAGCCATAAACACGTGTTTCTGAGTCTTCTATCAAAAGTTACAGCGATTTATATGAAGTTGTACGAAAACGCTTTATTTCGCCAAGACAATGCGTTTCTCACTGTTACATGCATTTGAATGGGAAACTCGCCCGAAACAAAGTATAGGTTTTCATTATGTGAATAATTTTAAAATCTTAGCTCAAACGGCTGCAAAACCTGTTTGCCCAGCACGGGGATATTGAGTTCTATAAGATAAAGCCATAAACATGTGTTTCTGAGTCTTCTATCAAAAGTTACAGCGATTTATATGAAGTTGTTCAAAAGCGCTTTATTTCGCCAAGACAATGCGTTTCTCACTGTTACATGCATTTGAATGGGAAACTCGCCCGAAACAAAGTATAGGTTTTCATTATGTGAATAATTTTAAAATCTTAGCTCAAACGGCTGCAAAACCTGTTTGCCCAGCACGGGGATATTGAGTTCTATAAGATAAAGCCATAAACATGTGTTTCTGAGTCTTCTATCAAAAGTTACAGCGATTTATATGAAGTTGTACAAAAATGCTTTCTTTCGCCAAGACAATGCGTTTCTCACTGTTACATGCATCTGAATGGGAAACTCGCCTGAAACAAAGTATAGGTTTTCATTATGTGAATAATTTTAAAATCTTAGCTCAAACGGCTGCAAAACCTGTTTGCCCAGCACGGGGATATTGAGTTCTATAAGATAAAGCCATAAACATGTGTTTCTGAGTCTTCTATCAAAAGTTACAGCGATTTATATGAAGTTGTTCAAAAGCGCTTTATTTCGCCAAGACAATGCGTTTCTCACTGTTACATGCATTTGAATGGGAAACTCGCCCGAAACAAAGTATAGGTTTTCATTATGTGAATAATTTTAAAATCTTAGCTCAAACGGCTGCAAAACCTGTTTGCCCAGCACGGGGATATTGAGTTCTATAAGATAAAGCCATAAACATGTTTGTCTGAGTCTTCTATCAAAAGTTACAGCGATTTATATGAAGTTGTACGAAAACGCTTTATTTCGCCAAGACAATGCGTTTCTCACTGTTACATGCATTTGAATGGGAAACTCGCCCGAAACAAATTATAGGTTTTCATTATGTGAATAATTTTAAAATCTTAGCTCAAACGGCTGCAAAACCTGTTTGCCCAGCACGGGGATATTGAGTTCTATAAGATAAAGCCATAAACATGTGTTTCTGAGTCTTCTATCAAAAGTTACAGCGATTTATATGAAGTTGTTCAAAAGCGCTTTATTTCGCCAAGACAATGCGTTTCTCACTGTTACATGCATTTGAATGGGAAACTCGCCCGAAACAAAGTATAGGTTTTCATTATGTGAATAATTTTAAAATCTTAGCTCAAACGGCTGCAAAACCTGTTTGCCCAGCACGGGGATATTGAGTTCTATAAGATAAAGCCATAAACATGTTTGTCTGAGTCTTCTATCAAAAGTTACAGCGATTTATATGAAGTTGTACGAAAATGCTTTCTTTCGCCAAGACAGTGTGTTTCTCACTGTTACATGCATTTGAATGGGAAACTCGCCCGAGACAAAGTATAGGTTTTCATTATGTGAATAATTTTAAAATCTTAGCTCAAACGGCTGCAAAACCTGTTTGCCCAGCACGGGGATGTTGAGTTCTATAAGATAAAGCCATAAACATGTGTTTCTGAGTCTTCTATCAAAAGTTACAGCGATTTATATGAAGTTGTACGAAAACGCTTTATTTCGCCAAGACAGTGTGTTTCTCACTGTTACATGCATTTGAATGGGAAACTCGCCCGAGACAAAGTATAGGTTTTCATTATGTGAATAATTTTAAAATCTTAGCTCAAACGGCTGCAAAACCTGTTTGCCCAGCACGGGGATATTGAGTTCTATAAGATAAAGCCATAAACATGTTTGTCTGAGTCTTCTATCAAAAGTTACAGCGATTTATATGAAGTTGTACGAAAATGCTTTCTTTCGCCAAGACAGTGTGTTTCTCACTGTTACATGCATTTGAATGGGAAACTCGCCCGAGACAAAGTATAGGTTTTCATTATGTGAATAATTTTAAAATCTTAGCTCAAACGGCTGCAAAACCTGTTTGCCCAGCACGGGGATATTGAGTTCTATAAGATAAAGCCATAAACACGTGTTTCTGAGTCTTCTATCAAAAGTTACAGCGATTTATATGAAGTTGTACGAAAACGCTTTATTTCGCCAAGACAGTGTGTTTCTCACTGTTACATGCATTTGAATGGGAAACTCGCCCGAGACAAAGTATAGGTTTTCATTATGTGAATAATTTTAAAATCTTAGCTCAAACGGCTGCAAAACCTGTTTGCCCAGCACGGGGATATTGAGTTCTATAAGATAAAGCCATAAACATGTGTTTCTGAGTCTTCTATCAAAAGTTACAGCGATTTATATGAAGTTGTTCAAAAGCGCTTTATTTCGCCAAGACAGTGTGTTTCTCACTGTTACATGCATTTGAATTGGAAACTCGCCTGAAACAAAGTATAGGTTTTCATTATGTGAATAATTTTAAAATCTTAGCTCAAACGGCTGCAAAACCTGTTTGCCCAGCACGGGGATATTGAGTTCTATAAGATAAAGCCATAAACATGTTTGTCTGAGTCTTCTATCAAAAGTTACAGCGATTTATATGAAGTTGTACGAAAATGCTTTATTTCGCCAAGACAATGCGTTTCTCACTGTTACATGCATTTGAATGGGAAACTCGCCCGAAACAAAGTATAGGTTTTCATTATGTGAATAATTTTAAAATCTTAGCTCAAACGGCTGCAAAACCTGTTTGCCCAGCACGGGGATATTGAGTTCTATAAGATAAAGCCATAAACATGTTTGTCTGAGTCTTCTATCAAAAGTTACAGCGATTTATATGAAGTTGTACAAAAATGCTTTCTTTCGCCAAGACAATGCGTTTCTCACTGTTACATGCATCTGAATGGGAAACTCGCCTGAAACAAAGTATAGGTTTTCATTATGTGAATAATTTTAAAATCTTAGCTCAAACGGCTGCAAAACCTGTTTGCCCAGCACGGGGATATTGAGTTCTATAAGATAAAGCCATAAACACGTGTTTCTGAGTCTTCTATCAAAAGTTACAGCGATTTATATGAAGTTGTACGAAAACGCTTTATTTCGCCAAGACAGTGTGTTTCTCACTGTTACATGCATTTGAATGGGAAACTCGCCCGAGACAAAGTATAGGTTTTCATTATGTGAATAATTTTAAAATCTTAGCTCAAACGGCTGCAAAACCTGTTTGCCCAGCACGGGGATATTGAGTTCTATAAGATAAAGCCATAAACATGTGTTTCTGAGTCTTCTATCAAAAGTTACAGCGATTTATATGAAGTTGTTCAAAAGCGCTTTATTTCGCCAAGACAGTGTGTTTCTCACTGTTACATGCATTTGAATGGGAAACTCGCCTGAAACAAAGTATAGGTTTTCATTATGTGAATAATTTTAAAATCTTAGCTCAAACGGCTGCAAAACCTGTTTGCCCAGCACGGGGATATTGAGTTCTATAAGATAAAGCCATAAACATGTTTGTCTGAGTCTTCTATCAAAAGTTACAGCGATTTATATGAAGTTGTACGAAAATGCTTTATTTCGCCAAGACAATGCGTTTCTCACTGTTACATGCATTTGAATGGGAAACTCGCCCGAAACAAAGTATAGGTTTTCATTATGTGAATAATTTTAAAATCTTAGCTCAAACGGCTGCAAAACCTGTTTGCCCAGCACGGGGATATTGAGTTCTATAAGATAAAGCCATAAACATGTTTGTCTGAGTCTTCTATCAAAAGTTACAGCGATTTATATGAAGTTGTACAAAAATGCTTTCTTTCGCCAAGACAATGCGTTTCTCACTGTTACATGCATCTGAATGGGAAACTCGCCTGAAACAAAGTATAGGTTTTCATTATGTGAATAATTTTAAAATCTTAGCTCAAACGGCTGCAAAACCTGTTTGCCCAGCACGGGGATATTGAGTTCTATAAGATAAAGCCATAAACATGTGTTTCTGAGTCTTCTATCAAAAGTTACAGCGATTTATATGAAGTTGTTCAAAAGCGCTTTATTTCGCCAAGACAATGCGTTTCTCACTGTTACATGCATTTGAATGGGAAACTCGCCTGAAACAAAGTATAGGTTTTCATTATGTGAATAATTTTAAAATCTTAGCTCAAACGGCTGCAAAACCTGTTTGCCCAGCACGGGGATATTGAGTTCTATAAGATAAAGCCATAAACATGTTTGTCTGAGTCTTCTATCAAAAGTTACAGCGATTTATATGAAGTTGTACGAAAACGCTTTATTTCGCCAAGACAATGCGTTTCTCACTGTTACATGCATTTGAATGGGAAACTCGCCCGAAACAAAGTATAGGTTTTCATTATGTGAATAATTTTAAAATCTTAGCTCAAACGGCTGCAAAACCTGTTTGCCCAGCACGGGGATATTGAGTTCTATAAGATAAAGCCATAAACATGTGTTTCTGAGTCTTCTATCAAAAGTTACAGCGATTTATATGAAGTTGTTCAAAAGCGCTTTATTTCGCCAAGACAATGCGTTTCTCACTGTTACATGCATTTGAATGGGAAACTCGCCCGAAACAAAGTATAGGTTTTCATTATGTGAATAATTTTAAAATCTTAGCTCAAACGGCTGCAAAACCTGTTTGCCCAGCACGGGGATGTTGAGTTCTATAAGATAAAGCCATAAACATGTGTTTCTGAGTCTTCTATCAAAAGTTACAGCGATTTATATGAAGTTGTACGAAAACGCTTTATTTCGCCAAGACAGTGTGTTTCTCACTGTTACATGCATTTGAATGGGAAACTCGCCCGAGACAAAGTATAGGTTTTCATTATGTGAATAATTTTAAAATCTTAGCTCAAACGGCTGCAAAACCTGTTTGCCCAGCACGGGGATATTGAGTTCTATAAGATAAAGCCATAAACATGTGTTTCTGAGTCTTCTATCAAAAGTTACAGCGATTTATATGAAGTTGTTCAAAAGCGCTTTATTTCGCCAAGACAGTGTGTTTCTCACTGTTACATGCATTTGAATGGGAAACTCGCCTGAAACAAAGTATAGGTTTTCATTATGTGAATAATTTTAAAATCTTAGCTCAAACGGCTGCAAAACCTGTTTGCCCAGCACGGGGATATTGAGTTCTATAAGATAAAGCCATAAACATGTTTGTCTGAGTCTTCTATCAAAAGTTACAGCGATTTATATGAAGTTGTACGAAAACGCTTTATTTCGCCAAGACAATGCGTTTCTCACTGTTACATGCATTTGAATGGGAAACTCGCCCGAAACAAAGTATAGGTTTTCATTATGTGAATAATTTTAAAATCTTAGCTCAAACGGCTGCAAAACCTGTTTGCCCAGCACGGGGATATTGAGTTCTATAAGATAAAGCCATAAACATGTTTGTCTGAGTCTTCTATCAAAAGTTACAGCGATTTATATGAAGTTGTTCAAAAGCGCTTTATTTCGCCAAGACAGTGTGTTTCTCACTGTTACATGCATTTGAATGGGAAACTCGCCTGAAACAAAGTATAGGTTTTCATTATGTGAATAATTTTAAAATCTTAGCTCAAACGGCTGCAAAACCTGTTTGCCCAGCACGGGGATATTGAGTTCTATAAGATAAAGCCATAAACATGTTTGTCTGAGTCTTCTATCAAAAGTTACAGCGATTTATATGAAGTTGTACGAAAACGCTTTATTTCGCCAAGACAATGCGTTTCTCACTGTTACATGCATTTGAATGGGAAACTCGCCCGAAACAAAGTATAGGTTTTCATTATGTGAATAATTTTAAAATCTTAGCTCAAACGGCTGCAAAACCTGTTTGCCCAGCACGGGGATATTGAGTTCTATAAGATAAAGCCATAAACATGTTTGTCTGAGTCTTCTATCAAAAGTTACAGCGATTTATATGAAGTTGTACAAAAATGCTTTCTTTCGCCAAGACAATGCGTTTCTCACTGTTACATGCATCTGAATGGGAAACTCGCCTGAAACAAAGTATAGGTTTTCATTATGTGAATAATTTTAAAATCTTAGCTCAAACGGCTGCAAAACCTGTTTGCCCAGCACGGGGATATTGAGTTCTATAAGATAAAGCCATAAACATGTGTTTCTGAGTCTTCTATCAAAAGTTACAGCGATTTATATGAAGTTGTTCAAAAGCGCTTTATTTCGCCAAGACAGTGTGTTTCTCACTGTTACATGCATTTGAATGGGAAACTCGCCTGAAACAAAGTATAGGTTTTCATTATGTGAATAATTTTAAAATCTTAGCTCAAACGGCTGCAAAACCTGTTTGCCCAGCACGGGGATATTGAGTTCTATAAGATAAAGCCATAAACATGTTTGTCTGAGTCTTCTATCAAAAGTTACAGCGATTTATATGAAGTTGTACGAAAACGCTTTATTTCGCCAAGACAATGCGTTTCTCACTGTTACATGCATTTGAATGGGAAACTCGCCCGAAACAAAGTATAGGTTTTCATTATGTGAATAATTTTAAAATCTTAGCTCAAACGGCTGCAAAACCTGTTTGCCCAGCACGGGGATATTGAGTTCTATAAGATAAAGCCATAAACATGTTTGTCTGAGTCTTCTATCAAAAGTTACAGCGATTTATATGAAGTTGTTCAAAAGCGCTTTATTTCGCCAAGACAGTGTGTTTCTCACTGTTACATGCATTTGAATGGGAAACTCGCCTGAAACAAAGTATAGGTTTTCATTATGTGAATAATTTTAAAATCTTAGCTCAAACGGCTGCAAAACCTGTTTGCCCAGCACGGGGATATTGAGTTCTATAAGATAAAGCCATAAACATGTTTGTCTGAGTCTTCTATCAAAAGTTACAGCGATTTATATGAAGTTGTACGAAAACGCTTTATTTCGCCAAGACAATGCGTTTCTCACTGTTACATGCATTTGAATGGGAAACTCGCCCGAAACAAAGTATAGGTTTTCATTATGTGAATAATTTTAAAATCTTAGCTCAAACGGCTGCAAAACCTGTTTGCCCAGCACGGGGATATTGAGTTCTATAAGATAAAGCCATAAACATGTTTGTCTGAGTCTTCTATCAAAAGTTACAGCGATTTATATGAAGTTGTACAAAAATGCTTTCTTTCGCCAAGACAATGCGTTTCTCACTGTTACATGCATCTGAATGGGAAACTCGCCTGAAACAAAGTATAGGTTTTCATTATGTGAATAATTTTAAAATCTTAGCTCAAACGGCTGCAAAACCTGTTTGCCCAGCACGGGGATATTGAGTTCTATAAGATAAAGCCATAAACATGTGTTTCTGAGTCTTCTATCAAAAGTTACAGCGATTTATATGAAGTTGTTCAAAAGCGCTTTATTTCGCCAAGACAGTGTGTTTCTCACTGTTACATGCATTTGAATGGGAAACTCGCCTGAAACAAAGTATAGGTTTTCATTATGTGAATAATTTTAAAATCTTAGCTCAAACGGCTGCAAAACCTGTTTGCCCAGCACGGGGATATTGAGTTCTATAAGATAAAGCCATAAACATGTGTTTCTGAGTCTTCTATCAAAAGTTACAGCGATTTATATGAAGTTGTACAAAAATGCTTTCTTTCGCCAAGACAATGCGTTTCTCACTGTTACATGCATTTGAATGGGAAACTCGCCTGAAACAAAGTATAGGTTTTCATTATGTGAATAATTTTAAAATCTTAGCTCAAACGGCTGCAAAACCTGTTTGCCCAGCACGGGGATATTGAGTTCTATAAGATAAAGCCATAAACATGTGTTTCTGAGTCTTCTATCAAAAGTTACAGCGATTTATATGAAGTTGTACGAAAACGCTTTATTTCGCCAAGACAGTGTGTTTCTCACTGTTACATGCATTTGAATGGGAAACTCGCCTGAAACAAAGTATAGGTTTTCATTATGTGAATAATTTTAAAATCTTAGCTCAAACGGCTGCAAAACCTGTTTGCCCAGCACGGGGATATTGAGTTCTATAAGATAAAGCCATAAACATGTTTGTCTGAGTCTTCTATCAAAAGTTACAGCGATTTATATGAAGTTGTACGAAAACGCTTTATTTCGCCAAGACAATGCGTTTCTCACTGTTACATGCATTTGAATGGGAAACTCGCCCGAAACAAAGTATAGGTTTTCATTATGTGAATAATTTTAAAATCTTAGCTCAAACGGCTGCAAAACCTGTTTGCCCAGCACGGGGATATTGAGTTCTATAAGATAAAGCCATAAACATGTTTGTCTGAGTCTTCTATCAAAAGTTACAGCGATTTATATGAAGTTGTACAAAAATGCTTTCTTTCGCCAAGACAATGCGTTTCTCACTGTTACATGCATCTGAATGGGAAACTCGCCTGAAACAAAGTATAGGTTTTCATTATGTGAATAATTTTAAAATCTTAGCTCAAACGGCTGCAAAACCTGTTTGCCCAGCACGGGGATATTGAGTTCTATAAGATAAAGCCATAAACATGTGTTTCTGAGTCTTCTATCAAAAGTTACAGCGATTTATATGAAGTTGTTCAAAAGCGCTTTATTTCGCCAAGACAGTGTGTTTCTCACTGTTACATGCATTTGAATGGGAAACTCGCCTGAAACAAAGTATAGGTTTTCATTATGTGAATAATTTTAAAATCTTAGCTCAAACGGCTGCAAAACCTGTTTGCCCAGCACGGGGATATTGAGTTCTATAAGATAAAGCCATAAACATGTTTGTCTGAGTCTTCTATCAAAAGTTACAGCGATTTATATGAAGTTGTACGAAAACGCTTTATTTCGCCAAGACAATGCGTTTCTCACTGTTACATGCATTTGAATGGGAAACTCGCCCGAAACAAAGTATAGGTTTTCATTATGTGAATAATTTTAAAATCTTAGCTCAAACGGCTGCAAAACCTGTTTGCCCAGCACGGGGATATTGAGTTCTATAAGATAAAGCCATAAACATGTTTGTCTGAGTCTTCTATCAAAAGTTACAGCGATTTATATGAAGTTGTTCAAAAGCGCTTTATTTCGCCAAGACAGTGTGTTTCTCACTGTTACATGCATTTGAATGGGAAACTCGCCTGAAACAAAGTATAGGTTTTCATTATGTGAATAATTTTAAAATCTTAGCTCAAACGGCTGCAAAACCTGTTTGCCCAGCACGGGGATATTGAGTTCTATAAGATAAAGCCATAAACATGTTTGTCTGAGTCTTCTATCAAAAGTTACAGCGATTTATATGAAGTTGTACGAAAACGCTTTATTTCGCCAAGACAATGCGTTTCTCACTGTTACATGCATTTGAATGGGAAACTCGCCCGAAACAAAGTATAGGTTTTCATTATGTGAATAATTTTAAAATCTTAGCTCAAACGGCTGCAAAACCTGTTTGCCCAGCACGGGGATATTGAGTTCTATAAGATAAAGCCATAAACATGTTTGTCTGAGTCTTCTATCAAAAGTTACAGCGATTTATATGAAGTTGTACAAAAATGCTTTCTTTCGCCAAGACAATGCGTTTCTCACTGTTACATGCATCTGAATGGGAAACTCGCCTGAAACAAAGTATAGGTTTTCATTATGTGAATAATTTTAAAATCTTAGCTCAAACGGCTGCAAAACCTGTTTGCCCAGCACGGGGATATTGAGTTCTATAAGATAAAGCCATAAACATGTGTTTCTGAGTCTTCTATCAAAAGTTACAGCGATTTATATGAAGTTGTTCAAAAGCGCTTTATTTCGCCAAGACAGTGTGTTTCTCACTGTTACATGCATTTGAATGGGAAACTCGCCTGAAACAAAGTATAGGTTTTCATTATGTGAATAATTTTAAAATCTTAGCTCAAACGGCTGCAAAACCTGTTTGCCCAGCACGGGGATATTGAGTTCTATAAGATAAAGCCATAAACATGTGTTTCTGAGTCTTCTATCAAAAGTTACAGCGATTTATATGAAGTTGTACAAAAATGCTTTCTTTCGCCAAGACAATGCGTTTCTCACTGTTACATGCATTTGAATGGGAAACTCGCCTGAAACAAAGTATAGGTTTTCATTATGTGAATAATTTTAAAATCTTAGCTCAAACGGCTGCAAAACCTGTTTGCCCAGCACGGGGATATTGAGTTCTATAAGATAAAGCCATAAACATGTGTTTCTGAGTCTTCTATCAAAAGTTACAGCGATTTATATGAAGTTGTACGAAAACGCTTTATTTCGCCAAGACAGTGTGTTTCTCACTGTTACATGCATTTGAATGGGAAACTCGCCCGAGACAAAGTATAGGTTTTCATTATGTGAATAATTTTAAAATCTTAGCTCAAACGGCTGCAAAACCTGTTTGCCCAGCACGGGGATATTGAGTTCTATAAGATAAAGCCATAAACATGTGTTTCTGAGTCTTCTATCAAAAGTTACAGCGATTTATATGAAGTTGTACGAAAACGCTTTATTTCGCCAAGACAGTGTGTTTCTCACTGTTACATGCATTTGAATGGGAAACTCGCCCGAGACAAAGTATAGGTTTTCATTATGTGAATAATTTTAAAATCTTAGCTCAAACGGCTGCAAAACCTGTTTGCCCAGCACGGGGATATTGAGTTCTATAAGATAAAGCCATAAACATGTTTGTCTGAGTCTTCTATCAAAAGTTACAGCGATTTATATGAAGTTGTACGAAAACGCTTTATTTCGCCAAGACAATGCGTTTCTCACTGTTACATGCATTTGAATGGGAAACTCGCCCGAAACAAAGTATAGGTTTTCATTATGTGAATAATTTTAAAATCTTAGCTCAAACGGCTGCAAAACCTGTTTGCCCAGCACGGGGATATTGAGTTCTATAAGATAAAGCCATAAACACGTGTTTCTGAGTCTTCTATCAAAAGTTACAGCGATTTATATGAAGTTGTACGAAAACGCTTTATTTCGCCAAGACAATGCGTTTCTCACTGTTACATGCATTTGAATGGGAAACTCGCCCGAAACAAAGTATAGGTTTTCATTATGTGAATAATTTTAAAATCTTAGCTCAAACGGCTGCAAAACCTGTTTGCCCAGCACGGGGATATTGAGTTCTATAAGATAAAGCCATAAACATGTTTGTCTGAGTCTTCTATCAAAAGTTACAGCGATTTATATGAAGTTGTACAAAAATGCTTTCTTTCGCCAAGACAATGCGTTTCTCACTGTTACATGCATCTGAATGGGAAACTCGCCTGAAACAAAGTATAGGTTTTCATTATGTGAATAATTTTAAAATCTTAGCTCAAACGGCTGCAAAACCTGTTTGCCCAGCACGGGGATATTGAGTTCTATAAGATAAAGCCATAAACATGTGTTTCTGAGTCTTCTATCAAAAGTTACAGCGATTTATATGAAGTTGTTCAAAAGCGCTTTATTTCGCCAAGACAATGCGTTTCTCACTGTTACATGCATTTGAATGGGAAACTCGCCTGAAACAAAGTATAGGTTTTCATTATGTGAATAATTTTAAAATCTTAGCTCAAACGGCTGCAAAACCTGTTTGCCCAGCACGGGGATATTGAGTTCTATAAGATAAAGCCATAAACATGTTTGTCTGAGTCTTCTATCAAAAGTTACAGCGATTTATATGAAGTTGTACGAAAACGCTTTATTTCGCCAAGACAGTGTGTTTCTCACTGTTACATGCATTTGAATGGGAAACTCGCCCGAAACAAAGTATAGGTTTTCATTATGTGAATAATTTTAAAATCTTAGCTCAAACGGCTGCAAAACCTGTTTGCCCAGCACGGGGATATTGAGTTCTATAAGATAAAGCCATAAACATGTTTGTCTGAGTCTTCTATCAAAAGTTACAGCGATTTATATGAAGTTGTACAAAAATGCTTTCTTTCGCCAAGACAATGCGTTTCTCACTGTTACATGCATCTGAATGGGAAACTCGCCTGAAACAAAGTATAGGTTTTCATTATGTGAATAATTTTAAAATCTTAGCTCAAACGGCTGCAAAACCTGTTTGCCCAGCACGGGGATATTGAGTTCTATAAGATAAAGCCATAAACATGTGTTTCTGAGTCTTCTATCAAAAGTTACAGCGATTTATATGAAGTTGTTCAAAAGCGCTTTATTTCGCCAAGACAATGCGTTTCTCACTGTTACATGCATTTGAATGGGAAACTCGCCCGAAACAAAGTATAGGTTTTCATTATGTGAATAATTTTAAAATCTTAGCTCAAACGGCTGCAAAACCTGTTTGCCCAGCACGGGGATATTGAGTTCTATAAGATAAAGCCATAAACATGTTTGTCTGAGTCTTCTATCAAAAGTTACAGCGATTTATATGAAGTTGTACGAAAACGCTTTATTTCGCCAAGACAATGCGTTTCTCACTGTTACATGCATTTGAATGGGAAACTCGCCCGAAACAAAGTATAGGTTTTCATTATGTGAATAATTTTAAAATCTTAGCTCAAACGGCTGCAAAACCTGTTTGCCCAGCACGGGGATATTGAGTTCTATAAGATAAAGCCATAAACATGTGTTTCTGAGTCTTCTATCAAAAGTTACAGCGATTTATATGAAGTTGTTCAAAAGCGCTTTATTTCGCCAAGACAATGCGTTTCTCACTGTTACATGCATTTGAATGGGAAACTCGCCCGAAACAAAGTATAGGTTTTCATTATGTGAATAATTTTAAAATCTTAGCTCAAACGGCTGCAAAACCTGTTTGCCCAGCACGGGGATATTGAGTTCTATAAGATAAAGCCATAAACATGTTTGTCTGAGTCTTCTATCAAAAGTTACAGCGATTTATATGAAGTTGTACGAAAATGCTTTCTTTCGCCAAGACAGTGTGTTTCTCACTGTTACATGCATTTGAATGGGAAACTCGCCCGAGACAAAGTATAGGTTTTCATTATGTGAATAATTTTAAAATCTTAGCTCAAACGGCTGCAAAACCTGTTTGCCCAGCACGGGGATGTTGAGTTCTATAAGATAAAGCCATAAACATGTGTTTCTGAGTCTTCTATCAAAAGTTACAGCGATTTATATGAAGTTGTACGAAAACGCTTTATTTCGCCAAGACAGTGTGTTTCTCACTGTTACATGCATTTGAATGGGAAACTCGCCCGAGACAAAGTATAGGTTTTCATTATGTGAATAATTTTAAAATCTTAGCTCAAACGGCTGCAAAACCTGTTTGCCCAGCACGGGGATATTGAGTTCTATAAGATAAAGCCATAAACATGTGTTTCTGAGTCTTCTATCAAAAGTTACAGCGATTTATATGAAGTTGTTCAAAAGCGCTTTATTTCGCCAAGACAGTGTGTTTCTCACTGTTACATGCATTTGAATGGGAAACTCGCCTGAAACAAAGTATAGGTTTTCATTATGTGAATAATTTTAAAATCTTAGCTCAAACGGCTGCAAAACCTGTTTGCCCAGCACGGGGATATTGAGTTCTATAAGATAAAGCCATAAACATGTTTGTCTGAGTCTTCTATCAAAAGTTACAGCGATTTATATGAAGTTGTACGAAAACGCTTTATTTCGCCAAGACAATGCGTTTCTCACTGTTACATGCATTTGAATGGGAAACTCGCCCGAAACAAAGTATAGGTTTTCATTATGTGAATAATTTTAAAATCTTAGCTCAAACGGCTGCAAAACCTGTTTGCCCAGCACGGGGATATTGAGTTCTATAAGATAAAGCCATAAACATGTTTGTCTGAGTCTTCTATCAAAAGTTACAGCGATTTATATGAAGTTGTTCAAAAGCGCTTTATTTCGCCAAGACAGTGTGTTTCTCACTGTTACATGCATTTGAATGGGAAACTCGCCTGAAACAAAGTATAGGTTTTCATTATGTGAATAATTTTAAAATCTTAGCTCAAACGGCTGCAAAACCTGTTTGCCCAGCACGGGGATATTGAGTTCTATAAGATAAAGCCATAAACATGTTTGTCTGAGTCTTCTATCAAAAGTTACAGCGATTTATATGAAGTTGTACGAAAACGCTTTATTTCGCCAAGACAATGCGTTTCTCACTGTTACATGCATTTGAATGGGAAACTCGCCCGAAACAAAGTATAGGTTTTCATTATGTGAATAATTTTAAAATCTTAGCTCAAACGGCTGCAAAACCTGTTTGCCCAGCACGGGGATATTGAGTTCTATAAGATAAAGCCATAAACATGTTTGTCTGAGTCTTCTATCAAAAGTTACAGCGATTTATATGAAGTTGTACAAAAATGCTTTCTTTCGCCAAGACAATGCGTTTCTCACTGTTACATGCATCTGAATGGGAAACTCGCCTGAAACAAAGTATAGGTTTTCATTATGTGAATAATTTTAAAATCTTAGCTCAAACGGCTGCAAAACCTGTTTGCCCAGCACGGGGATATTGAGTTCTATAAGATAAAGCCATAAACATGTGTTTCTGAGTCTTCTATCAAAAGTTACAGCGATTTATATGAAGTTGTTCAAAAGCGCTTTATTTCGCCAAGACAGTGTGTTTCTCACTGTTACATGCATTTGAATGGGAAACTCGCCTGAAACAAAGTATAGGTTTTCATTATGTGAATAATTTTAAAATCTTAGCTCAAACGGCTGCAAAACCTGTTTGCCCAGCACGGGGATATTGAGTTCTATAAGATAAAGCCATAAACATGTGTTTCTGAGTCTTCTATCAAAAGTTACAGCGATTTATATGAAGTTGTACAAAAATGCTTTCTTTCGCCAAGACAATGCGTTTCTCACTGTTACATGCATTTGAATGGGAAACTCGCCTGAAACAAAGTATAGGTTTTCATTATGTGAATAATTTTAAAATCTTAGCTCAAACGGCTGCAAAACCTGTTTGCCCAGCACGGGGATATTGAGTTCTATAAGATAAAGCCATAAACATGTGTTTCTGAGTCTTCTATCAAAAGTTACAGCGATTTATATGAAGTTGTACGAAAACGCTTTATTTCGCCAAGACAGTGTGTTTCTCACTGTTACATGCATTTGAATGGGAAACTCGCCCGAGACAAAGTATAGGTTTTCATTATGTGAATAATTTTAAAATCTTAGCTCAAACGGCTGCAAAACCTGTTTGCCCAGCACGGGGATATTGAGTTCTATAAGATAAAGCCATAAACATGTGTTTCTGAGTCTTCTATCAAAAGTTACAGCGATTTATATGAAGTTGTACGAAAATGCTTTCTTTCGCCAAGACAGTGTGTTTCTCACTGTTACATGCATTTGAATGGGAAACTCGCCCGAGACAAAGTATAGGTTTTCATTATGTGAATAATTTTAAAATCTTAGCTCAAACGGCTGCAAAACCTGTTTGCCCAGCACGGGGATATTGAGTTCTATAAGATAAAGCCATAAACATGTGTTTCTGAGTCTTCTATCAAAAGTTACAGCGATTTATATGAAGTTGTACGAAAACGCTTTATTTCGCCAAGACAGTGTGTTTCTCACTGTTACATGCATTTGAATGGGAAACTCGCCCGAGACAAAGTATAGGTTTTCATTATGTGAATAATTTTAAAATCTTAGCTCAAACGGCTGCAAAACCTGTTTGCCCAGCACGGGGATATTGAGTTCTATAAGATAAAGCCATAAACATGTTTGTCTGAGTCTTCTATCAAAAGTTACAGCGATTTATATGAAGTTGTACGAAAACGCTTTATTTCGCCAAGACAATGCGTTTCTCACTGTTACATGCATTTGAATGGGAAACTCGCCCGAAACAAAGTATAGGTTTTCATTATGTGAATAATTTTAAAATCTTAGCTCAAACGGCTGCAAAACCTGTTTGCCCAGCACGGGGATATTGAGTTCTATAAGATAAAGCCATAAACACGTGTTTCTGAGTCTTCTATCAAAAGTTACAGCGATTTATATGAAGTTGTACAAAAATGCTTTCTTTCGCCAAGACAGTGTGTTTCTCACTGTTACATGCATTTGAATGGGAAACTCGCCCGAGACAAAGTATAGGTTTTCATTATGTGAATAATTTTAAAATCTTAGCTCAAACGGCTGCAAAACCTGTTTGCCCAGCACGGGGATATTGAGTTCTATAAGATAAAGCCATAAACACGTGTTTCTGAGTCTTCTATCAAAAGTTACAGCGATTTATATGAAGTTGTACGAAAACGCTTTATTTCGCCAAGACAGTGTGTTTCTCACTGTTACATGCATTTGAATGGGAAACTCGCCCGAGACAAAGTATAGGTTTTCATTATGTGAATAATTTTAAAATCTTAGCTCAAACGGCTGCAAAACCTGTTTGCCCAGCACGGGGATATTGAGTTCTATAAGATAAAGCCATAAACATGTGTTTCTGAGTCTTCTATCAAAAGTTACAGCGATTTATATGAAGTTGTTCAAAAGCGCTTTATTTCGCCAAGACAGTGTGTTTCTCACTGTTACATGCATTTGAATGGGAAACTCGCCTGAAACAAAGTATAGGTTTTCATTATGTGAATAATTTTAAAATCTTAGCTCAAACGGCTGCAAAACCTGTTTGCCCAGCACGGGGATATTGAGTTCTATAAGATAAAGCCATAAACATGTTTGTCTGAGTCTTCTATCAAAAGTTACAGCGATTTATATGAAGTTGTACGAAAATGCTTTATTTCGCCAAGACAATGCGTTTCTCACTGTTACATGCATTTGAATGGGAAACTCGCCCGAAACAAAGTATAGGTTTTCATTATGTGAATAATTTTAAAATCTTAGCTCAAACGGCTGCAAAACCTGTTTGCCCAGCACGGGGATATTGAGTTCTATAAGATAAAGCCATAAACATGTTTGTCTGAGTCTTCTATCAAAAGTTACAGCGATTTATATGAAGTTGTTCAAAAGCGCTTTATTTCGCCAAGACAGTGTGTTTCTCACTGTTACATGCATTTGAATGGGAAACTCGCCTGAAACAAAGTATAGGTTTTCATTATGTGAATAATTTTAAAATCTTAGCTCAAACGGCTGCAAAACCTGTTTGCCCAGCACGGGGATATTGAGTTCTATAAGATAAAGCCATAAACATGTTTGTCTGAGTCTTCTATCAAAAGTTACAGCGATTTATATGAAGTTGTACGAAAATGCTTTCTTTCGCCAAGACAGTGTGTTTCTCACTGTTACATGCATTTGAATGGGAAACTCGCCCGAGACAAAGTATAGGTTTTCATTATGTGAATAATTTTAAAATCTTAGCTCAAACGGCTGCAAAACCTGTTTGCCCAGCACGGGGATGTTGAGTTCTATAAGATAAAGCCATAAACATGTGTTTCTGAGTCTTCTATCAAAAGTTACAGCGATTTATATGAAGTTGTACGAAAACGCTTTATTTCGCCAAGACAGTGTGTTTCTCACTGTTACATGCATTTGAATGGGAAACTCGCCCGAAACAAAGTATAGGTTTTCATTATGTGAATAATTTTAAAATCTTAGCTCAAACGGCTGCAAAACCTGTTTGCCCAGCACGGGGATATTGAGTTCTATAAGATAAAGCCATAAACATGTTTGTCTGAGTCTTCTATCAAAAGTTACAGCGATTTATATGAAGTTGTTCAAAAGCGCTTTATTTCGCCAAGACAGTGTGTTTCTCACTGTTACATGCATTTGAATGGGAAACTCGCCTGAAACAAAGTATAGGTTTTCATTATGTGAATAATTTTAAAATCTTAGCTCAAACGGCTGCAAAACCTGTTTGCCCAGCACGGGGATATTGAGTTCTATAAGATAAAGCCATAAACATGTGTTTCTGAGTCTTCTATCAAAAGTTACAGCGATTTATATGAAGTTGTACGAAAACGCTTTATTTCGCCAAGACAGTGTGTTTCTCACTGTTACATGCATTTGAATGGGAAACTCGCCCGAGACAAAGTATAGGTTTTCATTATGTGAATAATTTTAAAATCTTAGCTCAAACGGCTGCAAAACCTGTTTGCCCAGCACGGGGATATTGAGTTCTATAAGATAAAGCCATAAACATGTGTTTCTGAGTCTTCTATCAAAAGTTACAGCGATTTATATGAAGTTGTACGAAAATGCTTTCTTTCGCCAAGACAGTGTGTTTCTCACTGTTACATGCATTTGAATGGGAAACTCGCCCGAGACAAAGTATAGGTTTTCATTATGTGAATAATTTTAAAATCTTAGCTCAAACGGCTGCAAAACCTGTTTGCCCAGCACGGGGATGTTGAGTTCTATAAGATAAAGCCATAAACATGTGTTTCTGAGTCTTCTATCAAAAGTTACAGCGATTTATATGAAGTTGTACGAAAACGCTTTATTTCGCCAAGACAGTGTGTTTCTCACTGTTACATGCATTTGAATGGGAAACTCGCCCGAGACAAAGTATAGGTTTTCATTATGTGAATAATTTTAAAATCTTAGCTCAAACGGCTGCAAAACCTGTTTGCCCAGCACGGGGATATTGAGTTCTATAAGATAAAGCCATAAACATGTTTGTCTGAGTCTTCTATCAAAAGTTACAGCGATTTATATGAAGTTGTACGAAAATGCTTTCTTTCGCCAAGACAGTGTGTTTCTCACTGTTACATGCATTTGAATGGGAAACTCGCCCGAGACAAAGTATAGGTTTTCATTATGTGAATAATTTTAAAATCTTAGCTCAAACGGCTGCAAAACCTGTTTGCCCAGCACGGGGATATTGAGTTCTATAAGATAAAGCCATAAACATGTGTTTCTGAGTCTTCTATCAAAAGTTACAGCGATTTATATGAAGTTGTACGAAAATGCTTTCTTTCGCCAAGACAGTGTGTTTCTCACTGTTACATGCATTTGAATGGGAAACTCGCCCGAGACAAAGTATAGGTTTTCATTATGTGAATAATTTTAAAATCTTAGCTCAAACGGCTGCAAAACCTGTTTGCCCAGCACGGGGATATTGAGTTCTATAAGATAAAGCCATAAACATGTGTTTCTGAGTCTTCTATCAAAAGTTACAGCGATTTATATGAAGTTGTACGAAAACGCTTTATTTCGCCAAGACAGTGTGTTTCTCACTGTTACATGCATTTGAATGGGAAACTCGCCCGAGACAAAGTATAGGTTTTCATTATGTGAATAATTTTAAAATCTTAGCTCAAACGGCTGCAAAACCTGTTTGCCCAGCACGGGGATATTGAGTTCTATAAGATAAAGCCATAAACACGTGTTTCTGAGTCTTCTATCAAAAGTTACAGCGATTTATATGAAGTTGTACAAAAATGCTTTCTTTCGCCAAGACAGTGTGTTTCTCACTGTTACATGCATTTGAATGGGAAACTCGCCCGAGACAAAGTATAGGTTTTCATTATGTGAATAATTTTAAAATCTTAGCTCAAACGGCTGCAAAACCTGTTTGCCCAGCACGGGGATATTGAGTTCTATAAGATAAAGCCATAAACACGTGTTTCTGAGTCTTCTATCAAAAGTTACAGCGATTTATATGAAGTTGTACGAAAACGCTTTATTTCGCCAAGACAGTGTGTTTCTCACTGTTACATGCATTTGAATGGGAAACTCGCCCGAGACAAAGTATAGGTTTTCATTATGTGAATAATTTTAAAATCTTAGCTCAAACGGCTGCAAAACCTGTTTGCCCAGCACGGGGATATTGAGTTCTATAAGATAAAGCCATAAACATGTGTTTCTGAGTCTTCTATCAAAAGTTACAGCGATTTATATGAAGTTGTTCAAAAGCGCTTTATTTCGCCAAGACAGTGTGTTTCTCACTGTTACATGCATTTGAATGGGAAACTCGCCTGAAACAAAGTATAGGTTTTCATTATGTGAATAATTTTAAAATCTTAGCTCAAACGGCTGCAAAACCTGTTTGCCCAGCACGGGGATATTGAGTTCTATAAGATAAAGCCATAAACATGTTTGTCTGAGTCTTCTATCAAAAGTTACAGCGATTTATATGAAGTTGTACGAAAATGCTTTATTTCGCCAAGACAATGCGTTTCTCACTGTTACATGCATTTGAATGGGAAACTCGCCCGAAACAAAGTATAGGTTTTCATTATGTGAATAATTTTAAAATCTTAGCTCAAACGGCTGCAAAACCTGTTTGCCCAGCACGGGGATATTGAGTTCTATAAGATAAAGCCATAAACATGTTTGTCTGAGTCTTCTATCAAAAGTTACAGCGATTTATATGAAGTTGTTCAAAAGCGCTTTATTTCGCCAAGACAGTGTGTTTCTCACTGTTACATGCATTTGAATGGGAAACTCGCCTGAAACAAAGTATAGGTTTTCATTATGTGAATAATTTTAAAATCTTAGCTCAAACGGCTGCAAAACCTGTTTGCCCAGCACGGGGATATTGAGTTCTATAAGATAAAGCCATAAACATGTTTGTCTGAGTCTTCTATCAAAAGTTACAGCGATTTATATGAAGTTGTACGAAAATGCTTTCTTTCGCCAAGACAGTGTGTTTCTCACTGTTACATGCATTTGAATGGGAAACTCGCCCGAGACAAAGTATAGGTTTTCATTATGTGAATAATTTTAAAATCTTAGCTCAAACGGCTGCAAAACCTGTTTGCCCAGCACGGGGATGTTGAGTTCTATAAGATAAAGCCATAAACATGTGTTTCTGAGTCTTCTATCAAAAGTTACAGCGATTTATATGAAGTTGTACGAAAACGCTTTATTTCGCCAAGACAGTGTGTTTCTCACTGTTACATGCATTTGAATGGGAAACTCGCCCGAAACAAAGTATAGGTTTTCATTATGTGAATAATTTTAAAATCTTAGCTCAAACGGCTGCAAAACCTGTTTGCCCAGCACGGGGATATTGAGTTCTATAAGATAAAGCCATAAACATGTTTGTCTGAGTCTTCTATCAAAAGTTACAGCGATTTATATGAAGTTGTTCAAAAGCGCTTTATTTCGCCAAGACAGTGTGTTTCTCACTGTTACATGCATTTGAATGGGAAACTCGCCTGAAACAAAGTATAGGTTTTCATTATGTGAATAATTTTAAAATCTTAGCTCAAACGGCTGCAAAACCTGTTTGCCCAGCACGGGGATATTGAGTTCTATAAGATAAAGCCATAAACATGTGTTTCTGAGTCTTCTATCAAAAGTTACAGCGATTTATATGAAGTTGTACGAAAACGCTTTATTTCGCCAAGACAGTGTGTTTCTCACTGTTACATGCATTTGAATGGGAAACTCGCCCGAGACAAAGTATAGGTTTTCATTATGTGAATAATTTTAAAATCTTAGCTCAAACGGCTGCAAAACCTGTTTGCCCAGCACGGGGATATTGAGTTCTATAAGATAAAGCCATAAACATGTGTTTCTGAGTCTTCTATCAAAAGTTACAGCGATTTATATGAAGTTGTACGAAAATGCTTTCTTTCGCCAAGACAGTGTGTTTCTCACTGTTACATGCATTTGAATGGGAAACTCGCCCGAGACAAAGTATAGGTTTTCATTATGTGAATAATTTTAAAATCTTAGCTCAAACGGCTGCAAAACCTGTTTGCCCAGCACGGGGATATTGAGTTCTATAAGATAAAGCCATAAACATGTTTGTCTGAGTCTTCTATCAAAAGTTACAGCGATTTATATGAAGTTGTACGAAAATGCTTTCTTTCGCCAAGACAGTGTGTTTCTCACTGTTACATGCATTTGAATGGGAAACTCGCCCGAGACAAAGTATAGGTTTTCATTATGTGAATAATTTTAAAATCTTAGCTCAAACGGCTGCAAAACCTGTTTGCCCAGCACGGGGATGTTGAGTTCTATAAGATAAAGCCATAAACATGTGTTTCTGAGTCTTCTATCAAAAGTTACAGCGATTTATATGAAGTTGTACGAAAACGCTTTATTTCGCCAAGACAGTGTGTTTCTCACTGTTACATGCATTTGAATGGGAAACTCGCCCGAAACAAAGTATAGGTTTTCATTATGTGAATAATTTTAAAATCTTAGCTCAAACGGCTGCAAAACCTGTTTGCCCAGCACGGGGATATTGAGTTCTATAAGATAAAGCCATAAACATGTTTGTCTGAGTCTTCTATCAAAAGTTACAGCGATTTATATGAAGTTGTTCAAAAGCGCTTTATTTCGCCAAGACAGTGTGTTTCTCACTGTTACATGCATTTGAATGGGAAACTCGCCTGAAACAAAGTATAGGTTTTCATTATGTGAATAATTTTAAAATCTTAGCTCAAACGGCTGCAAAACCTGTTTGCCCAGCACGGGGATATTGAGTTCTATAAGATAAAGCCATAAACATGTTTGTCTGAGTCTTCTATCAAAAGTTACAGCGATTTATATGAAGTTGTACGAAAACGCTTTATTTCGCCAAGACAATGCGTTTCTCACTGTTACATGCATTTGAATGGGAAACTCGCCCGAAACAAAGTATAGGTTTTCATTATGTGAATAATTTTAAAATCTTAGCTCAAACGGCTGCAAAACCTGTTTGCCCAGCACGGGGATATTGAGTTCTATAAGATAAAGCCATAAACATGTTTGTCTGAGTCTTCTATCAAAAGTTACAGCGATTTATATGAAGTTGTACAAAAATGCTTTCTTTCGCCAAGACAATGCGTTTCTCACTGTTACATGCATCTGAATGGGAAACTCGCCTGAAACAAAGTATAGGTTTTCATTATGTGAATAATTTTAAAATCTTAGCTCAAACGGCTGCAAAACCTGTTTGCCCAGCACGGGGATATTGAGTTCTATAAGATAAAGCCATAAACATGTGTTTCTGAGTCTTCTATCAAAAGTTACAGCGATTTATATGAAGTTGTTCAAAAGCGCTTTATTTCGCCAAGACAGTGTGTTTCTCACTGTTACATGCATTTGAATGGGAAATTCGCCTGAAACAAAGTATAGGTTTTCATTATGTGAATAATTTTAAAATCTTAGCTCAAACGGCTGCAAAACCTGTTTGCCCAGCACGGGGATATTGAGTTCTATAAGATAAAGCCATAAACATGTGTTTCTGAGTCTTCTATCAAAAGTTACAGCGATTTATATGAAGTTGTACGAAAACGCTTTATTTCGCCAAGACAGTGTGTTTCTCACTGTTACATGCATTTGAATGGGAAACTCGCCCGAGACAAAGTATAGGTTTTCATTATGTGAATAATTTTAAAATCTTAGCTCAAACGGCTGCAAAACCTGTTTGCCCAGCACGGGGATATTGAGTTCTATAAGATAAAGCCATAAACATGTGTTTCTGAGTCTTCTATCAAAAGTTACAGCGATTTATATGAAGTTGTACGAAAATGCTTTCTTTCGCCAAGACAGTGTGTTTCTCACTGTTACATGCATTTGAATGGGAAACTCGCCCGAGACAAAGTATAGGTTTTCATTATGTGAATAATTTTAAAATCTTAGCTCAAACGGCTGCAAAACCTGTTTGCCCAGCACGGGGATATTGAGTTCTATAAGATAAAGCCATAAACATGTGTTTCTGAGTCTTCTATCAAAAGTTACAGCGATTTATATGAAGTTGTACGAAAACGCTTTATTTCGCCAAGACAGTGTGTTTCTCACTGTTACATGCATTTGAATGGGAAACTCGCCCGAGACAAAGTATAGGTTTTCATTATGTGAATAATTTTAAAATCTTAGCTCAAACGGCTGCAAAACCTGTTTGCCCAGCACGGGGATATTGAGTTCTATAAGATAAAGCCATAAACATGTGTTTCTGAGTCTTCTATCAAAAGTTACAGCGATTTATATGAAGTTGTTCAAAAGCGCTTTATTTCGCCAAGACAGTGTGTTTCTCACTGTTACATGCATTTGAATGGGAAACTCGCCTGAAACAAAGTATAGGTTTTCATTATGTGAATAATTTTAAAATCTTAGCTCAAACGGCTGCAAAACCTGTTTGCCCAGCACGGGGATATTGAGTTCTATAAGATAAAGCCATAAACATGTTTGTCTGAGTCTTCTATCAAAAGTTACAGCGATTTATATGAAGTTGTACGAAAATGCTTTATTTCGCCAAGACAATGCGTTTCTCACTGTTACATGCATTTGAATGGGAAACTCGCCCGAAACAAAGTATAGGTTTTCATTATGTGAATAATTTTAAAATCTTAGCTCAAACGGCTGCAAAACCTGTTTGCCCAGCACGGGGATATTGAGTTCTATAAGATAAAGCCATAAACATGTTTGTCTGAGTCTTCTATCAAAAGTTACAGCGATTTATATGAAGTTGTTCAAAAGCGCTTTATTTCGCCAAGACAGTGTGTTTCTCACTGTTACATGCATTTGAATGGGAAACTCGCCTGAAACAAAGTATAGGTTTTCATTATGTGAATAATTTTAAAATCTTAGCTCAAACGGCTGCAAAACCTGTTTGCCCAGCACGGGGATATTGAGTTCTATAAGATAAAGCCATAAACATGTTTGTCTGAGTCTTCTATCAAAAGTTACAGCGATT
Organism: Rhamphochromis sp. 'chilingali'; assembly: GCF_963969265.1. Taxonomy (NCBI): domain Eukaryota; kingdom Metazoa; phylum Chordata; class Actinopteri; order Cichliformes; family Cichlidae; genus Rhamphochromis; species Rhamphochromis sp. 'chilingali'. Next base: position 29,448,356 of record NC_137932.1, read on the forward strand.
TATATGAAGTTGTACGAAAATGCTTTCTTTCGCCAAGACAGTGTGTTTCTCACTGTTACATGCATTTGAATGGGAAACTCGCCCGAGACAAAGTATAGGTTTTCATTATGTGAATAATTTTAAAATCTTAGCTCAAACGGCTGCAAAACCTGTTTGCCCAGCACGGGGATGTTGAGTTCTATAAGATAAAGCCATAAACATGTGTTTCTGAGTCTTCTATCAAAAGTTACAGCGATTTATATGAAGTTGTACGAAAACGCTTTATTTCGCCAAGACAGTGTGTTTCTCACTGTTACATGCATTTGAATGGGAAACTCGCCCGAAACAAAGTATAGGTTTTCATTATGTGAATAATTTTAAAATCTTAGCTCAAACGGCTGCAAAACCTGTTTGCCCAGCACGGGGATATTGAGTTCTATAAGATAAAGCCATAAACATGTTTGTCTGAGTCTTCTATCAAAAGTTACAGCGATTTATATGAAGTTGTTCAAAAGCGCTTTATTTCGCCAAGACAGTGTGTTTCTCACTGTTACATGCATTTGAATGGGAAACTCGCCTGAAACAAAGTATAGGTTTTCATTATGTGAATAATTTTAAAATCTTAGCTCAAACGGCTGCAAAACCTGTTTGCCCAGCACGGGGATATTGAGTTCTATAAGATAAAGCCATAAACATGTGTTTCTGAGTCTTCTATCAAAAGTTACAGCGATTTATATGAAGTTGTACGAAAACGCTTTATTTCGCCAAGACAGTGTGTTTCTCACTGTTACATGCATTTGAATGGGAAACTCGCCCGAGACAAAGTATAGGTTTTCATTATGTGAATAATTTTAAAATCTTAGCTCAAACGGCTGCAAAACCTGTTTGCCCAGCACGGGGATATTGAGTTCTATAAGATAAAGCCATAAACATGTGTTTCTGAGTCTTCTATCAAAAGTTACAGCGATTTATATGAAGTTGTACGAAAATGCTTTCTTTCGCCAAGACAGTGTGTTTCTCACTGTTACATGCATTTGAATGGGAAACTCGCCCGAGACAAAGTATAGGTTTTCATTATGTGAATAATTTTAAAATCTTAGCTCAAACGGCTGCAAAACCTGTTTGCCCAGCACGGGGATGTTGAGTTCTATAAGATAAAGCCATAAACATGTGTTTCTGAGTCTTCTATCAAAAGTTACAGCGATTTATATGAAGTTGTACGAAAACGCTTTATTTCGCCAAGACAGTGTGTTTCTCACTGTTACATGCATTTGAATGGGAAACTCGCCCGAGACAAAGTATAGGTTTTCATTATGTGAATAATTTTAAAATCTTAGCTCAAACGGCTGCAAAACCTGTTTGCCCAGCACGGGGATATTGAGTTCTATAAGATAAAGCCATAAACATGTTTGTCTGAGTCTTCTATCAAAAGTTACAGCGATTTATATGAAGTTGTACGAAAATGCTTTCTTTCGCCAAGACAGTGTGTTTCTCACTGTTACATGCATTTGAATGGGAAACTCGCCCGAGACAAAGTATAGGTTTTCATTATGTGAATAATTTTAAAATCTTAGCTCAAACGGCTGCAAAACCTGTTTGCCCAGCACGGGGATATTGAGTTCTATAAGATAAAGCCATAAACATGTGTTTCTGAGTCTTCTATCAAAAGTTACAGCGATTTATATGAAGTTGTACGAAAATGCTTTCTTTCGCCAAGACAGTGTGTTTCTCACTGTTACATGCATTTGAATGGGAAACTCGCCCGAGACAAAGTATAGGTTTTCATTATGTGAATAATTTTAAAATCTTAGCTCAAACGGCTGCAAAACCTGTTTGCCCAGCACGGGGATATTGAGTTCTATAAGATAAAGCCATAAACATGTGTTTCTGAGTCTTCTATCAAAAGTTACAGCGATTTATATGAAGTTGTACGAAAACGCTTTATTTCGCCAAGACAGTGTGTTTCTCACTGTTACATGCATTTGAATGGGAAACTCGCCCGAGACAAAGTATAGGTTTTCATTATGTGAATAATTTTAAAATCTTAGCTCAAACGGCTGCAAAACCTGTTTGCCCAGCACGGGGATATTGAGTTCTATAAGATAAAGCCATAAACACGTGTTTCTGAGTCTTCTATCAAAAGTTACAGCGATTTATATGAAGTTGTACAAAAATGCTTTCTTTCGCCAAGACAGTGTGTTTCTCACTGTTACATGCATTTGAATGGGAAACTCGCCCGAGACAAAGTATAGGTTTTCATTATGTGAATAATTTTAAAATCTTAGCTCAAACGGCTGCAAAACCTGTTTGCCCAGCACGGGGATATTGAGTTCTATAAGATAAAGCCATAAACACGTGTTTCTGAGTCTTCTATCAAAAGTTACAGCGATTTATATGAAGTTGTACGAAAACGCTTTATTTCGCCAAGACAGTGTGTTTCTCACTGTTACATGCATTTGAATGGGAAACTCGCCCGAGACAAAGTATAGGTTTTCATTATGTGAATAATTTTAAAATCTTAGCTCAAACGGCTGCAAAACCTGTTTGCCCAGCACGGGGATATTGAGTTCTATAAGATAAAGCCATAAACATGTGTTTCTGAGTCTTCTATCAAAAGTTACAGCGATTTATATGAAGTTGTTCAAAAGCGCTTTATTTCGCCAAGACAGTGTGTTTCTCACTGTTACATGCATTTGAATGGGAAACTCGCCTGAAACAAAGTATAGGTTTTCATTATGTGAATAATTTTAAAATCTTAGCTCAAACGGCTGCAAAACCTGTTTGCCCAGCACGGGGATATTGAGTTCTATAAGATAAAGCCATAAACATGTTTGTCTGAGTCTTCTATCAAAAGTTACAGCGATTTATATGAAGTTGTACGAAAATGCTTTATTTCGCCAAGACAATGCGTTTCTCACTGTTACATGCATTTGAATGGGAAACTCGCCCGAAACAAAGTATAGGTTTTCATTATGTGAATAATTTTAAAATCTTAGCTCAAACGGCTGCAAAACCTGTTTGCCCAGCACGGGGATATTGAGTTCTATAAGATAAAGCCATAAACATGTTTGTCTGAGTCTTCTATCAAAAGTTACAGCGATTTATATGAAGTTGTTCAAAAGCGCTTTATTTCGCCAAGACAGTGTGTTTCTCACTGTTACATGCATTTGAATGGGAAACTCGCCTGAAACAAAGTATAGGTTTTCATTATGTGAATAATTTTAAAATCTTAGCTCAAACGGCTGCAAAACCTGTTTGCCCAGCACGGGGATATTGAGTTCTATAAGATAAAGCCATAAACATGTTTGTCTGAGTCTTCTATCAAAAGTTACAGCGATTTATATGAAGTTGTACGAAAATGCTTTCTTTCGCCAAGACAGTGTGTTTCTCACTGTTACATGCATTTGAATGGGAAACTCGCCCGAGACAAAGTATAGGTTTTCATTATGTGAATAATTTTAAAATCTTAGCTCAAACGGCTGCAAAACCTGTTTGCCCAGCACGGGGATGTTGAGTTCTATAAGATAAAGCCATAAACATGTGTTTCTGAGTCTTCTATCAAAAGTTACAGCGATTTATATGAAGTTGTACGAAAACGCTTTATTTCGCCAAGACAGTGTGTTTCTCACTGTTACATGCATTTGAATGGGAAACTCGCCCGAAACAAAGTATAGGTTTTCATTATGTGAATAATTTTAAAATCTTAGCTCAAACGGCTGCAAAACCTGTTTGCCCAGCACGGGGATATTGAGTTCTATAAGATAAAGCCATAAACATGTTTGTCTGAGTCTTCTATCAAAAGTTACAGCGATTTATATGAAGTTGTTCAAAAGCGCTTTATTTCGCCAAGACAGTGTGTTTCTCACTGTTACATGCATTTGAATGGGAAACTCGCCTGAAACAAAGTATAGGTTTTCATTATGTGAATAATTTTAAAATCTTAGCTCAAACGGCTGCAAAACCTGTTTGCCCAGCACGGGGATATTGAGTTCTATAAGATAAAGCCATAAACATGTGTTTCTGAGTCTTCTATCAAAAGTTACAGCGATTTATATGAAGTTGTACGAAAACGCTTTATTTCGCCAAGACAGTGTGTTTCTCACTGTTACATGCATTTGAATGGGAAACTCGCCCGAGACAAAGTATAGGTTTTCATTATGTGAATAATTTTAAAATCTTAGCTCAAACGGCTGCAAAACCTGTTTGCCCAGCACGGGGATATTGAGTTCTATAAGATAAAGCCATAAACATGTGTTTCTGAGTCTTCTATCAAAAGTTACAGCGATTTATATGAAGTTGTACGAAAATGCTTTCTTTCGCCAAGACAGTGTGTTTCTCACTGTTACATGCATTTGAATGGGAAACTCGCCCGAGACAAAGTATAGGTTTTCATTATGTGAATAATTTTAAAATCTTAGCTCAAACGGCTGCAAAACCTGTTTGCCCAGCACGGGGATATTGAGTTCTATAAGATAAAGCCATAAACATGTTTGTCTGAGTCTTCTATCAAAAGTTACAGCGATTTATATGAAGTTGTACGAAAATGCTTTCTTTCGCCAAGACAGTGTGTTTCTCACTGTTACATGCATTTGAATGGGAAACTCGCCCGAGACAAAGTATAGGTTTTCATTATGTGAATAATTTTAAAATCTTAGCTCAAACGGCTGCAAAACCTGTTTGCCCAGCACGGGGATGTTGAGTTCTATAAGATAAAGCCATAAACATGTGTTTCTGAGTCTTCTATCAAAAGTTACAGCGATTTATATGAAGTTGTACGAAAACGCTTTATTTCGCCAAGACAGTGTGTTTCTCACTGTTACATGCATTTGAATGGGAAACTCGCCCGAAACAAAGTATAGGTTTTCATTATGTGAATAATTTTAAAATCTTAGCTCAAACGGCTGCAAAACCTGTTTGCCCAGCACGGGGATATTGAGTTCTATAAGATAAAGCCATAAACATGTTTGTCTGAGTCTTCTATCAAAAGTTACAGCGATTTATATGAAGTTGTTCAAAAGCGCTTTATTTCGCCAAGACAGTGTGTTTCTCACTGTTACATGCATTTGAATGGGAAACTCGCCTGAAACAAAGTATAGGTTTTCATTATGTGAATAATTTTAAAATCTTAGCTCAAACGGCTGCAAAACCTGTTTGCCCAGCACGGGGATATTGAGTTCTATAAGATAAAGCCATAAACATGTTTGTCTGAGTCTTCTATCAAAAGTTACAGCGATTTATATGAAGTTGTACGAAAACGCTTTATTTCGCCAAGACAATGCGTTTCTCACTGTTACATGCATTTGAATGGGAAACTCGCCCGAAACAAAGTATAGGTTTTCATTATGTGAATAATTTTAAAATCTTAGCTCAAACGGCTGCAAAACCTGTTTGCCCAGCACGGGGATATTGAGTTCTATAAGATAAAGCCATAAACATGTTTGTCTGAGTCTTCTATCAAAAGTTACAGCGATTTATATGAAGTTGTACAAAAATGCTTTCTTTCGCCAAGACAATGCGTTTCTCACTGTTACATGCATCTGAATGGGAAACTCGCCTGAAACAAAGTATAGGTTTTCATTATGTGAATAATTTTAAAATCTTAGCTCAAACGGCTGCAAAACCTGTTTGCCCAGCACGGGGATATTGAGTTCTATAAGATAAAGCCATAAACATGTGTTTCTGAGTCTTCTATCAAAAGTTACAGCGATTTATATGAAGTTGTTCAAAAGCGCTTTATTTCGCCAAGACAGTGTGTTTCTCACTGTTACATGCATTTGAATGGGAAATTCGCCTGAAACAAAGTATAGGTTTTCATTATGTGAATAATTTTAAAATCTTAGCTCAAACGGCTGCAAAACCTGTTTGCCCAGCACGGGGATATTGAGTTCTATAAGATAAAGCCATAAACATGTGTTTCTGAGTCTTCTATCAAAAGTTACAGCGATTTATATGAAGTTGTACGAAAACGCTTTATTTCGCCAAGACAGTGTGTTTCTCACTGTTACATGCATTTGAATGGGAAACTCGCCCGAGACAAAGTATAGGTTTTCATTATGTGAATAATTTTAAAATCTTAGCTCAAACGGCTGCAAAACCTGTTTGCCCAGCACGGGGATATTGAGTTCTATAAGATAAAGCCATAAACATGTGTTTCTGAGTCTTCTATCAAAAGTTACAGCGATTTATATGAAGTTGTACGAAAATGCTTTCTTTCGCCAAGACAGTGTGTTTCTCACTGTTACATGCATTTGAATGGGAAACTCGCCCGAGACAAAGTATAGGTTTTCATTATGTGAATAATTTTAAAATCTTAGCTCAAACGGCTGCAAAACCTGTTTGCCCAGCACGGGGATATTGAGTTCTATAAGATAAAGCCATAAACATGTGTTTCTGAGTCTTCTATCAAAAGTTACAGCGATTTATATGAAGTTGTACGAAAACGCTTTATTTCGCCAAGACAGTGTGTTTCTCACTGTTACATGCATTTGAATGGGAAACTCGCCCGAGACAAAGTATAGGTTTTCATTATGTGAATAATTTTAAAATCTTAGCTCAAACGGCTGCAAAACCTGTTTGCCCAGCACGGGGATATTGAGTTCTATAAGATAAAGCCATAAACATGTGTTTCTGAGTCTTCTATCAAAAGTTACAGCGATTTATATGAAGTTGTACGAAAACGCTTTATTTCGCCAAGACAGTGCGTTTCTCACTGTTACATGCATTTGAATGGGGAACTCGACCGAAACAAAGTATAGGTTTTCATTATGTGAATAATTTTAAAATCTTAGCTCAAACGGCTGCAAATCCTGTTTGCCCAGCACGGGGATATTGAGTTCTATAAGATAAAGCCATAAACATGTTTGTCTGAGTCTTCTATCAAAAGTTACAGCGATTTATATGAAGTTGTACGAAAACGCTTTATTTCGCCAAGACAATGCGTTTCTCACTGTTACATGCATTTGAATGGGAAACTCGCCCGAAACAAAGTATAGGTTTTCATTATGTGAATAATTTTAAAATCTTAGCTCAAACGGCTGCAAAACCTGTTTGCCCAGCACGGGGATATTGAGTTCTATAAGATAAAGCCATAAACATGTGTTTCTGAGTCTTCTATCAAAAGTTACAGCGATTTATATGAAGTTGTTCAAAAGCGCTTTATTTCGCCAAGACAATGCGTTTCTCACTGTTACATGCATTTGAATGGGAAACTCGCCTGAAACAAAGTATAGGTTTTCATTATGTGAATAATTTTAAAATCTTAGCTCAAACGGCTGCAAAACCTGTTTGCCCAGCACGGGGATATTGAGTTCTATAAGATAAAGCCATAAACATGTTTGTCTGAGTCTTCTATCAAAAGTTACAGCGATTTATATGAAGTTGTACGAAAACGCTTTATTTCGCCAAGACAGTGTGTTTCTCACTGTTACATGCATTTGAATGGGAAACTCGCCCGAGACAAAGTATAGGTTTTCATTATGTGAATAATTTTAAAATCTTAGCTCAAACGGCTGCAAAACCTGTTTGCCCAGCACGGGGATATTGAGTTCTATAAGATAAAGCCATAAACATGTTTGTCTGAGTCTTCTATCAAAAGTTACAGCGATTTATATGAAGTTGTACGAAAACGCTTTATTTCGCCAAGACAATGCGTTTCTCACTGTTACATGCATTTGAATGGGAAACTCGCCCGAAACAAAGTATAGGTTTTCATTATGTGAATAATTTTAAAATCTTAGCTCAAACGGCTGCAAAACCTGTTTGCCCAGCACGGGGATATTGAGTTCTATAAGATAAAGCCATAAACATGTTTGTCTGAGTCTTCTATCAAAAGTTACAGCGATTTATATGAAGTTGTACAAAAATGCTTTCTTTCGCCAAGACAATGCGTTTCTCACTGTTACATGCATCTGAATGGGAAACTCGCCTGAAACAAAGTATAGGTTTTCATTATGTGAATAATTTTAAAATCTTAGCTCAAACGGCTGCAAAACCTGTTTGCCCAGCACGGGGATATTGAGTTCTATAAGATAAAGCCATAAACATGTGTTTCTGAGTCTTCTATCAAAAGTTACAGCGATTTATATGAAGTTGTTCAAAAGCGCTTTATTTCGCCAAGACAGTGTGTTTCTCACTGTTACATGCATTTGAATGGGAAACTCGCCTGAAACAAAGTATAGGTTTTCATTATGTGAATAATTTTAAAATCTTAGCTCAAACGGCTGCAAAACCTGTTTGCCCAGCACGGGGATATTGAGTTCTATAAGATAAAGCCATAAACATGTTTGTCTGAGTCTTCTATCAAAAGTTACAGCGATTTATATGAAGTTGTACGAAAACGCTTTATTTCGCCAAGACAATGCGTTTCTCACTGTTACATGCATTTGAATGGGAAACTCGCCCGAAACAAAGTATAGGTTTTCATTATGTGAATAATTTTAAAATCTTAGCTCAAACGGCTGCAAAACCTGTTTGCCCAGCACGGGGATATTGAGTTCTATAAGATAAAGCCATAAACATGTGTTTCTGAGTCTTCTATCAAAAGTTACAGCGATTTATATGAAGTTGTTCAAAAGCGCTTTATTTCGCCAAGACAATGCGTTTCTCACTGTTACATGCATTTGAATGGGAAACTCGCCCGAAACAAAGTATAGGTTTTCATTATGTGAATAATTTTAAAATCTTAGCTCAAACGGCTGCAAAACCTGTTTGCCCAGCACGGGGATATTGAGTTCTATAAGATAAAGCCATAAACATGTTTGTCTGAGTCTTCTATCAAAAGTTACAGCGATTTATATGAAGTTGTACGAAAACGCTTTATTTCGCCAAGACAATGCGTTTCTCACTGTTACATGCATTTGAATGGGAAACTCGCCCGAAACAAAGTATAGGTTTTCATTATGTGAATAATTTTAAAATCTTAGCTCAAACGGCTGCAAAACCTGTTTGCCCAGCACGGGGATATTGAGTTCTATAAGATAAAGCCATAAACATGTGTTTCTGAGTCTTCTATCAAAAGTTACAGCGATTTATATGAAGTTGTTCAAAAGCGCTTTATTTCGCCAAGACAATGCGTTTCTCACTGTTACATGCATTTGAATGGGAAACTCGCCCGAAACAAAGTATAGGTTTTCATTATGTGAATAATTTTAAAATCTTAGCTCAAACGGCTGCAAAACCTGTTTGCCCAGCACGGGGATATTGAGTTCTATAAGATAAAGCCATAAACATGTTTGTCTGAGTCTTCTATCAAAAGTTACAGCGATTTATATGAAGTTGTACGAAAATGCTTTCTTTCGCCAAGACAGTGTGTTTCTCACTGTTACATGCATTTGAATGGGAAACTCGCCCGAGACAAAGTATAGGTTTTCATTATGTGAATAATTTTAAAATCTTAGCTCAAACGGCTGCAAAACCTGTTTGCCCAGCACAGGGATGTTGAGTTCTATAAGATAAAGCCATAAACATGTGTTTCTGAGTCTTCTATCAAAAGTTACAGCGATTTATATGAAGTTGTACGAAAACGCTTTATTTCGCCAAGACAGTGTGTTTCTCACTGTTACATGCATTTGAATGGGAAACTCGCCCGAGACAAAGTATAGGTTTTCATTATGTGAATAATTTTAAAATCTTAGCTCAAACGGCTGCAAAACCTGTTTGCCCAGCACGGGGATATTGAGTTCTATAAGATAAAGCCATAAACATGTTTGTCTGAGTCTTCTATCAAAAGTTACAGCGATTTATATGAAGTTGTACGAAAATGCTTTCTTTCGCCAAGACAGTGTGTTTCTCACTGTTACATGCATTTGAATGGGAAACTCGCCCGAGACAAAGTATAGGTTTTCATTATGTGAATAATTTTAAAATCTTAGCTCAAACGGCTGCAAAACCTGTTTGCCCAGCACGGGGATATTGAGTTCTATAAGATAAAGCCATAAACACGTGTTTCTGAGTCTTCTATCAAAAGTTACAGCGATTTATATGAAGTTGTACGAAAACGCTTTATTTCGCCAAGACAGTGTGTTTCTCACTGTTACATGCATTTGAATGGGAAACTCGCCCGAGACAAAGTATAGGTTTTCATTATGTGAATAATTTTAAAATCTTAGCTCAAACGGCTGCAAAACCTGTTTGCCCAGCACGGGGATATTGAGTTCTATAAGATAAAGCCATAAACATGTGTTTCTGAGTCTTCTATCAAAAGTTACAGCGATTTATATGAAGTTGTTCAAAAGCGCTTTATTTCGCCAAGACAGTGTGTTTCTCACTGTTACATGCATTTGAATGGGAAACTCGCCTGAAACAAAGTATAGGTTTTCATTATGTGAATAATTTTAAAATCTTAGCTCAAACGGCTGCAAAACCTGTTTGCCCAGCACGGGGATATTGAGTTCTATAAGATAAAGCCATAAACATGTTTGTCTGAGTCTTCTATCAAAAGTTACAGCGATTTATATGAAGTTGTACGAAAACGCTTTATTTCGCCAAGACAGTGTGTTTCTCACTGTTACATGCATTTGAATGGGAAACTCGCCCGAGACAAAGTATAGGTTTTCATTATGTGAATAATTTTAAAATCTTAGCTCAAACGGCTGCAAAACCTGTTTGCCCAGCACGGGGATATTGAGTTCTATAAGATAAAGCCATAAACATGTTTGTCTGAGTCTTCTATCAAAAGTTACAGCGATTTATATGAAGTTGTACGAAAATGCTTTCTTTCGCCAAGACAGTGTGTTTCTCACTGTTACATGCATTTGAATGGGAAACTCGCCCGAGACAAAGTATAGGTTTTCATTATGTGAATAATTTTAAAATCTTAGCTCAAACGGCTGCAAAACCTGTTTGCCCAGCACGGGGATATTGAGTTCTATAAGATAAAGCCATAAACATGTGTTTCTGAGTCTTCTATCAAAAGTTACAGCGATTTATATGAAGTTGTACGAAAACGCTTTATTTCGCCAAGACAGTGTGTTTCTCACTGTTACATGCATTTGAATGGGAAACTCGCCCGAGACAAAGTATAGGTTTTCATTATGTGAATAATTTTAAAATCTTAGCTCAAACGGCTGCAAAACCTGTTTGCCCAGCACGGGGATATTGAGTTCTATAAGATAAAGCCATAAACATGTGTTTCTGAGTCTTCTATCAAAAGTTACAGCGATTTATATGAAGTTGTACGAAAACGCTTTATTTCGCCAAGACAGTGTGTTTCTCACTGTTACATGCATTTGAATGGGAAACTCGCCCGAGACAAAGTATAGGTTTTCATTATGTGAATAATTTTAAAATCTTAGCTCAAACGGCTGCAAAACCTGTTTGCCCAGCACGGGGATATTGAGTTCTATAAGATAAAGCCATAAACATGTTTGTCTGAGTCTTCTATCAAAAGTTACAGCGATTTATATGAAGTTGTACGAAAATGCTTTCTTTTGCCAAGACAGTGTGTTTCTCACTGTTACATGCATTTGAATGGGAAACTCGCCCGAGACAAAGTATAGGTTTTCATTATGTGAATAATTTTAAAATCTTAGCTCAAACGGCTGCAAAACCTGTTTGCCCAGCACGGGGATATTGAGTTCTATAAGATAAAGCCATAAACACGTGTTTCTGAGTCTTCTATCAAAAGTTACAGCGATTTATATGAAGTTGTACGAAAACGCTTTATTTCGCCAAGACAGTGTGTTTCTCACTGTTACATGCATTTGAATGGGAAACTCGCCCGAGACAAAGTATAGGTTTTCATTATGTGAATAATTTTAAAATCTTAGCTCAAACGGCTGCAAAACCTGTTTGCCCAGCACGGGGATATTGAGTTCTATAAGATAAAGCCATAAACACGTGTTTCTGAGTCTTCTATCAAAAGTTACAGCGATTTATATGAAGTTGTACAAAAATGCTTTCTTTCGCCAAGACAATGCGTTTCTCACTGTTACATGCATTTGAATGGGAAACTCGCCTGAAACAAAGTATAGGTTTTCATTATGTGAATAATTTTAAAATCTTAGCTCAAACGGCTGCAAAACCTGTTTGCCCAGCACGGGGATATTGAGTTCTATAAGATAAAGCCATAAACATGTTTGTCTGAGTCTTCTATCAAAAGTTACAGCGATTTATATGAAGTTGTACGAAAACGCTTTATTTCGCCAAGACAATGCGTTTCTCACTGTTACATGCATTTGAATGGGAAACTCGCCCGAAACAAAGTATAGGTTTTCATTATGTGAATAATTTTAAAATCTTAGCTCAAACGGCTGCAAAACCTGTTTGCCCAGCACGGGGATATTGAGTTCTATAAGATAAAGCCATAAACATGTGTTTCTGAGTCTTCTATCAAAAGTTACAGCGATTTATATGAAGTTGTACAAAAATGCTTTCTTTCGCCAAGACAATGCGTTTCTCACTGTTACATGCATCTGAATGGGAAACTCGCCTGAAACAAAGTATAGGTTTTCATTATGTGAATAATTTTAAAATCTTAGCTCAAACGGCTGCAAAACCTGTTTGCCCAGCACGGGGATATTGAGTTCTATAAGATAAAGCCATAAACATGTGTTTCTGAGTCTTCTATCAAAAGTTACAGCGATTTATATGAAGTTGTTCAAAAGCGCTTTATTTCGCCAAGACAGTGTGTTTCTCACTGTTACATGCATTTGAATGGGAAACTCGCCTGAAACAAAGTATAGGTTTTCATTATGTGAATAATTTTAAAATCTTAGCTCAAACGGCTGCAAAACCTGTTTGCCCAGCACGGGGATATTGAGTTCTATAAGATAAAGCCATAAACATGTGTTTCTGAGTCTTCTATCAAAAGTTACAGCGATTTATATGAAGTTGTACGAAAACGCTTTATTTCGCCAAGACAGTGTGTTTCTCACTGTTACATGCATTTGAATGGGAAACTCGCCCGAGACAAAGTATAGGTTTTCATTATGTGAATAATTTTAAAATCTTAGCTCAAACGGCTGCAAAACCTGTTTGCCCAGCACGGGGATATTGAGTTCTATAAGATAAAGCCATAAACATGTGTTTCTGAGTCTTCTATCAAAAGTTACAGCGATTTATATGAAGTTGTACGAAAATGCTTTCTTTCGCCAAGACAGTGTGTTTCTCACTGTTACATGCATTTGAATGGGAAACTCGCCCGAGACAAAGTATAGGTTTTCATTATGTGAATAATTTTAAAATCTTAGCTCAAACGGCTGCAAAACCTGTTTGCCCAGCACGGGGATATTGAGTTCTATAAGATAAAGCCATAAACATGTGTTTCTGAGTCTTCTATCAAAAGTTACAGCGATTTATATGAAGTTGTACGAAAACGCTTTATTTCGCCAAGACAGTGTGTTTCTCACTGTTACATGCATTTGAATGGGAAACTCGCCCGAGACAAAGTATAGGTTTTCATTATGTGAATAATTTTAAAATCTTAGCTCAAACGGCTGCAAAACCTGTTTGCCCAGCACGGGGATATTGAGTTCTATAAGATAAAGCCATAAACATGTGTTTCTGAGTCTTCTATCAAAAGTTACAGCGATTTATATGAAGTTGTACGAAAACGCTTTATTTCGCCAAGACAGTGCGTTTCTCACTGTTACATGCATTTGAATGGGGAACTCGACCGAAACAAAGTATAGGTTTTCATTATGTGAATAATTTTAAAATCTTAGCTCAAACGGCTGCAAATCCTGTTTGCCCAGCACGGGGATATTGAGTTCTATAAGATAAAGCCATAAACACGTGTTTCTGAGTCTTCTATCAAAAGTTACAGCGATTTATATGAAGTTGTACAAAAATGCTTTCTTTCGCCAAGACAATGCGTTTCTCACTGTTACATGCATTTGAATGGGAAACTCGCCTGAAACAAAGTATAGGTTTTCATTATGTGAATAATTTTAAAATCTTAGCTCAAACGGCTGCAAAACCTGTTTGCCCAGCACGGGGATATTGAGTTCTATAAGATAAAGCCATAAACATGTTTGTCTGAGTCTTCTATCAAAAGTTACAGCGATTTATATGAAGTTGTACGAAAACGCTTTATTTCGCCAAGACAATGCGTTTCTCACTGTTACATGCATTTGAATGGGAAACTCGCCCGAAACAAAGTATAGGTTTTCATTATGTGAATAATTTTAAAATCTTAGCTCAAACGGCTGCAAAACCTGTTTGCCCAGCACGGGGATATTGAGTTCTATAAGATAAAGCCATAAACATGTGTTTCTGAGTCTTCTATCAAAAGTTACAGCGATTTATATGAAGTTGTTCAAAAGCGCTTTATTTCGCCAAGACAATGCGTTTCTCACTGTTACATGCATTTGAATGGGAAACTCGCCTGAAACAAAGTATAGGTTTTCATTATGTGAATAATTTTAAAATCTTAGCTCAAACGGCTGCAAAACCTGTTTGCCCAGCACGGGGATATTGAGTTCTATAAGATAAAGCCATAAACATGTTTGTCTGAGTCTTCTATCAAAAGTTACAGCGATTTATATGAAGTTGTACGAAAACGCTTTATTTCGCCAAGACAGTGTGTTTCTCACTGTTACATGCATTTGAATGGGAAACTCGCCCGAGACAAAGTATAGGTTTTCATTATGTGAATAATTTTAAAATCTTAGCTCAAACGGCTGCAAAACCTGTTTGCCCAGCACGGGGATATTGAGTTCTATAAGATAAAGCCATAAACATGTTTGTCTGAGTCTTCTATCAAAAGTTACAGCGATTTATATGAAGTTGTACGAAAACGCTTTATTTCGCCAAGACAATGCGTTTCTCACTGTTACATGCATTTGAATGGGAAACTCGCCCGAAACAAAGTATAGGTTTTCATTATGTGAATAATTTTAAAATCTTAGCTCAAACGGCTGCAAAACCTGTTTGCCCAGCACGGGGATATTGAGTTCTATAAGATAAAGCCATAAACATGTTTGTCTGAGTCTTCTATCAAAAGTTACAGCGATTTATATGAAGTTGTACAAAAATGCTTTCTTTCGCCAAGACAATGCGTTTCTCACTGTTACATGCATCTGAATGGGAAACTCGCCTGAAACAAAGTATAGGTTTTCATTATGTGAATAATTTTAAAATCTTAGCTCAAACGGCTGCAAAACCTGTTTGCCCAGCACGGGGATATTGAGTTCTATAAGATAAAGCCATAAACATGTTTGTCTGAGTCTTCTATCAAAAGTTACAGCGATTTATATGAAGTTGTACGAAAACGCTTTATTTCGCCAAGACAATGCGTTTCTCACTGTTACATGCATTTGAATGGGAAACTCGCCCGAAACAAAGTATAGGTTTTCATTATGTGAATAATTTTAAAATCTTAGCTCAAACGGCTGCAAAACCTGTTTGCCCAGCACGGGGATATTGAGTTCTATAAGATAAAGCCATAAACATGTGTTTCTGAGTCTTCTATCAAAAGTTACAGCGATTTATATGAAGTTGTTCAAAAGCGCTTTATTTCGCCAAGACAATGCGTTTCTCACTGTTACATGCATTTGAATGGGAAACTCGCCCGAAACAAAGTATAGGTTTTCATTATGTGAATAATTTTAAAATCTTAGCTCAAACGGCTGCAAAACCTGTTTGCCCAGCACGGGGATATTGAGTTCTATAAGATAAAGCCATAAACATGTTTGTCTGAGTCTTCTATCAAAAGTTACAGCGATTTATATGAAGTTGTACGAAAACGCTTTATTTCGCCAAGACAATGCGTTTCTCACTGTTACATGCATTTGAATGGGAAACTCGCCCGAAACAAAGTATAGGTTTTCATTATGTGAATAATTTTAAAATCTTAGCTCAAACGGCTGCAAAACCTGTTTGCCCAGCACGGGGATATTGAGTTCTATAAGATAAAGCCATAAACACGTGTTTCTGAGTCTTCTATCAAAAGTTACAGCGATTTATATGAAGTTGTACGAAAACGCTTTATTTCGCCAAGACAGTGTGTTTCTCACTGTTACATGCATTTGAATGGGAAACTCGCCCGAGACAAAGTATAGGTTTTCATTATGTGAATAATTTTAAAATCTTAGCTCAAACGGCTGCAAAACCTGTTTGCCCAGCACGGGGATATTGAGTTCTATAAGATAAAGCCATAAACATGTGTTTCTGAGTCTTCTATCAAAAGTTACAGCGATTTATATGAAGTTGTTCAAAAGCGCTTTATTTCGCCAAGACAGTGTGTTTCTCACTGTTACATGCATTTGAATGGGAAACTCGCCTGAAACAAAGTATAGGTTTTCATTATGTGAATAATTTTAAAATCTTAGCTCAAACGGCTGCAAAACCTGTTTGCCCAGCACGGGGATATTGAGTTCTATAAGATAAAGCCATAAACATGTTTGTCTGAGTCTTCTATCAAAAGTTACAGCGATTTATATGAAGTTGTACGAAAATGCTTTATTTCGCCAAGACAATGCGTTTCTCACTGTTACATGCATTTGAATGGGAAACTCGCCCGAAACAAAGTATAGGTTTTCATTATGTGAATAATTTTAAAATCTTAGCTCAAACGGCTGCAAAACCTGTTTGCCCAGCACGGGGATATTGAGTTCTATAAGATAAAGCCATAAACATGTTTGTCTGAGTCTTCTATCAAAAGTTACAGCGATTTATATGAAGTTGTACAAAAATGCTTTCTTTCGCCAAGACAATGCGTTTCTCACTGTTACATGCATCTGAATGGGAAACTCGCCTGAAACAAAGTATAGGTTTTCATTATGTGAATAATTTTAAAATCTTAGCTCAAACGGCTGCAAAACCTGTTTGCCCAGCACGGGGATATTGAGTTCTATAAGATAAAGCCATAAACATGTGTTTCTGAGTCTTCTATCAAAAGTTACAGCGATTTATATGAAGTTGTACGAAAACGCTTTATTTCGCCAAGACAGTGTGTTTCTCACTGTTACATGCATTTGAATGGGAAACTCGCCCGAGACAAAGTATAGGTTTTCATTATGTGAATAATTTTAAAATCTTAGCTCAAACGGCTGCAAAACCTGTTTGCCCAGCACGGGGATATTGAGTTCTATAAGATAAAGCCATAAACATGTTTGTCTGAGTCTTCTATCAAAAGTTACAGCGATTTATATGAAGTTGTACGAAAATGCTTTCTTTCGCCAAGACAGTGTGTTTCTCACTGTTACATGCATTTGAATGGGAAACTCGCCCGAGACAAAGTATAGGTTTTCATTATGTGAATAATTTTAAAATCTTAGCTCAAACGGCTGCAAAACCTGTTTGCCCAGCACGGGGATATTGAGTTCTATAAGATAAAGCCATAAACATGTGTTTCTGAGTCTTCTATCAAAAGTTACAGCGATTTATATGAAGTTGTACGAAAACGCTTTATTTCGCCAAGACAGTGTGTTTCTCACTGTTACATGCATTTGAATGGGAAACTCGCCCGAGACAAAGTATAGGTTTTCATTATGTGAATAATTTTAAAATCTTAGCTCAAACGGCTGCAAAACCTGTTTGCCCAGCACGGGGATATTGAGTTCTATAAGATAAAGCCATAAACATGTGTTTCTGAGTCTTCTATCAAAAGTTACAGCGATTTATATGAAGTTGTACGAAAACGCTTTATTTCGCCAAGACAGTGTGTTTCTCACTGTTACATGCATTTGAATGGGAAACTCGCCCGAGACAAAGTATAGGTTTTCATTATGTGAATAATTTTAAAATCTTAGCTCAAACGGCTGCAAAACCTGTTTGCCCAGCACGGGGATATTGAGTTCTATAAGATAAAGCCATAAACATGTGTTTCTGAGTCTTCTATCAAAAGTTACAGCGATTTATATGAAGTTGTACGAAAATGCTTTCTTTCGCCAAGACAGTGTGTTTCTCACTGTTACATGCATTTGAATGGGAAACTCGCCCGAGACAAAGTATAGGTTTTCATTATGTGAATAATTTTAAAATCTTAGCTCAAACGGCTGCAAAACCTGTTTGCCCAGCACGGGGATATTGAGTTCTATAAGATAAAGCCATAAACATGTGTTTCTGAGTCTTCTATCAAAAGTTACAGCGATTTATATGAAGTTGTACGAAAACGCTTTATTTCGCCAAGACAGTGTGTTTCTCACTGTTACATGCATTTGAATGGGAAACTCGCCCGAGACAAAGTATAGGTTTTCATTATGTGAATAATTTTAAAATCTTAGCTCAAACGGCTGCAAAACCTGTTTGCCCAGCACGGGGATATTGAGTTCTATAAGATAAAGCCATAAACATGTGTTTCTGAGTCTTCTATCAAAAGTTACAGCGATTTATATGAAGTTGTACGAAAACGCTTTATTTCGCCAAGACAGTGCGTTTCTCACTGTTACATGCATTTGAATGGGGAACTCGACCGAAACAAAGTATAGGTTTTCATTATGTGAATAATTTTAAAATCTTAGCTCAAACGGCTGCAAATCCTGTTTGCCCAGCACGGGGATATTGAGTTCTATAAGATAAAGCCATAAACATGTGTTTCTGAGTCTTCTATCAAAAGTTACAGCGATTTATATGAAGTTGTACAAAAATGCTTTCTTTCGCCAAGACAATGCGTTTCTCACTGTTACATGCATTTGAATGGGAAACTCGCCTGAAACAAAGTATAGGTTTTCATTATGTGAATAATTTTAAAATCTTAGCTCAAACGGCTGCAAAACCTGTTTGCCCAGCACGGGGATATTGAGTTCTATAAGATAAAGCCATAAACATGTTTGTCTGAGTCTTCTATCAAAAGTTACAGCGATTTATATGAAGTTGTACGAAAACGCTTTATTTCGCCAAGACAATGCGTTTCTCACTGTTACATGCATTTGAATGGGAAACTCGCCCGAAACAAAGTATAGGTTTTCATTATGTGAATAATTTTAAAATCTTAGCTCAAACGGCTGCAAAACCTGTTTGCCCAGCACGGGGATATTGAGTTCTATAAGATAAAGCCATAAACATGTGTTTCTGAGTCTTCTATCAAAAGTTACAGCGATTTATATGAAGTTGTTCAAAAGCGCTTTATTTCGCCAAGACAATGCGTTTCTCACTGTTACATGCATTTGAATGGGAAACTCGCCTGAAACAAAGTATAGGTTTTCATTATGTGAATAATTTTAAAATCTTAGCTCAAACGGCTGCAAAACCTGTTTGCCCAGCACGGGGATATTGAGTTCTATAAGATAAAGCCATAAACATGTTTGTCTGAGTCTTCTATCAAAAGTTACAGCGATTTATATGAAGTTGTACGAAAACGCTTTATTTCGCCAAGACAGTGTGTTTCTCACTGTTACATGCATTTGAATGGGAAACTCGCCCGAGACAAAGTATAGGTTTTCATTATGTGAATAATTTTAAAATCTTAGCTCAAACGGCTGCAAAACCTGTTTGCCCAGCACGGGGATATTGAGTTCTATAAGATAAAGCCATAAACATGTTTGTCTGAGTCTTCTATCAAAAGTTACAGCGATTTATATGAAGTTGTACGAAAACGCTTTATTTCGCCAAGACAATGCGTTTCTCACTGTTACATGCATTTGAATGGGAAACTCGCCCGAAACAAAGTATAGGTTTTCATTATGTGAATAATTTTAAAATCTTAGCTCAAACGGCTGCAAAACCTGTTTGCCCAGCACGGGGATATTGAGTTCTATAAGATAAAGCCATAAACATGTTTGTCTGAGTCTTCTATCAAAAGTTACAGCGATTTATATGAAGTTGTACAAAAATGCTTTCTTTCGCCAAGACAATGCGTTTCTCACTGTTACATGCATCTGAATGGGAAACTCGCCTGAAACAAAGTATAGGTTTTCATTATGTGAATAATTTTAAAATCTTAGCTCAAACGGCTGCAAAACCTGTTTGCCCAGCACGGGGATATTGAGTTCTATAAGATAAAGCCATAAACATGTTTGTCTGAGTCTTCTATCAAAAGTTACAGCGATTTATATGAAGTTGTACGAAAACGCTTTATTTCGCCAAGACAATGCGTTTCTCACTGTTACATGCATTTGAATGGGAAACTCGCCCGAAACAAAGTATAGGTTTTCATTATGTGAATAATTTTAAAATCTTAGCTCAAACGGCTGCAAAACCTGTTTGCCCAGCACGGGGATATTGAGTTCTATAAGATAAAGCCATAAACATGTGTTTCTGAGTCTTCTATCAAAAGTTACAGCGATTTATATGAAGTTGTTCAAAAGCGCTTTATTTCGCCAAGACAATGCGTTTCTCACTGTTACATGCATTTGAATGGGAAACTCGCCCGAAACAAAGTATAGGTTTTCATTATGTGAATAATTTTAAAATCTTAGCTCAAACGGCTGCAAAACCTGTTTGCCCAGCACGGGGATATTGAGTTCTATAAGATAAAGCCATAAACATGTTTGTCTGAGTCTTCTATCAAAAGTTACAGCGATTTATATGAAGTTGTACGAAAACGCTTTATTTCGCCAAGACAATGCGTTTCTCACTGTTACATGCATTTGAATGGGAAACTCGCCCGAAACAAAGTATAGGTTTTCATTATGTGAATAATTTTAAAATCTTAGCTCAAACGGCTGCAAAACCTGTTTGCCCAGCACGGGGATATTGAGTTCTATAAGATAAAGCCATAAACATGTGTTTCTGAGTCTTCTATCAAAAGTTACAGCGATTTATATGAAGTTGTTCAAAAGCGCTTTATTTCGCCAAGACAATGCGTTTCTCACTGTTACATGCATTTGAATGGGAAACTCGCCCGAAACAAAGTATAGGTTTTCATTATGTGAATAATTTTAAAATCTTAGCTCAAACGGCTGCAAAACCTGTTTGCCCAGCACGGGGATATTGAGTTCTATAAGATAAAGCCATAAACATGTTTGTCTGAGTCTTCTATCAAAAGTTACAGCGATTTATATGAAGTTGTACGAAAATGCTTTCTTTCGCCAAGACAGTGTGTTTCTCACTGTTACATGCATTTGAATGGGAAACTCGCCCGAGACAAAGTATAGGTTTTCATTATGTGAATAATTTTAAAATCTTAGCTCAAACGGCTGCAAAACCTGTTTGCCCAGCACGGGGATATTGAGTTCTATAAGATAAAGCCATAAACACGTGTTTCTGAGTCTTCTATCAAAAGTTACAGCGATTTATATGAAGTTGTACGAAAACGCTTTATTTCGCCAAGACAGTGTGTTTCTCACTGTTACATGCATTTGAATGGGAAACTCGCCCGAGACAAAGTATAGGTTTTCATTATGTGAATAATTTTAAAATCTTAGCTCAAACGGCTGCAAAACCTGTTTGCCCAGCACGGGGATATTGAGTTCTATAAGATAAAGCCATAAACATGTGTTTCTGAGTCTTCTATCAAAAGTTACAGCGATTTATATGAAGTTGTTCAAAAGCGCTTTATTTCGCCAAGACAGTGTGTTTCTCACTGTTACATGCATTTGAATGGGAAACTCGCCTGAAACAAAGTATAGGTTTTCATTATGTGAATAATTTTAAAATCTTAGCTCAAACGGCTGCAAAACCTGTTTGCCCAGCACGGGGATATTGAGTTCTATAAGATAAAGCCATAAACATGTTTGTCTGAGTCTTCTATCAAAAGTTACAGCGATTTATATGAAGTTGTACGAAAATGCTTTATTTCGCCAAGACAATGCGTTTCTCACTGTTACATGCATTTGAATGGGAAACTCGCCCGAAACAAAGTATAGGTTTTCATTATGTGAATAATTTTAAAATCTTAGCTCAAACGGCTGCAAAACCTGTTTGCCCAGCACGGGGATATTGAGTTCTATAAGATAAAGCCATAAACATGTTTGTCTGAGTCTTCTATCAAAAGTTACAGCGATTTATATGAAGTTGTACAAAAATGCTTTCTTTCGCCAAGACAATGCGTTTCTCACTGTTACATGCATCTGAATGGGAAACTCGCCTGAAACAAAGTATAGGTTTTCATTATGTGAATAATTTTAAAATCTTAGCTCAAACGGCTGCAAAACCTGTTTGCCCAGCACGGGGATATTGAGTTCTATAAGATAAAGCCATAAACATGTGTTTCTGAGTCTTCTATCAAAAGTTACAGCGATTTATATGAAGTTGTACGAAAACGCTTTATTTCGCCAAGACAGTGTGTTTCTCACTGTTACATGCATTTGAATGGGAAACTCGCCCGAGACAAAGTATAGGTTTTCATTATGTGAATAATTTTAAAATCTTAGCTCAAACGGCTGCAAAACCTGTTTGCCCAGCACGGGGATATTGAGTTCTATAAGATAAAGCCATAAACATGTTTGTCTGAGTCTTCTATCAAAAGTTACAGCGATTTATATGAAGTTGTACGAAAATGCTTTCTTTCGCCAAGACAGTGTGTTTCTCACTGTTACATGCATTTGAATGGGAAACTCGCCCGAGACAAAGTATAGGTTTTCATTATGTGAATAATTTTAAAATCTTAGCTCAAACGGCTGCAAAACCTGTTTGCCCAGCACGGGGATATTGAGTTCTATAAGATAAAGCCATAAACATGTGTTTCTGAGTCTTCTATCAAAAGTTACAGCGATTTATATGAAGTTGTACGAAAACGCTTTATTTCGCCAAGACAGTGTGTTTCTCACTGTTACATGCATTTGAATGGGAAACTCGCCCGAGACAAAGTATAGGTTTTCATTATGTGAATAATTTTAAAATCTTAGCTCAAACGGCTGCAAAACCTGTTTGCCCAGCACGGGGATATTGAGTTCTATAAGATAAAGCCATAAACATGTGTTTCTGAGTCTTCTATCAAAAGTTACAGCGATTTATATGAAGTTGTACGAAAACGCTTTATTTCGCCAAGACAGTGTGTTTCTCACTGTTACATGCATTTGAATGGGAAACTCGCCCGAGACAAAGTATAGGTTTTCATTATGTGAATAATTTTAAAATCTTAGCTCAAACGGCTGCAAAACCTGTTTGCCCAGCACGGGGATATTGAGTTCTATAAGATAAAGCCATAAACATGTTTGTCTGAGTCTTCTATCAAAAGTTACAGCGATTTATATGAAGTTGTACGAAAATGCTTTCTTTTGCCAAGACAGTGTGTTTCTCACTGTTACATGCATTTGAATGGGAAACTCGCCCGAGACAAAGTATAGGTTTTCATTATGTGAATAATTTTAAAATCTTAGCTCAAACGGCTGCAAAACCTGTTTGCCCAGCACGGGGATATTGAGTTCTATAAGATAAAGCCATAAACACGTGTTTCTGAGTCTTCTATCAAAAGTTACAGCGATTTATATGAAGTTGTACGAAAACGCTTTATTTCGCCAAGACAGTGTGTTTCTCACTGTTACATGCATTTGAATGGGAAACTCGCCCGAGACAAAGTATAGGTTTTCATTATGTGAATAATTTTAAAATCTTAGCTCAAACGGCTGCAAAACCTGTTTGCCCAGCACGGGGATATTGAGTTCTATAAGATAAAGCCATAAACACGTGTTTCTGAGTCTTCTATCAAAAGTTACAGCGATTTATATGAAGTTGTACAAAAATGCTTTCTTTCGCCAAGACAATGCGTTTCTCACTGTTACATGCATTTGAATGGGAAACTCGCCTGAAACAAAGTATAGGTTTTCATTATGTGAATAATTTTAAAATCTTAGCTCAAACGGCTGCAAAACCTGTTTGCCCAGCACGGGGATATTGAGTTCTATAAGATAAAGCCATAAACATGTTTGTCTGAGTCTTCTATCAAAAGTTACAGCGATTTATATGAAGTTGTACGAAAACGCTTTATTTCGCCAAGACAATGCGTTTCTCACTGTTACATGCATTTGAATGGGAAACTCGCCCGAAACAAAGTATAGGTTTTCATTATGTGAATAATTTTAAAATCTTAGCTCAAACGGCTGCAAAACCTGTTTGCCCAGCACGGGGATATTGAGTTCTATAAGATAAAGCCATAAACATGTGTTTCTGAGTCTTCTATCAAAAGTTACAGCGATTTATATGAAGTTGTTCAAAAGCGCTTTATTTCGCCAAGACAATGCGTTTCTCACTGTTACATGCATTTGAATGGGAAACTCGCCTGAAACAAAGTATAGGTTTTCATTATGTGAATAATTTTAAAATCTTAGCTCAAACGGCTGCAAAACCTGTTTGCCCAGCACGGGGATATTGAGTTCTATAAGATAAAGCCATAAACATGTTTGTCTGAGTCTTCTATCAAAAGTTACAGCGATTTATATGAAGTTGTACGAAAACGCTTTATTTCGCCAAGACAGTGTGTTTCTCACTGTTACATGCATTTGAATGGGAAACTCGCCCGAGACAAAGTATAGGTTTTCATTATGTGAATAATTTTAAAATCTTAGCTCAAACGGCTGCAAAACCTGTTTGCCCAGCACGGGGATATTGAGTTCTATAAGATAAAGCCATAAACATGTTTGTCTGAGTCTTCTATCAAAAGTTACAGCGATTTATATGAAGTTGTACGAAAATGCTTTCTTTTGCCAAGACAGTGTGTTTCTCACTGTTACATGCATTTGAATGGGAAACTCGCCCGAGACAAAGTATAGGTTTTCATTATGTGAATAATTTTAAAATCTTAGCTCAAACGGCTGCAAAACCTGTTTGCCCAGCACGGGGATATTGAGTTCTATAAGATAAAGCCATAAACACGTGTTTCTGAGTCTTCTATCAAAAGTTACAGCGATTTATATGAAGTTGTACGAAAACGCTTTATTTCGCCAAGACAGTGTGTTTCTCACTGTTACATGCATTTGAATGGGAAACTCGCCCGAGACAAAGTATAGGTTTTCATTATGTGAATAATTTTAAAATCTTAGCTCAAACGGCTGCAAAACCTGTTTGCCCAGCACGGGGATATTGAGTTCTATAAGATAAAGCCATAAACACGTGTTTCTGAGTCTTCTATCAAAAGTTACAGCGATTTATATGAAGTTGTACAAAAATGCTTTCTTTCGCCAAGACAATGCGTTTCTCACTGTTACATGCATTTGAATGGGAAACTCGCCTGAAACAAAGTATAGGTTTTCATTATGTGAATAATTTTAAAATCTTAGCTCAAACGGCTGCAAAACCTGTTTACCCAGCACGGGGATATTGAGTTCTATAAGATAAAGCCATAAACATGTTTGTCTGAGTCTTCTATCAAAAGTTACAGCGATTTATATGAAGTTGTACGAAAACGCTTTATTTCGCCAAGACAATGCGTTTCTCACTGTTACATGCATTTGAATGGGAAACTCGCCCGAAACAAAGTATAGGTTTTCATTATGTGAATAATTTTAAAATCTTAGCTCAAACGGCTGCAAAACCTGTTTGCCCAGCACGGGGATATTGAGTTCTATAAGATAAAGCCATAAACATGTGTTTCTGAGTCTTCTATCAAAAGTTACAGCGATTTATATGAAGTTGTTCAAAAGCGCTTTATTTCGCCAAGACAATGCGTTTCTCACTGTTACATGCATTTGAATGGGAAACTCGCCTGAAACAAAGTATAGGTTTTCATTATGTGAATAATTTTAAAATCTTAGCTCAAACGGCTGCAAAACCTGTTTGCCCAGCACGGGGATATTGAGTTCTATAAGATAAAGCCATAAACATGTTTGTCTGAGTCTTCTATCAAAAGTTACAGCGATTTATATGAAGTTGTACGAAAACGCTTTATTTCGCCAAGACAGTGTGTTTCTCACTGTTACATGCATTTGAATGGGAAACTCGCCCGAGACAAAGTATAGGTTTTCATTATGTGAATAATTTTAAAATCTTAGCTCAAACGGCTGCAAAACCTGTTTGCCCAGCACGGGGATATTGAGTTCTATAAGATAAAGCCATAAACATGTTTGTCTGAGTCTTCTATCAAAAGTTACAGCGATTTATATGAAGTTGTTCAAAAGCGCTTTATTTCGCCAAGACAGTGTGTTTCTCACTGTTACATGCATTTGAATGGGAAACTCGCCTGAAACAAAGTATAGGTTTTCATTATGTGAATAATTTTAAAATCTTAGCTCAAACGGCTGCAAAACCTGTTTGCCCAGCACGGGGATATTGAGTTCTATAAGATAAAGCCATAAACATGTTTGTCTGAGTCTTCTATCAAAAGTTACAGCGATTTATATGAAGTTGTACGAAAACGCTTTATTTCGCCAAGACAATGCGTTTCTCACTGTTACATGCATTTGAATGGGAAACTCGCCCGAAACAAAGTATAGGTTTTCATTATGTGAATAATTTTAAAATCTTAGCTCAAACGGCTGCAAAACCTGTTTGCCCAGCACGGGGATATTGAGTTCTATAAGATAAAGCCATAAACATGTTTGTCTGAGTCTTCTATCAAAAGTTACAGCGATTTATATGAAGTTGTACAAAAATGCTTTCTTTCGCCAAGACAATGCGTTTCTCACTGTTACATGCATCTGAATGGGAAACTCGCCTGAAACAAAGTATAGGTTTTCATTATGTGAATAATTTTAAAATCTTAGCTCAAACGGCTGCAAAACCTGTTTGCCCAGCACGGGGATATTGAGTTCTATAAGATAAAGCCATAAACATGTGTTTCTGAGTCTTCTATCAAAAGTTACAGCGATTTATATGAAGTTGTTCAAAAGCGCTTTATTTCGCCAAGACAGTGTGTTTCTCACTGTTACATGCATTTGAATGGGAAACTCGCCTGAAACAAAGTATAGGTTTTCATTATGTGAATAATTTTAAAATCTTAGCTCAAACGGCTGCAAAACCTGTTTGCCCAGCACGGGGATATTGAGTTCTATAAGATAAAGCCATAAACATGTTTGTCTGAGTCTTCTATCAAAAGTTACAGCGATTTATATGAAGTTGTACGAAAACGCTTTATTTCGCCAAGACAATGCGTTTCTCACTGTTACATGCATTTGAATGGGAAACTCGCCCGAAACAAAGTATAGGTTTTCATTATGTGAATAATTTTAAAATCTTAGCTCAAACGGCTGCAAAACCTGTTTGCCCAGCACGGGGATATTGAGTTCTATAAGATAAAGCCATAAACATGTGTTTCTGAGTCTTCTATCAAAAGTTACAGCGATTTATATGAAGTTGTTCAAAAGCGCTTTATTTCGCCAAGACAATGCGTTTCTCACTGTTACATGCATTTGAATGGGAAACTCGCCCGAAACAAAGTATAGGTTTTCATTATGTGAATAATTTTAAAATCTTAGCTCAAACGGCTGCAAAACCTGTTTGCCCAGCACGGGGATATTGAGTTCTATAAGATAAAGCCATAAACATGTTTGTCTGAGTCTTCTATCAAAAGTTACAGCGATTTATATGAAGTTGTACGAAAACGCTTTATTTCGCCAAGACAATGCGTTTCTCACTGTTACATGCATTTGAATGGGAAACTCGCCCGAAACAAAGTATAGGTTTTCATTATGTGAATAATTTTAAAATCTTAGCTCAAACGGCTGCAAAACCTGTTTGCCCAGCACGGGGATATTGAGTTCTATAAGATAAAGCCATAAACATGTGTTTCTGAGTCTTCTATCAAAAGTTACAGCGATTTATATGAAGTTGTTCAAAAGCGCTTTATTTCGCCAAGACAATGCGTTTCTCACTGTTACATGCATTTGAATGGGAAACTCGCCCGAAACAAAGTATAGGTTTTCATTATGTGAATAATTTTAAAATCTTAGCTCAAACGGCTGCAAAACCTGTTTGCCCAGCACGGGGATATTGAGTTCTATAAGATAAAGCCATAAACATGTTTGTCTGAGTCTTCTATCAAAAGTTACAGCGATTTATATGAAGTTGTACGAAAATGCTTTCTTTCGCCAAGACAGTGTGTTTCTCACTGTTACATGCATTTGAATGGGAAACTCGCCCGAGACAAAGTATAGGTTTTCATTATGTGAATAATTTTAAAATCTTAGCTCAAACGGCTGCAAAACCTGTTTGCCCAGCACGGGGATGTTGAGTTCTATAAGATAAAGCCATAAACATGTGTTTCTGAGTCTTCTATCAAAAGTTACAGCGATTTATATGAAGTTGTACGAAAATGCTTTCTTTCGCCAAGACAGTGTGTTTCTCACTGTTACATGCATTTGAATGGGAAACTCGCCCGAGACAAAGTATAGGTTTTCATTATGTGAATAATTTTAAAATCTTAGCTCAAACGGCTGCAAAACCTGTTTGCCCAGCACGGGGATATTGAGTTCTATAAGATAAAGCCATAAACACGTGTTTCTGAGTCTTCTATCAAAAGTTACAGCGATTTATATGAAGTTGTACGAAAACGCTTTATTTCGCCAAGACAGTGTGTTTCTCACTG
Organism: Rhamphochromis sp. 'chilingali'; assembly: GCF_963969265.1. NCBI lineage: Eukaryota > Metazoa > Chordata > Actinopteri > Cichliformes > Cichlidae > Rhamphochromis > Rhamphochromis sp. 'chilingali'. The sequence goes on from NC_137932.1 coordinate 29,476,614, forward strand.
TTACATGCATTTGAATGGGAAACTCGCCCGAGACAAAGTATAGGTTTTCATTATGTGAATAATTTTAAAATCTTAGCTCAAACGGCTGCAAAACCTGTTTGCCCAGCACGGGGATATTGAGTTCTATAAGATAAAGCCATAAACATGTGTTTCTGAGTCTTCTATCAAAAGTTACAGCGATTTATATGAAGTTGTTCAAAAGCGCTTTATTTCGCCAAGACAGTGTGTTTCTCACTGTTACATGCATTTGAATGGGAAACTCGCCTGAAACAAAGTATAGGTTTTCATTATGTGAATAATTTTAAAATCTTAGCTCAAACGGCTGCAAAACCTGTTTGCCCAGCACGGGGATATTGAGTTCTATAAGATAAAGCCATAAACATGTTTGTCTGAGTCTTCTATCAAAAGTTACAGCGATTTATATGAAGTTGTACGAAAATGCTTTATTTCGCCAAGACAATGCGTTTCTCACTGTTACATGCATTTGAATGGGAAACTCGCCCGAAACAAAGTATAGGTTTTCATTATGTGAATAATTTTAAAATCTTAGCTCAAACGGCTGCAAAACCTGTTTGCCCAGCACGGGGATATTGAGTTCTATAAGATAAAGCCATAAACATGTTTGTCTGAGTCTTCTATCAAAAGTTACAGCGATTTATATGAAGTTGTACAAAAATGCTTTCTTTCGCCAAGACAATGCGTTTCTCACTGTTACATGCATCTGAATGGGAAACTCGCCTGAAACAAAGTATAGGTTTTCATTATGTGAATAATTTTAAAATCTTAGCTCAAACGGCTGCAAAACCTGTTTGCCCAGCACGGGGATATTGAGTTCTATAAGATAAAGCCATAAACATGTGTTTCTGAGTCTTCTATCAAAAGTTACAGCGATTTATATGAAGTTGTTCAAAAGCGCTTTATTTCGCCAAGACAGTGTGTTTCTCACTGTTACATGCATTTGAATGGGAAACTCGCCTGAAACAAAGTATAGGTTTTCATTATGTGAATAATTTTAAAATCTTAGCTCAAACGGCTGCAAAACCTGTTTGCCCAGCACGGGGATATTGAGTTCTATAAGATAAAGCCATAAACATGTGTTTCTGAGTCTTCTATCAAAAGTTACAGCGATTTATATGAAGTTGTACAAAAATGCTTTCTTTCGCCAAGACAATGCGTTTCTCACTGTTACATGCATTTGAATGGGAAACTCGCCTGAAACAAAGTATAGGTTTTCATTATGTGAATAATTTTAAAATCTTAGCTCAAACGGCTGCAAAACCTGTTTGCCCAGCACGGGGATATTGAGTTCTATAAGATAAAGCCATAAACATGTGTTTCTGAGTCTTCTATCAAAAGTTACAGCGATTTATATGAAGTTGTACGAAAATGCTTTCTTTCGCCAAGACAGTGTGTTTCTCACTGTTACATGCATTTGAATGGGAAACTCGCCCGAGACAAAGTATAGGTTTTCATTATGTGAATAATTTTAAAATCTTAGCTCAAACGGCTGCAAAACCTGTTTGCCCAGCACGGGGATATTGAGTTCTATAAGATAAAGCCATAAACATGTGTTTCTGAGTCTTCTATCAAAAGTTACAGCGATTTATATGAAGTTGTACGAAAACGCTTTATTTCGCCAAGACAGTGTGTTTCTCACTGTTACATGCATTTGAATGGGAAACTCGCCCGAGACAAAGTATAGGTTTTCATTATGTGAATAATTTTAAAATCTTAGCTCAAACGGCTGCAAAACCTGTTTGCCCAGCACGGGGATATTGAGTTCTATAAGATAAAGCCATAAACATGTGTTTCTGAGTCTTCTATCAAAAGTTACAGCGATTTATATGAAGTTGTACGAAAACGCTTTATTTCGCCAAGACAGTGTGTTTCTCACTGTTACATGCATTTGAATGGGAAACTCGCCCGAGACAAAGTATAGGTTTTCATTATGTGAATAATTTTAAAATCTTAGCTCAAACGGCTGCAAAACCTGTTTGCCCAGCACGGGGATATTGAGTTCTATAAGATAAAGCCATAAACATGTTTGTCTGAGTCTTCTATCAAAAGTTACAGCGATTTATATGAAGTTGTACGAAAATGCTTTCTTTCGCCAAGACAGTGTGTTTCTCACTGTTACATGCATTTGAATGGGAAACTCGCCCGAGACAAAGTATAGGTTTTCATTATGTGAATAATTTTAAAATCTTAGCTCAAACGGCTGCAAAACCTGTTTGCCCAGCACGGGGATATTGAGTTCTATAAGATAAAGCCATAAACACGTGTTTCTGAGTCTTCTATCAAAAGTTACAGCGATTTATATGAAGTTGTACGAAAACGCTTTATTTCGCCAAGACAGTGTGTTTCTCACTGTTACATGCATTTGAATGGGAAACTCGCCCGAGACAAAGTATAGGTTTTCATTATGTGAATAATTTTAAAATCTTAGCTCAAACGGCTGCAAAACCTGTTTGCCCAGCACGGGGATATTGAGTTCTATAAGATAAAGCCATAAACATGTTTGTCTGAGTCTTCTATCAAAAGTTACAGCGATTTATATGAAGTTGTTCAAAAGCGCTTTATTTCGCCAAGACAGTGTGTTTCTCACTGTTACATGCATTTGAATGGGAAACTCGCCTGAAACAAAGTATAGGTTTTCATTATGTGAATAATTTTAAAATCTTAGCTCAAACGGCTGCAAAACCTGTTTGCCCAGCACGGGGATATTGAGTTCTATAAGATAAAGCCATAAACATGTTTGTCTGAGTCTTCTATCAAAAGTTACAGCGATTTATATGAAGTTGTACGAAAACGCTTTATTTCGCCAAGACAATGCGTTTCTCACTGTTACATGCATTTGAATGGGAAACTCGCCCGAAACAAAGTATAGGTTTTCATTATGTGAATAATTTTAAAATCTTAGCTCAAACGGCTGCAAAACCTGTTTGCCCAGCACGGGGATATTGAGTTCTATAAGATAAAGCCATAAACATGTTTGTCTGAGTCTTCTATCAAAAGTTACAGCGATTTATATGAAGTTGTACAAAAATGCTTTCTTTCGCCAAGACAATGCGTTTCTCACTGTTACATGCATCTGAATGGGAAACTCGCCTGAAACAAAGTATAGGTTTTCATTATGTGAATAATTTTAAAATCTTAGCTCAAACGGCTGCAAAACCTGTTTGCCCAGCACGGGGATATTGAGTTCTATAAGATAAAGCCATAAACATGTGTTTCTGAGTCTTCTATCAAAAGTTACAGCGATTTATATGAAGTTGTTCAAAAGCGCTTTATTTCGCCAAGACAGTGTGTTTCTCACTGTTACATGCATTTGAATGGGAAACTCGCCTGAAACAAAGTATAGGTTTTCATTATGTGAATAATTTTAAAATCTTAGCTCAAACGGCTGCAAAACCTGTTTGCCCAGCACGGGGATATTGAGTTCTATAAGATAAAGCCATAAACATGTTTGTCTGAGTCTTCTATCAAAAGTTACAGCGATTTATATGAAGTTGTACAAAAATGCTTTCTTTCGCCAAGACAATGCGTTTCTCACTGTTACATGCATCTGAATGGGAAACTCGCCTGAAACAAAGTATAGGTTTTCATTATGTGAATAATTTTAAAATCTTAGCTCAAACGGCTGCAAAACCTGTTTGCCCAGCACGGGGATATTGAGTTCTATAAGATAAAGCCATAAACATGTGTTTCTGAGTCTTCTATCAAAAGTTACAGCGATTTATATGAAGTTGTTCAAAAGCGCTTTATTTCGCCAAGACAGTGTGTTTCTCACTGTTACATGCATTTGAATGGGAAACTCGCCTGAAACAAAGTATAGGTTTTCATTATGTGAATAATTTTAAAATCTTAGCTCAAACGGCTGCAAAACCTGTTTGCCCAGCACGGGGATATTGAGTTCTATAAGATAAAGCCATAAACATGTTTGTCTGAGTCTTCTATCAAAAGTTACAGCGATTTATATGAAGTTGTACGAAAACGCTTTATTTCGCCAAGACAATGCGTTTCTCACTGTTACATGCATTTGAATGGGAAACTCGCCCGAAACAAAGTATAGGTTTTCATTATGTGAATAATTTTAAAATCTTAGCTCAAACGGCTGCAAAACCTGTTTGCCCAGCACGGGGATATTGAGTTCTATAAGATAAAGCCATAAACATGTGTTTCTGAGTCTTCTATCAAAAGTTACAGCGATTTATATGAAGTTGTTCAAAAGCGCTTTATTTCGCCAAGACAATGCGTTTCTCACTGTTACATGCATTTGAATGGGAAACTCGCCCGAAACAAAGTATAGGTTTTCATTATGTGAATAATTTTAAAATCTTAGCTCAAACGGCTGCAAAACCTGTTTGCCCAGCACGGGGATATTGAGTTCTATAAGATAAAGCCATAAACATGTTTGTCTGAGTCTTCTATCAAAAGTTACAGCGATTTATATGAAGTTGTACGAAAACGCTTTATTTCGCCAAGACAATGCGTTTCTCACTGTTACATGCATTTGAATGGGAAACTCGCCCGAAACAAAGTATAGGTTTTCATTATGTGAATAATTTTAAAATCTTAGCTCAAACGGCTGCAAAACCTGTTTGCCCAGCACGGGGATATTGAGTTCTATAAGATAAAGCCATAAACATGTGTTTCTGAGTCTTCTATCAAAAGTTACAGCGATTTATATGAAGTTGTTCAAAAGCGCTTTATTTCGCCAAGACAATGCGTTTCTCACTGTTACATGCATTTGAATGGGAAACTCGCCCGAAACAAAGTATAGGTTTTCATTATGTGAATAATTTTAAAATCTTAGCTCAAACGGCTGCAAAACCTGTTTGCCCAGCACGGGGATATTGAGTTCTATAAGATAAAGCCATAAACATGTTTGTCTGAGTCTTCTATCAAAAGTTACAGCGATTTATATGAAGTTGTACGAAAATGCTTTCTTTCGCCAAGACAGTGTGTTTCTCACTGTTACATGCATTTGAATGGGAAACTCGCCCGAGACAAAGTATAGGTTTTCATTATGTGAATAATTTTAAAATCTTAGCTCAAACGGCTGCAAAACCTGTTTGCCCAGCACGGGGATGTTGAGTTCTATAAGATAAAGCCATAAACATGTGTTTCTGAGTCTTCTATCAAAAGTTACAGCGATTTATATGAAGTTGTACGAAAATGCTTTCTTTCGCCAAGACAGTGTGTTTCTCACTGTTACATGCATTTGAATGGGAAACTCGCCCGAGACAAAGTATAGGTTTTCATTATGTGAATAATTTTAAAATCTTAGCTCAAACGGCTGCAAAACCTGTTTGCCCAGCACGGGGATATTGAGTTCTATAAGATAAAGCCATAAACACGTGTTTCTGAGTCTTCTATCAAAAGTTACAGCGATTTATATGAAGTTGTACGAAAACGCTTTATTTCGCCAAGACAGTGTGTTTCTCACTGTTACATGCATTTGAATGGGAAACTCGCCCGAGACAAAGTATAGGTTTTCATTATGTGAATAATTTTAAAATCTTAGCTCAAACGGCTGCAAAACCTGTTTGCCCAGCACGGGGATATTGAGTTCTATAAGATAAAGCCATAAACATGTGTTTCTGAGTCTTCTATCAAAAGTTACAGCGATTTATATGAAGTTGTTCAAAAGCGCTTTATTTCGCCAAGACAGTGTGTTTCTCACTGTTACATGCATTTGAATGGGAAACTCGCCTGAAACAAAGTATAGGTTTTCATTATGTGAATAATTTTAAAATCTTAGCTCAAACGGCTGCAAAACCTGTTTGCCCAGCACGGGGATATTGAGTTCTATAAGATAAAGCCATAAACATGTTTGTCTGAGTCTTCTATCAAAAGTTACAGCGATTTATATGAAGTTGTACGAAAATGCTTTATTTCGCCAAGACAATGCGTTTCTCACTGTTACATGCATTTGAATGGGAAACTCGCCCGAAACAAAGTATAGGTTTTCATTATGTGAATAATTTTAAAATCTTAGCTCAAACGGCTGCAAAACCTGTTTGCCCAGCACGGGGATATTGAGTTCTATAAGATAAAGCCATAAACATGTTTGTCTGAGTCTTCTATCAAAAGTTACAGCGATTTATATGAAGTTGTACAAAAATGCTTTCTTTCGCCAAGACAATGCGTTTCTCACTGTTACATGCATCTGAATGGGAAACTCGCCTGAAACAAAGTATAGGTTTTCATTATGTGAATAATTTTAAAATCTTAGCTCAAACGGCTGCAAAACCTGTTTGCCCAGCACGGGGATATTGAGTTCTATAAGATAAAGCCATAAACATGTGTTTCTGAGTCTTCTATCAAAAGTTACAGCGATTTATATGAAGTTGTTCAAAAGCGCTTTATTTCGCCAAGACAGTGTGTTTCTCACTGTTACATGCATTTGAATGGGAAACTCGCCTGAAACAAAGTATAGGTTTTCATTATGTGAATAATTTTAAAATCTTAGCTCAAACGGCTGCAAAACCTGTTTGCCCAGCACGGGGATATTGAGTTCTATAAGATAAAGCCATAAACATGTGTTTCTGAGTCTTCTATCAAAAGTTACAGCGATTTATATGAAGTTGTACAAAAATGCTTTCTTTCGCCAAGACAATGCGTTTCTCACTGTTACATGCATTTGAATGGGAAACTCGCCTGAAACAAAGTATAGGTTTTCATTATGTGAATAATTTTAAAATCTTAGCTCAAACGGCTGCAAAACCTGTTTGCCCAGCACGGGGATATTGAGTTCTATAAGATAAAGCCATAAACATGTGTTTCTGAGTCTTCTATCAAAAGTTACAGCGATTTATATGAAGTTGTACGAAAATGCTTTCTTTCGCCAAGACAGTGTGTTTCTCACTGTTACATGCATTTGAATGGGAAACTCGCCCGAGACAAAGTATAGGTTTTCATTATGTGAATAATTTTAAAATCTTAGCTCAAACGGCTGCAAAACCTGTTTGCCCAGCACGGGGATATTGAGTTCTATAAGATAAAGCCATAAACATGTGTTTCTGAGTCTTCTATCAAAAGTTACAGCGATTTATATGAAGTTGTACGAAAACGCTTTATTTCGCCAAGACAGTGTGTTTCTCACTGTTACATGCATTTGAATGGGAAACTCGCCCGAGACAAAGTATAGGTTTTCATTATGTGAATAATTTTAAAATCTTAGCTCAAACGGCTGCAAAACCTGTTTGCCCAGCACGGGGATATTGAGTTCTATAAGATAAAGCCATAAACATGTGTTTCTGAGTCTTCTATCAAAAGTTACAGCGATTTATATGAAGTTGTACGAAAACGCTTTATTTCGCCAAGACAGTGTGTTTCTCACTGTTACATGCATTTGAATGGGAAACTCGCCCGAGACAAAGTATAGGTTTTCATTATGTGAATAATTTTAAAATCTTAGCTCAAACGGCTGCAAAACCTGTTTGCCCAGCACGGGGATATTGAGTTCTATAAGATAAAGCCATAAACATGTTTGTCTGAGTCTTCTATCAAAAGTTACAGCGATTTATATGAAGTTGTACGAAAATGCTTTCTTTCGCCAAGACAGTGTGTTTCTCACTGTTACATGCATTTGAATGGGAAACTCGCCCGAGACAAAGTATAGGTTTTCATTATGTGAATAATTTTAAAATCTTAGCTCAAACGGCTGCAAAACCTGTTTGCCCAGCACGGGGATATTGAGTTCTATAAGATAAAGCCATAAACACGTGTTTCTGAGTCTTCTATCAAAAGTTACAGCGATTTATATGAAGTTGTACGAAAACGCTTTATTTCGCCAAGACAGTGTGTTTCTCACTGTTACATGCATTTGAATGGGAAACTCGCCCGAGACAAAGTATAGGTTTTCATTATGTGAATAATTTTAAAATCTTAGCTCAAACGGCTGCAAAACCTGTTTGCCCAGCACGGGGATATTGAGTTCTATAAGATAAAGCCATAAACATGTTTGTCTGAGTCTTCTATCAAAAGTTACAGCGATTTATATGAAGTTGTACGAAAACGCTTTATTTCGCCAAGACAATGCGTTTCTCACTGTTACATGCATTTGAATGGGAAACTCGCCCGAAACAAAGTATAGGTTTTCATTATGTGAATAATTTTAAAATCTTAGCTCAAACGGCTGCAAAACCTGTTTGCCCAGCACGGGGATATTGAGTTCTATAAGATAAAGCCATAAACATGTTTGTCTGAGTCTTCTATCAAAAGTTACAGCGATTTATATGAAGTTGTACAAAAATGCTTTCTTTCGCCAAGACAATGCGTTTCTCACTGTTACATGCATCTGAATGGGAAACTCGCCTGAAACAAAGTATAGGTTTTCATTATGTGAATAATTTTAAAATCTTAGCTCAAACGGCTGCAAAACCTGTTTGCCCAGCACGGGGATATTGAGTTCTATAAGATAAAGCCATAAACATGTGTTTCTGAGTCTTCTATCAAAAGTTACAGCGATTTATATGAAGTTGTTCAAAAGCGCTTTATTTCGCCAAGACAGTGTGTTTCTCACTGTTACATGCATTTGAATGGGAAACTCGCCTGAAACAAAGTATAGGTTTTCATTATGTGAATAATTTTAAAATCTTAGCTCAAACGGCTGCAAAACCTGTTTGCCCAGCACGGGGATATTGAGTTCTATAAGATAAAGCCATAAACATGTGTTTCTGAGTCTTCTATCAAAAGTTACAGCGATTTATATGAAGTTGTACGAAAACGCTTTATTTCGCCAAGACAGTGTGTTTCTCACTGTTACATGCATTTGAATGGGAAACTCGCCCGAGACAAAGTATAGGTTTTCATTATGTGAATAATTTTAAAATCTTAGCTCAAACGGCTGCAAAACCTGTTTGCCCAGCACGGGGATATTGAGTTCTATAAGATAAAGCCATAAACATGTTTGTCTGAGTCTTCTATCAAAAGTTACAGCGATTTATATGAAGTTGTACAAAAATGCTTTCTTTCGCCAAGACAATGCGTTTCTCACTGTTACATGCATCTGAATGGGAAACTCGCCTGAAACAAAGTATAGGTTTTCATTATGTGAATAATTTTAAAATCTTAGCTCAAACGGCTGCAAAACCTGTTTGCCCAGCACGGGGATATTGAGTTCTATAAGATAAAGCCATAAACATGTTTGTCTGAGTCTTCTATCAAAAGTTACAGCGATTTATATGAAGTTGTACAAAAATGCTTTCTTTCGCCAAGACAATGCGTTTCTCACTGTTACATGCATCTGAATGGGAAACTCGCCTGAAACAAAGTATAGGTTTTCATTATGTGAATAATTTTAAAATCTTAGCTCAAACGGCTGCAAAACCTGTTTGCCCAGCACGGGGATATTGAGTTCTATAAGATAAAGCCATAAACATGTGTTTCTGAGTCTTCTATCAAAAGTTACAGCGATTTATATGAAGTTGTTCAAAAGCGCTTTATTTCGCCAAGACAGTGTGTTTCTCACTGTTACATGCATTTGAATGGGAAACTCGCCTGAAACAAAGTATAGGTTTTCATTATGTGAATAATTTTAAAATCTTAGCTCAAACGGCTGCAAAACCTGTTTGCCCAGCACGGGGATATTGAGTTCTATAAGATAAAGCCATAAACATGTGTTTCTGAGTCTTCTATCAAAAGTTACAGCGATTTATATGAAGTTGTTCAAAAGCGCTTTATTTCGCCAAGACAGTGTGTTTCTCACTGTTACATGCATTTGAATGGGAAACTCGCCTGAAACAAAGTATAGGTTTTCATTATGTGAATAATTTTAAAATCTTAGCTCAAACGGCTGCAAAACCTGTTTGCCCAGCACGGGGATATTGAGTTCTATAAGATAAAGCCATAAACATGTTTGTCTGAGTCTTCTATCAAAAGTTACAGCGATTTATATGAAGTTGTACGAAAACGCTTTATTTCGCCAAGACAATGCGTTTCTCACTGTTACATGCATTTGAATGGGAAACTCGCCCGAAACAAAGTATAGGTTTTCATTATGTGAATAATTTTAAAATCTTAGCTCAAACGGCTGCAAAACCTGTTTGCCCAGCACGGGGATATTGAGTTCTATAAGATAAAGCCATAAACATGTTTGTCTGAGTCTTCTATCAAAAGTTACAGCGATTTATATGAAGTTGTACAAAAATGCTTTCTTTCGCCAAGACAATGCGTTTCTCACTGTTACATGCATCTGAATGGGAAACTCGCCTGAAACAAAGTATAGGTTTTCATTATGTGAATAATTTTAAAATCTTAGCTCAAACGGCTGCAAAACCTGTTTGCCCAGCACGGGGATATTGAGTTCTATAAGATAAAGCCATAAACATGTGTTTCTGAGTCTTCTATCAAAAGTTACAGCGATTTATATGAAGTTGTACGAAAACGCTTTATTTCGCCAAGACAGTGTGTTTCTCACTGTTACATGCATTTGAATGGGAAACTCGCCCGAGACAAAGTATAGGTTTTCATTATGTGAATAATTTTAAAATCTTAGCTCAAACGGCTGCAAAACCTGTTTGCCCAGCACGGGGATATTGAGTTCTATAAGATAAAGCCATAAACATGTTTGTCTGAGTCTTCTATCAAAAGTTACAGCGATTTATATGAAGTTGTACAAAAATGCTTTCTTTCGCCAAGACAATGCGTTTCTCACTGTTACATGCATCTGAATGGGAAACTCGCCTGAAACAAAGTATAGGTTTTCATTATGTGAATAATTTTAAAATCTTAGCTCAAACGGCTGCAAAACCTGTTTGCCCAGCACGGGGATATTGAGTTCTATAAGATAAAGCCATAAACATGTTTGTCTGAGTCTTCTATCAAAAGTTACAGCGATTTATATGAAGTTGTACAAAAATGCTTTCTTTCGCCAAGACAATGCGTTTCTCACTGTTACATGCATCTGAATGGGAAACTCGCCTGAAACAAAGTATAGGTTTTCATTATGTGAATAATTTTAAAATCTTAGCTCAAACGGCTGCAAAACCTGTTTGCCCAGCACGGGGATATTGAGTTCTATAAGATAAAGCCATAAACATGTGTTTCTGAGTCTTCTATCAAAAGTTACAGCGATTTATATGAAGTTGTTCAAAAGCGCTTTATTTCGCCAAGACAGTGTGTTTCTCACTGTTACATGCATTTGAATGGGAAACTCGCCTGAAACAAAGTATAGGTTTTCATTATGTGAATAATTTTAAAATCTTAGCTCAAACGGCTGCAAAACCTGTTTGCCCAGCACGGGGATATTGAGTTCTATAAGATAAAGCCATAAACATGTGTTTCTGAGTCTTCTATCAAAAGTTACAGCGATTTATATGAAGTTGTTCAAAAGCGCTTTATTTCGCCAAGACAGTGTGTTTCTCACTGTTACATGCATTTGAATGGGAAACTCGCCTGAAACAAAGTATAGGTTTTCATTATGTGAATAATTTTAAAATCTTAGCTCAAACGGCTGCAAAACCTGTTTGCCCAGCACGGGGATATTGAGTTCTATAAGATAAAGCCATAAACATGTTTGTCTGAGTCTTCTATCAAAAGTTACAGCGATTTATATGAAGTTGTACGAAAACGCTTTATTTCGCCAAGACAATGCGTTTCTCACTGTTACATGCATTTGAATGGGAAACTCGCCCGAAACAAAGTATAGGTTTTCATTATGTGAATAATTTTAAAATCTTAGCTCAAACGGCTGCAAAACCTGTTTGCCCAGCACGGGGATATTGAGTTCTATAAGATAAAGCCATAAACATGTTTGTCTGAGTCTTCTATCAAAAGTTACAGCGATTTATATGAAGTTGTACAAAAATGCTTTCTTTCGCCAAGACAATGCGTTTCTCACTGTTACATGCATCTGAATGGGAAACTCGCCTGAAACAAAGTATAGGTTTTCATTATGTGAATAATTTTAAAATCTTAGCTCAAACGGCTGCAAAACCTGTTTGCCCAGCACGGGGATATTGAGTTCTATAAGATAAAGCCATAAACATGTTTGTCTGAGTCTTCTATCAAAAGTTACAGCGATTTATATGAAGTTGTACAAAAACGCTTTATTTCGCCAAGACAGTGTGTTTCTCACTGTTACATGCATTTGAATGGGAAACTCGCCTGAAACAAAGTATAGGTTTTCATTATGTGAATAATTTTAAAATCTTAGCTCAAACGGCTGCAAAACCTGTTTGCCCAGCACGGGGATATTGAGTTCTATAAGATAAAGCCATAAACATGTTTGTCTGAGTCTTCTATCAAAAGTTACAGCGATTTATATGAAGTTGTACGAAAACGCTTTATTTCGCCAAGACAGTGTGTTTCTCACTGTTACATGCATTTGAATGGGAAACTCGCCCGAGACAAAGTATAGGTTTTCATTATGTGAATAATTTTAAAATCTTAGCTCAAACGGCTGCAAAACCTGTTTGCCCAGCACGGGGATATTGAGTTCTATAAGATAAAGCCATAAACATGTGTTTCTGAGTCTTCTATCAAAAGTTACAGCGATTTATATGAAGTTGTTCAAAAGCGCTTTATTTCGCCAAGACAGTGTGTTTCTCACTGTTACATGCATTTGAATGGGAAACTCGCCTGAAACAAAGTATAGGTTTTCATTATGTGAATAATTTTAAAATCTTAGCTCAAACGGCTGCAAAACCTGTTTGCCCAGCACGGGGATATTGAGTTCTATAAGATAAAGCCATAAACATGTTTGTCTGAGTCTTCTATCAAAAGTTACAGCGATTTATATGAAGTTGTACGAAAATGCTTTCTTTCGCCAAGACAGTGTGTTTCTCACTGTTACATGCATTTGAATGGGAAACTCGCCCGAGACAAAGTATAGGTTTTCATGATGTGAATAATTTTAAAATCTTAGCTCAAACGGCTGCAAAACCTGTTTGCCCAGCACGGGGATATTGAGTTCTATAAGATAAAGCCATAAACATGTGTTTCTGAGTCTTCTATCAAAAGTTACAGCGATTTATATGAAGTTGTACGAAAACGCTTTATTTCGCCAAGACAGTGTGTTTCTCACTGTTACATGCATTTGAATGGGAAACTCGCCCGAGACAAAGTATAGGTTTTCATTATGTGAATAATTTTAAAATCTTAGCTCAAACGGCTGCAAAACCTGTTTGCCCAGCACGGGGATATTGAGTTCTATAAGATAAAGCCATAAACATGTTTGTCTGAGTCTTCTATCAAAAGTTACAGCGATTTATATGAAGTTGTTCAAAAGCGCTTTATTTCGCCAAGACAGTGTGTTTCTCACTGTTACATGCATTTGAATGGGAAACTCGCCTGAAACAAAGTATAGGTTTTCATTATGTGAATAATTTTAAAATCTTAGCTCAAACGGCTGCAAAACCTGTTTGCCCAGCACGGGGATATTGAGTTCTATAAGATAAAGCCATAAACATGTTTGTCTGAGTCTTCTATCAAAAGTTACAGCGATTTATATGAAGTTGTACAAAAATGCTTTCTTTCGCCAAGACAATGCGTTTCTCACTGTTACATGCATCTGAATGGGAAACTCGCCTGAAACAAAGTATAGGTTTTCATTATGTGAATAATTTTAAAATCTTAGCTCAAACGGCTGCAAAACCTGTTTGCCCAGCACGGGGATATTGAGTTCTATAAGATACAGCCATAAACATGTTTGTCTGAGTCTTCTATCAAAAGTTACAGCGATTTATATGAAGTTGTACAAAAATGCTTTCTTTCGCCAAGACAATGCGTTTCTCACTGTTACATGCATCTGAATGGGAAACTCGCCTGAAACAAAGTATAGGTTTTCATTATGTGAATAATTTTAAAATCTTAGCTCAAACGGCTGCAAAACCTGTTTGCCCAGCACGGGGATATTGAGTTCTATAAGATAAAGCCATAAACATGTGTTTCTGAGTCTTCTATCAAAAGTTACAGCGATTTATATGAAGTTGTTCAAAAGCGCTTTATTTCGCCAAGACAGTGTGTTTCTCACTGTTACATGCATTTGAATGGGAAACTCGCCTGAAACAAAGTATAGGTTTTCATTATGTGAATAATTTTAAAATCTTAGCTCAAACAGCTGCAAATCCTGTTTTCCCAGCACGGGGACATTGAGTTCTATAAGATAAAGCCATAAACATGTTTGTCTGAGTCTTCTATCAAAAGTTACAGCTATTTATATGAAGTTGTACAAAAACGCTTTCTTTCGCCAAGACAGTGCGTTTCTCACTGTTACATGCATTTGAATGGGGAACTCGACCGAAACAAAGTATAGGTTTTCATTATGTGTATAACTTGAAAATCTTACCTCAAACAGCTGCAAAACCTGATTTCCCAGCACGGGGACCTTGAGTTCTATAAGATAAAGCCATAAACATGTTTGTCTGAGTCTTATATCAAAAGTTACAGCTATTTATATGAAGTTGTACAAAAACGCTTTCTTTCGCCAAGACAGTGCGTTTCTCACTGTTACATGCATTTGAATGGGGAACTCGACCGAAACAAAGTATAGGTTTTCATTATGTGTATAACTTGAAAATCTTAGCTCAAACAGCTGCAAAACCTGATTTCCCAGCACGGGGACCTTGAGTTCTATAAGATAAAGCCATAAACATGTGTATCCGAATCTTCTATCAAAAGTTACAGCTATTTATATGAAGTTGTACGAAAACGCTTTCTTTCGCCAAGACAGTGCGTTTCTCACTGTTACATGCATTTGAATGGGGAACTCGCCCGAAACAAAGTATAGGTTTTCATTATGTGAAAATCTTAGCTCAAACAGCTGCAAATCCTGTTTTCCCAGCACGGGGACCTTGAATTCTATAAGATAAAGCCATAAACATGTTTGTCTGAGTCTTATATCAAAAGTTACAGCTATTTATATGAAGTTGTACAAAAACGCTTTCTTTCGCCAAGACAGTGCGTTTCTCACTGTTACATGCATTTGAATGGGGAACTCGACCGAAACAAAGTATAGGTTTTCATTATGTGTATAACTTGAAAATCTTAGCTCAAACAGCTGCAAAACCTGTTTTCCCAGCACGGGGACCTTGAGTTCTATAAGATAAAGCCATAAACATGTTTGTCTGAGTCTTTTATCAAAAGTTACAGCTATTTATATGAAGTTGTACAAAAACGCTTTCTTTCGCCAAGACAGTGCGTTTCTCACTGTTACATGCATTTGAATGGGGAACTCGACCGAAACAAAGTATAGGTTATCATTATGTGTATAATTTTAAAATCTTAGCTCAAACGGCTGCAAATCCTGTTTTCCCAGCACGGGGATATTGAGTTCTATAAGATAAAGCCATAAACATGTGTATCCGAATCTTCTATCAAAAGTTACAGCTATTTATATGAAGTTGTACAAAAACGCTTTCTTTCGCCAAGACAGTGCGTTTCTCACTGTTACATGCATTTGAATGGGGAACTCGCCCGAAACAAAGTATAGGTTTTCATTATGTGTATAACTTGGAAATCTTAGCTCAAACAGCTGCAAATCCTGTTTTCCCAGCACGGGGATATTGAGTTCTATAAGATAAAGCCATAAACATGTGTATCCGAATCTTCTATCAAAAGTTACAGCTATTTATATGAAGTTGTACAAAAACGCTTTCTTTCGCCAAGACAGTGCGTTTCTCACTGTTACATGCATTTGAATGGGGAACTCGCCCGAAACAAAGTATAGGTTTTCATTATGTGAAAATCTTAGCTCAAACAGCTGCAAATCCTGTTTTCCCAGCACGGGGACCTTGAGTTCTATAAGATAAAGCCATAAACATGTTTGTCTGAGTCTTATATCAAAAGTTACAGCTATTTATATGAAGTTGTACAAAAACGCTTTCTTTCGCCAAGACAGTGCGTTTCTCACTGTTACATGCATTTGAATGGGGAACTCGACCGAAACAAAGTATAGGTTTTCATTATGTGTATAACTTGAAAATCTTAGCTCAAACAGCTGCAAAACCTGTTTTCCCAGCACGGGGACCTTGAGTTCTATAAGATAAAGCCATAAACATGTTTGTCTGAGTCTTTTATCAAAAGTTACAGCTATTTATATGAAGTTGTACAAAAACGCTTTCTTTCGCCAAGACAGTGCGTTTCTCACTGTTACATGCATTTGAATGGGGAACTCGACCGAAACAAAGTATAGGTTTTCATTATGTGTATAACTTGGAAATCTTAGCTCAAACAGCTGCAAATCCTGTTTTCCCAGCACGGGGACCTTGAGTTCTATAAGATAAAGCCATAAACATGTTTGTCTGAGTCTTCTATCAAAAGTTACAGCTATTTATATGAAGTTGTACAAAAACGCTTTCTTTCGCCAAGACAGTGCGTTTCTCACTGTTACATGCATTTGAATGGGGAACTCGACCGAAACAAAGTATAGGTTTTCATTATGTGTATAACTTGAAAATCTTAGCTCAAACAGCTGCAAAACCTGTTTTCCCAGCACGGGGACCTTGAGTTCTATAAGATAAAGCCATAAACATGTTTGTCTGAGTCTTTTATCAAAAGTTACAGCTATTTATATGAAGTTGTACAAAAACGCTTTCTTTCGCCAAGACAGTGCGTTTCTCACTGTTACATGCATTTGAATGGGGAACTCGACCGAAACAAAGTATAGGTTATCATTATGTGTATAATTTTAAAATCTTAGCTCAAACGGCTGCAAATCCTGTTTTCCCAGCACGGGGATATTGAGTTCTATAAGATAAAGCCATAAACATGTGTATCCGAATCTTCTATCAAAAGTTACAGCTATTTATATGAAGTTGTACAAAAACGCTTTATTTCGCCAAGACAGTGCGTTTCTCACTGTTACATGCATTTGAATGGGGAACTCGCCCGAAACAAAGTATAGGTTTTCATTATGTGTATAACTTGGAAATCTTAGCTCAAACAGCTGCAAATCCTGTTTTCCCAGCACGGGGATATTGAGTTCTATAAGATAAAGCCATAAACATGTGTATCCGAATCTTCTATCAAAAGTTACAGCTATTTATATGAAGTTGTACAAAAACGCTTTCTTTCGCCAAGACAGTGCGTTTCTCACTGTTACATGCATTTGAATGGGGAACTCGCCCGAAACAAAGTATAGGTTTTCATTATGTGAAAATCTTAGCTCAAACAGCTGCAAATCCTGTTTTCCCAGCACGGGGACCTTGAGTTCTATAAGATAAAGCCATAAACATGTTTGTCTGAGTCTTTTATCAAAAGTTACAGCTATTTATATGAAGTTGTACAAAAACGCTTTCTTTCGCCAAGACAGTGCGTTTCTCACTGTTACATGCATTTGAATGGGGAACTCGACCGAAACAAAGTATAGGTTATCATTATGTGTATAATTTTAAAATCTTAGCTCAAACGGCTGCAAATCCTGTTTTCCCAGCACGGGGATATTGAGTTCTATAAGATAAAGCCATAAACATGTGTATCCGAATCTTCTATCAAAAGTTACAGCTATTTATATGAAGTTGTACAAAAACGCTTTATTTCGCCAAGACAGTGCGTTTCTCACTGTTACATGCATTTGAATGGGGAACTCGCCCGAAACAAAGTATAGGTTTTCATTATGTGTATAACTTGGAAATCTTAGCTCAAACAGCTGCAAATCCTGTTTTCCCAGCACGGGGATATTGAGTTCTATAAGATAAAGCCATAAACATGTGTATCCGAATCTTCTATCAAAAGTTACAGCTATTTATATGAAGTTGTACAAAAACGCTTTCTTTCGCCAAGACAGTGCGTTTCTCACTGTTACATGCATTTGAATGGGGAACTCGCCCGAAACAAAGTATAGGTTTTCATTATGTGAAAATCTTAGCTCAAACAGCTGCAAATCCTGTTTTCCCAGCACGGGGACCTTGAGTTCTATAAGATAAAGCCATAAACATGTTTGTCTGAGTCTTATATCAAAAGTTACAGCTATTTATATGAAGTTGTACAAAAACGCTTTCTTTCGCCAAGACAGTGCGTTTCTCACTGTTACATGCATTTGAATGGGGAACTCGACCGAAACAAAGTATAGGTTTTCATTATGTGTATAACTTGAAAATCTTAGCTCAAACAGCTGCAAAACCTGTTTGCCCAGCACGGGGACCTTGAGTTCTATAAGATAAAGCCATAAACATGTTTGTCTGAGTCTTATATCAAAAGTTACAGCTATTTATATGAAGTTGTACAAAAACGCTTTCTTTCGCCAAGACAGTGCGTTTCTCACTGTTACATGCATTTGAATGGGGAACTCGACCGAAACAAAGTATAGGTTTTCATTATGTGTATAACTTGAAAATCTTAGCTCAAACAGCTGCAAAACCTGTTTTCCCAGCACGGGGACCTTGAGTTCTATAAGATAAAGCCATAAACATGTTTGTCTGAGTCTTTTATCAAAAGTTACAGCTATTTATATGAAGTTGTACAAAAACGCTTTCTTTCGCCAAGACAGTGCGTTTCTCACTGTTACATGCATTTGAATGGGGAACTCGACCGAAACAAAGTATAGGTTTTCATTATGTGTATAACTTGGAAATCTTAGCTCAAACAGCTGCAAATCCTGTTTTCCCAGCACGGGGACCTTGAGTTCTATAAGATAAAGCCATAAACATGTTTGTCTGAGTCTTCTATCAAAAGTTACAGCTATTTATATGAAGTTGTACAAAAACGCTTTCTTTCGCCAAGACAGTGCGTTTCTCACTGTTACATGCATTTGAATGGGGAACTCGACCGAAACAAAGTATAGGTTTTCATTATGTGTATAACTTGAAAATCTTACCTCAAACAGCTGCAAAACCTGATTTCCCAGCACGGGGACCTTGAGTTCTATAAGATAAAGCCATAAACATGTTTGTCTGAGTCTTATATCAAAAGTTACAGCTATTTATATGAAGTTGTACAAAAACGCTTTCTTTCGCCAAGACAGTGCGTTTCTCACTGTTACATGCATTTGAATGGGGAACTCGACCGAAACAAAGTATAGGTTTTCATTATGTGTATAACTTGAAAATCTTAGCTCAAACAGCTGCAAAACCTGATTTCCCAGCACGGGGACCTTGAGTTCTATAAGATAAAGCCATAAACATGTGTATCCGAATCTTCTATCAAAAGTTACAGCTATTTATATGAAGTTGTACGAAAACGCTTTCTTTCGCCAAGACAGTGCGTTTCTCACTGTTACATGCATTTGAATGGGGAACTCGCCCGAAACAAAGTATAGGTTTTCATTATGTGAAAATCTTAGCTCAAACAGCTGCAAATCCTGTTTTCCCAGCACGGGGACCTTGAATTCTATAAGATAAAGCCATAAACATGTTTGTCTGAGTCTTATATCAAAAGTTACAGCTATTTATATGAAGTTGTACAAAAACGCTTTCTTTCGCCAAGACAGTGCGTTTCTCACTGTTACATGCATTTGAATGGGGAACTCGACCGAAACAAAGTATAGGTTTTCATTATGTGTATAACTTGAAAATCTTACCTCAAACAGCTGCAAAACCTGATTTCCCAGCACGGGGACCTTGAGTTCTATAAGATAAAGCCATAAACATGTTTGTCTGAGTCTTATATCAAAAGTTACAGCTATTTATATGAAGTTGTACAAAAACGCTTTCTTTCGCCAAGACAGTGCGTTTCTCACTGTTACATGCATTTGAATGGGGAACTCGACCGAAACAAAGTATAGGTTTTCATTATGTGTATAACTTGGAAATCTTAGCTCAAACAGCTGCAAATCCTGTTTTCCCAGCACGGGGACCTTGAGTTCTATAAGATAAAGCCATAAACATGTTTGTCTGAGTCTTCTATCAAAAGTTACAGCTATTTATATGAAGTTGTACAAAAACGCTTTCTTTCGCCAAGACAGTGCGTTTCTCACTGTTACATGCATTTGAATGGGGAACTCGCCCGAAACAAAGTATAGGTTTTCATTATGTGAAAATCTTAGCTCAAACAGCTGCAAATCCTGTTTTCCCAGCACGGGGACCTTGAGTTCTATAAGATAAAGCCATAAACATGTTTGTCTGAGTCTTATATCAAAAGTTACAGCTATTTATATGAAGTTGTACAAAAACGCTTTCTTTCGCCAAGACAGTGCGTTTCTCACTGTTACATGCATTTGAATGGGGAACTCGCCCGAAACAAAGTATAGGTTTTCATTATGTGTATAACTTGGAAATCTTAGCTCAAACAGCTGCAAATCCTGTTTTCCCAGCACGAGGACCTGGAGTTCTATAAGATAAAGCCATAAACATGTGTATCCGAATCTTCTATCAAAAGTTACAGCTATTTATATGAAGTTGTACAAAAACGCTTTATTTCGCCAAGACAGTGCGTTTCTCACTGTTACATGCATTTGAATGGGGAACTCGCCCGAAACAAAGTATAGGTTTTCATTATGTGAAAATCTTAGCTCAAACAGCTGCAAATCCTGTTTTCCCAGCACGGGGACCTTGAGTTCTATAAGATAAAGCCATAAACATGTTTGTCTGAGTCTTCTATCAAAAGTTACAGCTATTTATATGAAGTTGTACAAAAACGCTTTCTTTCGCCAAGACAGTGCGTTTCTCACTGTTACATGCATTTGAATGGGGAACTCGACCGAAACAAAGTATAGGTTTTCATTATGTGTATAACTTGAAAATCTTAGCTCAAACAGCTGCAAAACCTGTTTTCCCAGCACGGGGACCTTGAGTTCTATAAGATAAAGCCATAAACATGTTTGTCTGAGTCTTCTATCAAAAGTTACAGCTATTTATATGAAGTTGTACAAAAACGCTTTATTTCGCCAAGACAGTGCGTTTCTCACTGTTACATGCATTTGAATGGGGAACTCGCCCGAAACAAAGTATAGGTTTTCATTATGTGAAAATCTTAGCTCAAACAGCTGCAAATCCTGTTTTCCCAGCACGGGGACCTTGAGTTCTATAAGATAAAGCCATAAACATGTGTATCCGAATCTTCTATCAAAAGTTACAGCTATTTATATGAAGTTGTACAAAAACGCTTTCTTTCGCCAAGACAGTGCGTTTCTCACTGTTACATGCATTTGAATGGGGAACTCGACCGAAACAAAGTATAGGTTTTCATTATGTGTATAACTTGAAAATCTTAGCTCAAACAGCTGCAAAACCTGTTTTCCCAGCACGGGGACCTTGAGTTCTATAAGATAAAGCCATAAACATGTTTGTCTGAGTCTTTTATCAAAAGTTACAGCTATTTATATGAAGTTGTACAAAAACGCTTTCTTTCGCCAAAACAGTGCGTTTCTCACTGTTACATGCATTTGAATGGGGAACTCGACCGAAACAAAGTATAGGTTTTCATTATGTGAATAATTTTAAAATCTTAGCTCAAACGGCTGCAAATCCTGTTTTCCCAGCACGGGGATATTGAGTTCTATAAGATAAAGCCATAAACATGTGTATCCGAATCTTCTATCAAAAGTTACAGCTATTTATATGAAGTTGTACAAAAACGCTTTATTTCGCCAAGACAGTGCGTTTCTCACTGTTACATGCATTTGAATGGGGAACTCGCCCGAAACAAAGTATAGGTTTTCATTATGTGTATAACTTGGAAATCTTAGCTCAAACAGCTGCAAATCCTGTTTTCCCAGCACGGAGAACTTGAGTTCTATAAGATAAAGCCATAAACATGTGTATCCGAATCTTCTATCAAAAGTTACAGCGATTTATATGAAGTTGTACAAAAACGCTTTCTTTCGCCAAGACAGTGCGTTTCTCACTGTTACATGCATTTGAATGGGGAACTCGACCGAAACAAAGTATAGGTTTTCATTATGTGTATAACTTGAAAATCTTAGCTCAAACAGCTGCAAAACCTGTTTTCCCAGCACGGGGACCTTGAGTTCTATAAGATAAAGCCATAAACATGTTTGTCTGAGTCTTTTATCAAAAGTTACAGCTATTTATATGAAGTTGTACAAAAACGCTTTCTTTCGCCAAGACAGTGCGTTTCTCACTGTTACATGCATTTGAATGGGGAACTCGACCGAAACAAAGTATAGGTTTTCATTATGTGTATAACTTGAAAATCTTAGCTCAAACAGCTGCAAAACCTGATTTCCCAGGACGGGGACCTTGAGTTCTATAAGATAAAGCCATAAACATGTTTGTCTGAGTCTTATATCAAAAGTTACAGCTATTTATATGAAGTTGTACAAAAACGCTTTCTTTCGCCAAGACAGTGCGTTTCTCACTGTTACATGCATTTGAATGGGGAACTCGACCGAAACAAAGTATAGGTTTTCATTATGTGTATAACTTGAAAATCTTAGCTCAAACAGCTGCAAAACCTGTTTGCCCAGCACGGGGACCTTGAGTTCTATAAGATAAAGCCATAAACATGTTTGTCTGAGTCTTTTATCAAAAGTTACAGCTATTTATATGAAGTTGTACAAAAACGCTTTCTTTCGCCAAGACAGTGCGTTTCTCACTGTTACATGCATTTGAATGGGGAACTCGACCGAAACAAAGTATAGGTTTTCATTATGTGAAAATCTTAGCTCAAACAGCTGCAAATCCTGTTTTCCCAGCACGGGGACCTTGAGTTCTATAAGATAAAGCCATAAACATGTTTGTCTGAGTCTTATATCAAAAGTTACAGCTATTTATATGAAGTTGTACAAAAACGCTTTCTTTCGCCAAGACAGTGCGTTTCTCACTGTTACATGCATTTGAATGGGGAACTCGACCGAAACAAAGTATAGGTTTTCATTATGTGAATAATTTTAAAATCTTAGCTCAAACGGCTACAAAACCTGTTTTCCCAGCACGGGGACCTTGAGTTCTATAAGATGAAGCCATAAACATGTTTGTCTGAGTCTTCTATCAAAAGTTACAGCTATTTATATGAAGTTGTACGAAAAAGCTTTCTTTCGCCAAGACAGTGTGTTTCTCACTGTTACATGCATTTGAATGGGGAACTCGACCGAAACAAAGTATAGGTTTTCATTATGTGTATAACTTGAAAATCTTAGCTCAAACAGCTGCAAAACCTGTTTTCCCAGCACGGGGACCTTGAGTTCTATAAGATAAAGCCATAAACATGTTTGTCTGAGTCTTTTATCAAAAGTTACAGCTATTTATATGAAGTTGTACAAAAACGCTTTCTTTCGCCAAGACAGTGCGTTTCTCACTGTTACATGCATTTGAATGGGGAACTCGACCGAAACAAAGTATAGGTTTTCATTATGTGTATAACTTGAAAATCTTAGCTCAAACAGCTGCAAATCCTGATTTCCCAGCACGGGGACCTTGAGTTCTATAAGATAAAGCCATAAACATGTTTGTCTGAGTCTTATATCAAAAGTTACAGCTATTTATATGAAGTTGTACAAAAACGCTTTCTTTCGCCAAGACAGTGCGTTTCTCACTGTTACATGCATTTGAATGGGGAACTCGACCGAAACAAAGTATAGGTTTTCATTATGTGTATAACTTGAAAATCTTAGCTCAAACAGCTGCAAAACCTGTTTGCCCAGCACGGGGACCTTGAGTTCTATAAGATAAAGCCATAAACATGTTTGTCTGAGTCTTTTATCAAAAGTTACAGCTATTTATATGAAGTTGTACAAAAACGCTTTCTTTCGCCAAGACAGTGCGTTTCTCACTGTTACATGCATTTGAATGGGGAACTCGACCGAAACAAAGTATAGGTTTTCATTATGTGTATAACTTGAAAATCTTAGCTCAAACAGCTGCAAAACCTGATTTCCCAGCACGGGGACCTTGAGTTCTATAAGATAAAGCCATAAACATGTGTATCCGAATCTTCTATCAAAAGTTACAGCTATTTATATGAAGTTGTACAAAAACGCTTTATTTCGCCAAGACAGTGCGTTTCTCACTGTTACATGCATTTGAATGGGGAACTCGACCGAAACAAAGTATAGGTTTTCATTATGTGAAAATCTTAGCTCAAACAGCTGCAAATCCTGTTTTCCCAGCACGGGGACCTTGAGTTCTATAAGATAAAGCCATAAACATGTTTGTCTGAGTCTTATATCAAAAGTTACAGCTATTTATATGAAGTTGTACAAAAACGCTTTCTTTCGCCAAGACAGTGCGTTTCTCACTGTTACATGCATTTGAATGGGGAACTCGACCGAAACAAAGTATAGGTTTTCATTATGTGTATAACTTGAAAATCTTAGCTCAAACAGCTGCAAAACCTGTTTTCCCAGCACGGGGACCTTGAGTTCTATAAGATAAAGCCATAAACATGTTTGTCTGAGTCTTTTATCAAAAGTTACAGCTATTTATATGAAGTTGTACAAAAACGCTTTCTTTCGCCAAGACAGTGCGTTTCTCACTGTTACATGCATTTGAATGGGGAACTCGACCGAAACAAAGTATAGGTTTTCATTATGTGTATAACTTGGAAATCTTAGCTCAAACAGCTGCAAATCCTGTTTTCCCAGCACGGGGACCTTGAGTTCTATAAGATAAAGCCATAAACATGTTTGTCTGAGTCTTCTATCAAAAGTTACAGCTATTTATATGAAGTTGTACAAAAACGCTTTCTTTCGCCAAGACAGTGCGTTTCTCACTGTTACATGCATTTGAATGGGGAACTCGCCCGAAACAAAGTATAGGTTTTCATTATGTGTATAACTTGAAAATCTTAGCTCAAACAGCTGCAAAACCTGTTTTCCCAGCACGGGGACCTTGAGTTCTATAAGATAAAGCCATAAACATGTGTATCCGAATCTTCTATCAAAAGTTACAGCTATTTATATGAAGTTGTACAAAAACGCTTTATTTCGCCAAGACAGTGCGTTTCTCACTGTTACATGCATTTGAATGGGGAACTCGCCCGAAACAAAGTATAGGTTTTCATTATGTGAAAATCTTAGCTCAAACAGCTGCAAATCCTGTTTTCCCAGCACGGGGACCTTGAGTTCTATAAGATAAAGCCATAAACATGTTTGTCTGAGTCTTATATCAAAAGTTACAGCTATTTATATGAAGTTGTACAAAAACGCTTTCTTTCGCCAAGACAGTGCGTTTCTCACTGTTACATGCATTTGAATAGGGAACTCGACCGAAACAAAGTATAGGTTTTCATTATGTGTATAACTTGAAAATCTTAGCTCAAACAGCTGCAAAACCTGTTTTCCCAGCACGGGGACCTTGAGTTCTATAAGATAAAGCCATAAACATGTTTGTCTGAGTCTTTTATCAAAAGTTACAGCTATTTATATGAAGTTGTACAAAAACGCTTTCTTTCGCCAAGACAGTGCGTTTCTCACTGTTACATGCATTTGAATGGGGAACTCGACCGAAACAAAGTATAGGTTTTCATTATGTGAATAATTTTAAAATCTTAGCTCAAACGGCTGCAAATCCTGTTTTCCCAGCACGGGGACCTTGAGTTCTATGAGATAAAGCCATAAACATGTGTATCCGAATCTTCTATCAAAAGTTACAGCTATTTATATGAAGTTGTACAAAAACGCTTTATTTCGCCAAGACAGTGCGTTTCTCACTGTTACATGCATTTGAATGGGGAACTCGCCCGAAACAAAGTATAGGTTTTCATTATGTGTATAACTTGGAAATCTTAGCTCAAACAGCTGCAAATCCTGTTTTCCCAGCACGGGGACCTTGAGTTCTATAAGATAAAGCCATAAACATGTTTGTCTGAGTCTTTTATCAAAAGTTACAGCTATTTATATGAAGTTGTACAAAAACGCTTTATTTCGCCAAGACAGTGCGTTTCTCACTGTTACATGCATTTGAATGGGGAACTCGACCGAAACAAAGTATAGGTTTTCATTATGTGAATAATTTTAAAATCTTAGCTCAAACGGCTGCAAATCCTGTTTTCCCAGCACGGGGACCTTGAGTTCTATAAGATAAAGCCATAAACATGTGTATCCGAATCTTCTATCAAAAGTTACAGCTATTTATATGAAGTTGTACAAAAACGCTTTATTTCGCCAAGACAGTGCGTTTCTCACTGTTACATGCATTTGAATGGGAAACTCGCCCGAGACAAAGTATAGGTTTTCATTATGTGAATAATTTTAAAATCTTAGCTCAAACGGCTGCAAAACCTGTTTGCCCAGCACGGGGATATTGAGTTCTATAAGATAAAGCCATAAACATGTTTGTCTGAGTCTTCTTTCAAAAGTTACAGCGATTTATATGAAGTTGTACGAAAACGCTTTATTTCGCCAAGACAGTGTGTTTCTCACTGTTACATGCATTTGAATGGGAAACTCGCCTGAAACAAAGTATAGGTTTTCATTATGTGAATAATTTTAAAATCTTAGCTCAAACGGCTACAAAACCTGTTTTCCCAGCACGGGGACCTTGAGTTCTATAAGATGAAGCCATAAACATGTTTGTCTGAGTCTTCTATCAAAAGTTACAGCTATTTATATGAAGTTGTACAAAAACGCTTTCTTTCGCCAAGACAGTGTGTTTCTCACTGTTACATGCATTTGAATGGGGAACTCGACCGAAACAAAGTATAGGTTTTCATTATGTGTATAACTTGAAAATCTTAGCTCAAACAGCTGCAAAACCTGTTTTCCCAGCACGGGGACCTTGAGTTTTATAAGATAAAGCCATAAACATGTGTATCCGAATCTTCTATCAAAAGTTACAGCTATTTATATGAAGTTGTACAAAAACGCTTTATTTCGCCAAGACAGTGCGTTTCTCACTGTTACATGCATTTGAATGGGAAACTCGCCCGAGACAAAGTATAGGTTTTCATTATGTGAATAATTTTAAAATCTTAGCTCAAACGGCTGCAAAACCTGTTTGCCCAGCACGGGGATATTGAGTTCTATAAGATAAAGCCATAAACATGTTTGTCTGAGTCTTCTATCAAAAGTTACAGCGATTTATATGAAGTTGTACGAAAACGCTTTATTTCGCCAAGACAGTGTGTTTCTCACTGTTACATGCATTTGAATGGGAAACTCGACTGAGACAAAGTATAGGTTTTCATTATGTGAATAATTTTAAAATCTTAGCTCAAACGGCTACAAAACCTGTTTTCCCAGCACGGGGACCTTGAGTTCTATAAGATGAAGCCATAAACATGTTTGTCTGAGTCTTATATCAAAAGTTACAGCTATTTATATGAAGTTGTACAAAAACGCTTTCTTTCGCCAAGACAGTGCGTTTCTCACTGTTACATGCATTTGAATGGGGAACTCGCCCGAAACAAAGTATAGGTTTTCATTATGTGAAAATCTTAGCTCAAACAGCTGCAAATCCTGTTTTCCCAGCACGCGGACCTTGAGTTCTATAAGATAAAGCCATAAACATGTTTGTCTGAGTCTTTTATCAAAAGTTACAGCTATTTATATGAAGTTGTACAAAAACGCTTTCTTTCGCCAAGACAGTGCGTTTCTCACTGTTACATGCATTTGAATGGGGAACTCGACCGAAACAAAGTATAGGTTTTCATTATGTGTATAACTTGAAAATCTTAGCTCAAACAGCTGCAAAACCTGTTTGCCCAGCACGGGGACCTTGAGTTCTATAAGATAAAGCCATAAACATGTTTGTCTGAGTCTTTTATCAAAAGTTACAGCTATTTATATGAAGTTGTACAAAAACGCTTTCTTTCGCCAAGACAGTGCGTTTCTCACTGTTACATGCATTTGAATGGGGAACTCGACCGAAACAAAGTATAGGTTTTCATTATGTGTATAACTTGAAAATCTTAGCTCAAACAGCTGCAAAACCTGATTTCCCAGCACGGGGACCTTGAGTTCTATAAGATAAAGCCATAAACATGTGTATCCGAATCTTCTATCAAAAGTTACAGCTATTTATATGAAGTTGTACAAAAACGCTTTATTTCGCCAAGACAGTGCGTTTCTCACTGTTACATGCATTTGAATGGGGAACTCGCCCGAAACAAAGTATAGGTTTTCATTATGTGAAAATCTTAGCTCAAACAGCTGCAAATCCTGTTTTCCCAGCACGGGGACCTTGAGTTCTATAAGATAAAGCCATAAACATGTTTGTCTGAGTCTTATATCAAAAGTTACAGCTATTTATATGAAGTTGTACAAAAACGCTTTCTTTCGCCAAGACAGTGCGTTTCTCACTGTTACATGCATTTGAATGGGGAACTCGACCGAAACAAAGTATAGGTTTTCATTATGTGTATAACTTGGAAATCTTAGCTCAAACAGCTGCAAATCCTGTTTTCCCAGCACGGGGACCTTGAGTTCTATAAGATAAAGCCATAAACATGTTTGTCTGAGTCTTATATCAAAAGTTACAGCTATTTATATGAAGTTGTACAAAAACGCTTTCTTTCGCCAAGACAGTGCGTTTCTCACTGTTACATGCATTTGAATAGGGAACTCGACCGAAACAAAGTATAGGTTTTCATTATGTGTATAACTTGAAAATCTTAGCTCAAACAGCTGCAAAACCTGTTTTCCCAGCACGGGGACCTTGAGTTCTATAAGATAAAGCCATAAACATGTTTGTCTGAGTCTTTTATCAAAAGTTACAGCTATTTATATGAAGTTGTACAAAAACGCTTTCTTTCGCCAAGACAGTGCGTTTCTCACTGTTACATGCATTTGAATGGGGAACTCGACCGAAACAAAGTATAGGTTTTCATTATGTGAATAATTTTAAAATCTTAGCTCAAACGGCTGCAAATCCTGTTTTCCCAGCACGGGGACCTTGAGTTCTATGAGATAAAGCCATAAACATGTGTATCCGAATCTTCTATCAAAAGTTACAGCTATTTATATGAAGTTGTACAAAAACGCTTTATTTCGCCAAGACAGTGCGTTTCTCACTGTTACATGCATTTGAATGGGGAACTCGCCCGAAACAAAGTATAGGTTTTCATTATGTGTATAACTTGGAAATCTTAGCTCAAACAGCTGCAAATCCTGTTTTCCCAGCACGGGGACCTTGAGTTCTATAAGATAAAGCCATAAACATGTTTGTCTGAGTCTTTTATCAAAAGTTACAGCTATTTATATGAAGTTGTACAAAAACGCTTTATTTCGCCAAGACAGTGCGTTTCTCACTGTTACATGCATTTGAATGGGGAACTCGACCGAAACAAAGTATAGGTTTTCATTATGTGAATAATTTTAAAATCTTAGCTCAAACGGCTGCAAATCCTGTTTTCCCAGCACGGGGACCTTGAGTTCTATAAGATAAAGCCATAAACATGTGTATCCGAATCTTCTATCAAAAGTTACAGCTATTTATATGAAGTTGTACAAAAACGCTTTATTTCGCCAAGACAGTGCGTTTCTCACTGTTACATGCATTTGAATGGGAAACTCGCCCGAGACAAAGTATAGGTTTTCATTATGTGAATAATTTTAAAATCTTAGCTCAAACGGCTGCAAAACCTGTTTGCCCAGCACGGGGATATTGAGTTCTATAAGATAAAGCCATAAACATGTTTGTCTGAGTCTTCTTTCAAAAGTTACAGCGATTTATATGAAGTTGTACGAAAACGCTTTATTTCGCCAAGACAGTGTGTTTCTCACTGTTACATGCATTTGAATGGGAAACTCGCCTGAAACAAAGTATAGGTTTTCATTATGTGAATAATTTTAAAATCTTAGCTCAAACGGCTACAAAACCTGTTTTCCCAGCACGGGGACCTTGAGTTCTATAAGATGAAGCCATAAACATGTTTGTCTGAGTCTTCTATCAAAAGTTACAGCTATTTATATGAAGTTGTACAAAAACGCTTTCTTTCGCCAAGACAGTGTGTTTCTCACTGTTACATGCATTTGAATGGGGAACTCGACCGAAACAAAGTATAGGTTTTCATTATGTGTATAACTTGAAAATCTTAGCTCAAACAGCTGCAAAACCTGTTTTCCCAGCACGGGGACCTTGAGTTTTATAAGATAAAGCCATAAACATGTGTATCCGAATCTTCTATCAAAAGTTACAGCTATTTATATGAAGTTGTACAAAAACGCTTTATTTCGCCAAGACAGTGCGTTTCTCACTGTTACATGCATTTGAATGGGAAACTCGCCCGAGACAAAGTATAGGTTTTCATTATGTGAATAATTTTAAAATCTTAGCTCAAACGGCTGCAAAACCTGTTTGCCCAGCACGGGGATATTGAGTTCTATAAGATAAAGCCATAAACATGTTTGTCTGAGTCTTCTATCAAAAGTTACAGCGATTTATATGAAGTTGTACGAAAACGCTTTATTTCGCCAAGACAGTGTGTTTCTCACTGTTACATGCATTTGAATGGGAAACTCGACTGAGACAAAGTATAGGTTTTCATTATGTGAATAATTTTAAAATCTTAGCTCAAACGGCTACAAAACCTGTTTTCCCAGCACGGGGACCTTGAGTTCTATAAGATGAAGCCATAAACATGTTTGTCTGAGTCTTATATCAAAAGTTACAGCTATTTATATGAAGTTGTACAAAAACGCTTTCTTTCGCCAAGACAGTGCGTTTCTCACTGTTACATGCATTTGAATGGGGAACTCGCCCGAAACAAAGTATAGGTTTTCATTATGTGAAAATCTTAGCTCAAACAGCTGCAAATCCTGTTTTCCCAGCACGCGGACCTTGAGTTCTATAAGATAAAGCCATAAACATGTTTGTCTGAGTCTTTTATCAAAAGTTACAGCTATTTATATGAAGTTGTACAAAAACGCTTTCTTTCGCCAAGACAGTGCGTTTCTCACTGTTACATGCATTTGAATGGGGAACTCGACCGAAACAAAGTATAGGTTTTCATTATGTGTATAACTTGAAAATCTTAGCTCAAACAGCTGCAAAACCTGTTTGCCCAGCACGGGGACCTTGAGTTCTATAAGATAAAGCCATAAACATGTTTGTCTGAGTCTTTTATCAAAAGTTACAGCTATTTATATGAAGTTGTACAAAAACGCTTTCTTTCGCCAAGACAGTGCGTTTCTCACTGTTACATGCATTTGAATGGGGAACTCGACCGAAACAAAGTATAGGTTTTCATTATGTGTATAACTTGAAAATCTTAGCTCAAACAGCTGCAAAACCTGATTTCCCAGCACGGGGACCTTGAGTTCTATAAGATAAAGCCATAAACATGTGTATCCGAATCTTCTATCAAAAGTTACAGCTATTTATATGAAGTTGTACAAAAACGCTTTATTTCGCCAAGACAGTGCGTTTCTCACTGTTACATGCATTTGAATGGGGAACTCGCCCGAAACAAAGTATAGGTTTTCATTATGTGAAAATCTTAGCTCAAACAGCTGCAAATCCTGTTTTCCCAGCACGGGGACCTTGAGTTCTATAAGATAAAGCCATAAACATGTTTGTCTGAGTCTTATATCAAAAGTTACAGCTATTTATATGAAGTTGTACAAAAACGCTTTCTTTCGCCAAGACAGTGCGTTTCTCACTGTTACATGCATTTGAATGGGGAACTCGACCGAAACAAAGTATAGGTTTTCATTATGTGTATAACTTGAAAATCTTAGCTCAAACAGCTGCAAAACCTGTTTTCCCAGCACGGGGACCTTGAGTTCTATAAGATAAAGCCATAAACATGTTTGTCTGAGTCTTTTATCAAAAGTTACAGCTATTTATATGAAGTTGTACAAAAACGCTTTCTTTCGCCAAGACAGTGCGTTTCTCACTGTTACATGCATTTGAATGGGGAACTCGACCGAAACAAAGTATAGGTTTTCATTATGTGTATAACTTGGAAATCTTAGCTCAAACAGCTGCAAATCCTGTTTTCCCAGCACGGGGACCTTGAGTTCTATAAGATAAAGCCATAAACATGTTTGTCTGAGTCTTCTATCAAAAGTTACAGCTATTTATATGAAGTTGTACAAAAACGCTTTCTTTCGCCAAGACAGTGCGTTTCTCACTGTTACATGCATTTGAATGGGGAACTCGCCCGAAACAAAGTATAGGTTTTCATTATGTGTATAACTTGGAAATCTTAGCTCAAACAGCTGCAAATCCTGTTTTCCCAGCACGGGGACCTTGAGTTCTATAAGATAAAGCCATAAACATGTGTATCCGAATCTTCTATCAAAAGTTACAGCTATTTATATGAAGTTGTACAAAAACGCTTTCTTTCGCCAAGACAGTGCGTTTCTCACTGTTACATGCATTTGAATGGGGAACTCGCCCGAAACAAAGTATAGGTTTTCATTATGTGAAAATCTTAGCTCAAACAGCTGCAAATCCTGTTTTCCCAGCACGGGGACCTTGAGTTCTATAAGATAAAGCCATAAACATGTGTATCCGAATCTTCTATCAAAAGTTACAGCTATTTATATGAAGTTGTACAAAAACGCTTTATTTCGCCAAGACTGCGTTTCTCACTGTTACATGCATTTGAATAGGGAACTCGACCGAAACAAAGTATAGGTTTTCATTATGTGTATAACTTGAAAATCTTAGCTCAAACAGCTGCAAAACCTGTTTTCCCAGCACGGGGACCTTGAGTTCTATAAGATAAAGCCATAAACATGTGTATCCGAATCTTCTATCAAAAGTTACAGCTATTTATATGAAGTTGTACAAAAACGCTTTATTTCGCCAAGACAGTGCGTTTCTCACTGTTACATGCATTTGAATGGGGAACTCGCCCGAAACAAAGTATAGGTTTTCATTATGTGTATAACTTGGAAATCTTAGCTCAAACAGCTGCAAATCCTGTTTTCCCAGCACGGGGACCTTGAGTTCTATAAGATAAAGCCATAAACATGTTTGTCTGAGTCTTATATCAAAAGTTACAGCTA
The DNA here is from genome assembly GCF_963969265.1 of Rhamphochromis sp. 'chilingali'. Lineage (NCBI taxonomy): Eukaryota > Metazoa > Chordata > Actinopteri > Cichliformes > Cichlidae > Rhamphochromis > Rhamphochromis sp. 'chilingali'. Next base: position 29,509,354 of record NC_137932.1, read on the forward strand.
TTTATATGAAGTTGTACAAAAACGCTTTCTTTCGCCAAGACAGTGCGTTTCTCACTGTTACATGCATTTGAATGGGGAACTCGACCGAAACAAAGTATAGGTTTTCATTATGTGTATAACTTGAAAATCTTAGCTCAAACAGCTGCAAAACCTGTTTTCCCAGCACGGGGACCTTGAGTTCTATAAGATAAAGCCATAAACATGTTTGTCTGAGTCTTTTATCAAAAGTTACAGCTATTTATATGAAGTTGTACAAAAACGCTTTCTTTCGCCAAGACAGTGCGTTTCTCACTGTTACATGCATTTGAATGGGGAACTCGACCGAAACAAAGTATAGGTTTTCATTATGTGAATAATTTTAAAATCTTAGCTCAAACGGCTGCAAATCCTGTTTTCCCAGCACGGGGACCTTGAGTTCTATGAGATAAAGCCATAAACATGTGTATCCGAATCTTCTATCAAAAGTTACAGCTATTTATATGAAGTTGTACAAAAACGCTTTATTTCGCCAAGACAGTGCGTTTCTCACTGTTACATGCATTTGAATGGGGAACTCGCCCGAAACAAAGTATAGGTTTTCATTATGTGTATAACTTGGAAATCTTAGCTCAAACAGCTGCAAATCCTGTTTTCCCAGCACGGGGACCTTGAGTTCTATAAGATAAAGCCATAAACATGTTTGTCTGAGTCTTTTATCAAAAGTTACAGCTATTTATATGAAGTTGTACAAAAACGCTTTCTTTCGCCAAGACAGTGCGTTTCTCACTGTTACATGCATTTGAATGGGGAACTCGCCCGAAACAAAGTATAGGTTTTCATTATGTGAAAATCTTAGCTCAAACAGCTGCAAATCCTGTTTTCCCAGCACGGGGACCTTGAGTTCTATAAGATGAAGCCATAAACATGTTTGTCTGAGTCTTCTATCAAAAGTTACAGCTATTTATATGAAGTTGTACAAAAACGCTTTCTTTCGCCAAGACAGTGTGTTTCTCACTGTTACATGCATTTGAATGGGGCACTCGACCGAAACAAAGTATAGGTTTTCATTATGTGTATAACTTGAAAATCTTAGCTCAAACAGCTGCAAAACCTGTTTTCCCAGCACGGGGACCTTGAGTTTTATAAGATAAAGCCATAAACATGTGTATCCGAATCTTCTATCAAAAGTTACAGCTATTTATATGAAGTTGTACAAAAACGCTTTATTTCGCCAAGACAGTGCGTTTCTCACTGTTACATGCATTTGAATGGGGAACTCGCCCGAAACAAAGTATAGGTTTTCATTATGTGTATAACTTGAAAATCTTAGCTCAAACAGCTGCAAAACCTGTTTTCCCAGCACGGGGACCTTGAGTTCTATAAGATAAAGCCATAAACATGTGTATCCGAATCTTCTATCAAAAGTTACAGCTATTTATATGAAGTTGTACAAAAACGCTTTATTTCGCCAAGACAGTGCGTTTTTCACTGTTACATGCATTTGAATGGGGAACTCGCCCGAAACAAAGTATAGGTTTTCATTATGTGTATAACTTGGAAATCTTAGCTCAAACAGCTGCAAATCCTGTTTTCCCAGCACGGGGACCTTGAGTTCTATAAGATAAAGCCATAAACATGTTTGTCTGAGTCTTATATCAAAAGTTACAGCTATTTATATGAAGTTGTACAAAAACGCTTTCTTTCGCCAAGACAGTGCGTTTCTCACTGTTACATGCATTTGAATAGGGAACTCGACCGAAACAAAGTATAGGTTTTCATTATGTGTATAACTTGAAAATCTTAGCTCAAACAGCTGCAAAACCTGTTTTCCCAGCACGGGGACCTTGAGTTCTATAAGATAAAGCCATAAACATGTTTGTCTGAGTCTTTTATCAAAAGTTACAGCTATTTATATGAAGTTGTACAAAAACGCTTTCTTTCGCCAAGACAGTGCGTTTCTCACTGTTACATGCATTTGAATGGGGAACTCGACCGAAACAAAGTATAGGTTTTCATTATGTGAATAATTTTAAAATCTTAGCTCAAACGGCTGCAAATCCTGTTTTCCCAGCACGGGGACCTTGAGTTCTATGAGATAAAGCCATAAACATGTGTATCCGAATCTTCTATCAAAAGTTACAGCTATTTATATGAAGTTGTACAAAAACGCTTTATTTCGCCAAGACAGTGCGTTTCTCACTGTTACATGCATTTGAATGGGGAACTCGCCCGAAACAAAGTATAGGTTTTCATTATGTGAAAATCTTAGCTCAAACAGCTGCAAATCCTGTTTTCCCAGCACGGGGACCTTGAGTTCTATAAGATAAAGCCATAAACATGTTTGTCTGAGTCTTATATCAAAAGTTACAGCTATTTATATGAAGTTGTACAAAAACGCTTTCTTTCGCCAAGACAGTGCGTTTCTCACTGTTACATGCATTTGAATGGGGAACTCGACCGAAACAAAGTATAGGTTTTCATTATGTGTATAACTTGAAAATCTTAGCTCAAACAGCTGCAAAACCTGTTTTCCCAGCACGGGGACCTTGAGTTCTATAAGATAAAGCCATAAACATGTTTGTCTGAGTCTTTTATCAAAAGTTACAGCTATTTATATGAAGTTGTACAAAAACGCTTTCTTTCGCCAAGACAGTGCGTTTCTCACTGTTACATGCATTTGAATGGGGAACTCGACCGAAACAAAGTATAGGTTTTCATTATGTGTATAACTTGGAAATCTTAGCTCAAACAGCTGCAAATCCTGTTTTCCCAGCACGGGGACCTTGAGTTCTATAAGATAAAGCCATAAACATGTTTGTCTGAGTCTTCTATCAAAAGTTACAGCTATTTATATGAAGTTGTACAAAAACGCTTTCTTTCGCCAAGACAGTGCGTTTCTCACTGTTACATGCATTTGAATGGGGAACTCGCCCGAAACAAAGTATAGGTTTTCATTATGTGTATAACTTGGAAATCTTAGCTCAAACAGCTGCAAATCCTGTTTTCCCAGCACGGGGACCTTGAGTTCTATAAGATAAAGCCATAAACATGTGTATCCGAATCTTCTATCAAAAGTTACAGCTATTTATATGAAGTTGTACAAAAACGCTTTCTTTCGCCAAGACAGTGCGTTTCTCACTGTTACATGCATTTGAATGGGGAACTCGCCCGAAACAAAGTATAGGTTTTCATTATGTGAAAATCTTAGCTCAAACAGCTGCAAATCCTGTTTTCCCAGCACGGGGACCTTGAGTTCTATAAGATGAAGCCATAAACATGTTTGTCTGAGTCTTCTATCAAAAGTTACAGCTATTTATATGAAGTTGTACAAAAACGCTTTCTTTCGCCAAGACAGTGTGTTTCTCACTGTTACATGCATTTGAATGGGGCACTCGACCGAAACAAAGTATAGGTTTTCATTATGTGTATAACTTGAAAATCTTAGCTCAAACAGCTGCAAAACCTGTTTTCCCAGCACGGGGACCTTGAGTTTTATAAGATAAAGCCATAAACATGTGTATCCGAATCTTCTATCAAAAGTTACAGCTATTTATATGAAGTTGTACAAAAACGCTTTATTTCGCCAAGACAGTGCGTTTCTCACTGTTACATGCATTTGAATGGGGAACTCGCCCGAAACAAAGTATAGGTTTTCATTATGTGTATAACTTGAAAATCTTAGCTCAAACAGCTGCAAAACCTGTTTTCCCAGCACGGGGACCTTGAGTTCTATAAGATAAAGCCATAAACATGTGTATCCGAATCTTCTATCAAAAGTTACAGCTATTTATATGAAGTTGTACAAAAACGCTTTATTTCGCCAAGACAGTGCGTTTTTCACTGTTACATGCATTTGAATGGGGAACTCGCCCGAAACAAAGTATAGGTTTTCATTATGTGTATAACTTGGAAATCTTAGCTCAAACAGCTGCAAATCCTGTTTTCCCAGCACGGGGACCTTGAGTTCTATAAGATAAAGCCATAAACATGTTTGTCTGAGTCTTATATCAAAAGTTACAGCTATTTATATGAAGTTGTACAAAAACGCTTTATTTCGCCAAGACAGTGCGTTTCTCACTGTTACATGCATTTGAATGGGGAACTCGCCCGAAACAAAGTATAGGTTTTCATTATGTGTATAACTTGAAAATCTTAGCTCAAACAGCTGCAAAACCTGTTTTCCCAGCACGGGGACCTTGAGTTCTATAAGATAAAGCCATAAACATGTGTATCCGAATCTTCTATCAAAAGTTACAGCTATTTATATGAAGTTGTACAAAAACGCTTTATTTCGCCAAGACAGTGCGTTTTTCACTGTTACATGCATTTGAATGGGGAACTCGCCCGAAACAAAGTATAGGTTTTCATTATGTGTATAACTTGGAAATCTTAGCTCAAACAGCTGCAAATCCTGTTTTCCCAGCACGGGGACCTTGAGTTCTATAAGATAAAGCCATAAACATGTTTGTCTGAGTCTTATATCAAAAGTTACAGCTATTTATATGAAGTTGTACAAAAACGCTTTCTTTCGCCAAGACAGTGCGTTTCTCACTGTTACATGCATTTGAATAGGGAACTCGACCGAAACAAAGTATAGGTTTTCATTATGTGTATAACTTGAAAATCTTAGCTCAAACAGCTGCAAAACCTGTTTTCCCAGCACGGGGACCTTGAGTTCTATAAGATAAAGCCATAAACATGTTTGTCTGAGTCTTTTATCAAAAGTTACAGCTATTTATATGAAGTTGTACAAAAACGCTTTCTTTCGCCAAGACAGTGCGTTTCTCACTGTTACATGCATTTGAATGGGGAACTCGACCGAAACAAAGTATAGGTTTTCATTATGTGAATAATTTTAAAATCTTAGCTCAAACGGCTGCAAATCCTGTTTTCCCAGCACGGGGACCTTGAGTTCTATGAGATAAAGCCATAAACATGTGTATCCGAATCTTCTATCAAAAGTTACAGCTATTTATATGAAGTTGTACAAAAACGCTTTATTTCGCCAAGACAGTGCGTTTCTCACTGTTACATGCATTTGAATGGGGAACTCGCCCGAAACAAAGTATAGGTTTTCATTATGTGTATAACTTGGAAATCTTAGCTCAAACAGCTGCAAATCCTGTTTTCCCAGCACGGGGACCTTGAGTTCTATAAGATAAAGCCATAAACATGTTTGTCTGAGTCTTTTATCAAAAGTTACAGCTATTTATATGAAGTTGTACAAAAACGCTTTATTTCGCCAAGACAGTGCGTTTCTCACTGTTACATGCATTTGAATGGGGAACTCGACCGAAACAAAGTATAGGTTTTCATTATGTGAATAATTTTAAAATCTTAGCTCAAACGGCTGCAAATCCTGTTTTCCCAGCACGGGGACCTTGAGTTCTATAAGATAAAGCCATAAACATGTGTATCCGAATCTTCTATCAAAAGTTACAGCTATTTATATGAAGTTGTACAAAAACGCTTTATTTCGCCAAGACAGTGCGTTTCTCACTGTTACATGCATTTGAATGGGAAACTCGCCCGAGACAAAGTATAGGTTTTCATTATGTGAATAATTTTAAAATCTTAGCTCAAACGGCTGCAAAACCTGTTTGCCCAGCACGGGGATATTGAGTTCTATAAGATAAAGCCATAAACATGTTTGTCTGAGTCTTCTTTCAAAAGTTACAGCGATTTATATGAAGTTGTACGAAAACGCTTTATTTCGCCAAGACAGTGTGTTTCTCACTGTTACATGCATTTGAATGGGAAACTCGCCTGAAACAAAGTATAGGTTTTCATTATGTGAATAATTTTAAAATCTTAGCTCAAACGGCTACAAAACCTGTTTTCCCAGCACGGGGACCTTGAGTTCTATAAGATGAAGCCATAAACATGTTTGTCTGAGTCTTCTATCAAAAGTTACAGCTATTTATATGAAGTTGTACAAAAACGCTTTCTTTCGCCAAGACAGTGTGTTTCTCACTGTTACATGCATTTGAATGGGGAACTCGACCGAAACAAAGTATAGGTTTTCATTATGTGTATAACTTGAAAATCTTAGCTCAAACAGCTGCAAAACCTGTTTTCCCAGCACGGGGACCTTGAGTTTTATAAGATAAAGCCATAAACATGTGTATCCGAATCTTCTATCAAAAGTTACAGCTATTTATATGAAGTTGTACAAAAACGCTTTATTTCGCCAAGACAGTGCGTTTCTCACTGTTACATGCATTTGAATGGGAAACTCGCCCGAGACAAAGTATAGGTTTTCATTATGTGAATAATTTTAAAATCTTAGCTCAAACGGCTGCAAAACCTGTTTGCCCAGCACGGGGATATTGAGTTCTATAAGATAAAGCCATAAACATGTTTGTCTGAGTCTTCTATCAAAAGTTACAGCGATTTATATGAAGTTGTACGAAAACGCTTTATTTCGCCAAGACAGTGTGTTTCTCACTGTTACATGCATTTGAATGGGAAACTCGACTGAGACAAAGTATAGGTTTTCATTATGTGAATAATTTTAAAATCTTAGCTCAAACGGCTACAAAACCTGTTTTCCCAGCACGGGGACCTTGAGTTCTATAAGATGAAGCCATAAACATGTTTGTCTGAGTCTTATATCAAAAGTTACAGCTATTTATATGAAGTTGTACAAAAACGCTTTCTTTCGCCAAGACAGTGCGTTTCTCACTGTTACATGCATTTGAATGGGGAACTCGCCCGAAACAAAGTATAGGTTTTCATTATGTGAAAATCTTAGCTCAAACAGCTGCAAATCCTGTTTTCCCAGCACGCGGACCTTGAGTTCTATAAGATAAAGCCATAAACATGTTTGTCTGAGTCTTTTATCAAAAGTTACAGCTATTTATATGAAGTTGTACAAAAACGCTTTCTTTCGCCAAGACAGTGCGTTTCTCACTGTTACATGCATTTGAATGGGGAACTCGACCGAAACAAAGTATAGGTTTTCATTATGTGTATAACTTGAAAATCTTAGCTCAAACAGCTGCAAAACCTGTTTGCCCAGCACGGGGACCTTGAGTTCTATAAGATAAAGCCATAAACATGTTTGTCTGAGTCTTTTATCAAAAGTTACAGCTATTTATATGAAGTTGTACAAAAACGCTTTCTTTCGCCAAGACAGTGCGTTTCTCACTGTTACATGCATTTGAATGGGGAACTCGACCGAGACAAAGTATAGGTTTTCATTATGTGAATAATTTTAAAATCTTAGCTCAAACGGCTGCAAAACCTGTTTGCCCAGCACGGGGATATTGAGTTCTATAAGATAAAGCCATAAACATGTTTGTCTGAGTCTTCTTTCAAAAGTTACAGCGATTTATATGAAGTTGTACGAAAACGCTTTATTTCGCCAAGACAGTGTGTTTCTCACTGTTACATGCATTTGAATGGGAAACTCGCCTGAAACAAAGTATAGGTTTTCATTATGTGAATAATTTTAAAATCTTAGCTCAAACGGCTACAAAACCTGTTTTCCCAGCACGGGGACCTTGAGTTCTATAAGATGAAGCCATAAACATGTTTGTCTGAGTCTTCTATCAAAAGTTACAGCTATTTATATGAAGTTGTACAAAAACGCTTTCTTTCGCCAAGACAGTGTGTTTCTCACTGTTACATGCATTTGAATGGGGAACTCGACCGAAACAAAGTATAGGTTTTCATTATGTGTATAACTTGAAAATCTTAGCTCAAACAGCTGCAAAACCTGTTTTCCCAGCACGGGGACCTTGAGTTTTATAAGATAAAGCCATAAACATGTGTATCCGAATCTTCTATCAAAAGTTACAGCTATTTATATGAAGTTGTACAAAAACGCTTTATTTCGCCAAGACAGTGCGTTTCTCACTGTTACATGCATTTGAATGGGAAACTCGCCCGAGACAAAGTATAGGTTTTCATTATGTGAATAATTTTAAAATCTTAGCTCAAACGGCTGCAAAACCTGTTTGCCCAGCACGGGGATATTGAGTTCTATAAGATAAAGCCATAAACATGTTTGTCTGAGTCTTCTATCAAAAGTTACAGCGATTTATATGAAGTTGTACGAAAACGCTTTATTTCGCCAAGACAGTGTGTTTCTCACTGTTACATGCATTTGAATGGGAAACTCGACTGAGACAAAGTATAGGTTTTCATTATGTGAATAATTTTAAAATCTTAGCTCAAACGGCTACAAAACCTGTTTTCCCAGCACGGGGACCTTGAGTTCTATAAGATGAAGCCATAAACATGTTTGTCTGAGTCTTATATCAAAAGTTACAGCTATTTATATGAAGTTGTACAAAAACGCTTTCTTTCGCCAAGACAGTGCGTTTCTCACTGTTACATGCATTTGAATGGGGAACTCGCCCGAAACAAAGTATAGGTTTTCATTATGTGAAAATCTTAGCTCAAACAGCTGCAAATCCTGTTTTCCCAGCACGCGGACCTTGAGTTCTATAAGATAAAGCCATAAACATGTTTGTCTGAGTCTTTTATCAAAAGTTACAGCTATTTATATGAAGTTGTACAAAAACGCTTTCTTTCGCCAAGACAGTGCGTTTCTCACTGTTACATGCATTTGAATGGGGAACTCGACCGAAACAAAGTATAGGTTTTCATTATGTGTATAACTTGAAAATCTTAGCTCAAACAGCTGCAAAACCTGTTTGCCCAGCACGGGGACCTTGAGTTCTATAAGATAAAGCCATAAACATGTTTGTCTGAGTCTTTTATCAAAAGTTACAGCTATTTATATGAAGTTGTACAAAAACGCTTTCTTTCGCCAAGACAGTGCGTTTCTCACTGTTACATGCATTTGAATGGGGAACTCGACCGAAACAAAGTATAGGTTTTCATTATGTGTATAACTTGAAAATCTTAGCTCAAACAGCTGCAAAACCTGATTTCCCAGCACGGGGACCTTGAGTTCTATAAGATAAAGCCATAAACATGTGTATCCGAATCTTCTATCAAAAGTTACAGCTATTTATATGAAGTTGTACAAAAACGCTTTATTTCGCCAAGACAGTGCGTTTCTCACTGTTACATGCATTTGAATGGGGAACTCGCCCGAAACAAAGTATAGGTTTTCATTATGTGAAAATCTTAGCTCAAACAGCTGCAAATCCTGTTTTCCCAGCACGGGGACCTTGAGTTCTATAAGATAAAGCCATAAACATGTTTGTCTGAGTCTTATATCAAAAGTTACAGCTATTTATATGAAGTTGTACAAAAACGCTTTCTTTCGCCAAGACAGTGCGTTTCTCACTGTTACATGCATTTGAATGGGGAACTCGACCGAAACAAAGTATAGGTTTTCATTATGTGTATAACTTGAAAATCTTAGCTCAAACAGCTGCAAAACCTGTTTTCCCAGCACGGGGACCTTGAGTTCTATAAGATAAAGCCATAAACATGTTTGTCTGAGTCTTTTATCAAAAGTTACAGCTATTTATATGAAGTTGTACAAAAACGCTTTCTTTCGCCAAGACAGTGCGTTTCTCACTGTTACATGCATTTGAATGGGGAACTCGACCGAAACAAAGTATAGGTTTTCATTATGTGTATAACTTGGAAATCTTAGCTCAAACAGCTGCAAATCCTGTTTTCCCAGCACGGGGACCTTGAGTTCTATAAGATAAAGCCATAAACATGTGTATCCGAATCTTCTATCAAAAGTTACAGCTATTTATATGAAGTTGTACAAAAACGCTTTCTTTCGCCAAGACAGTGCGTTTCTCACTGTTACATGCATTTGAATGGGGAACTCGCCCGAAACAAAGTATAGGTTTTCATTATGTGAAAATCTTAGCTCAAACAGCTGCAAATCCTGTTTTCCCAGCACGGGGACCTTGAGTTCTATAAGATAAAGCCATAAACATGTGTATCCGAATCTTCTATCAAAAGTTACAGCTATTTATATGAAGTTGTACAAAAACGCTTTATTTCGCCAAGACTGCGTTTCTCACTGTTACATGCATTTGAATAGGGAACTCGACCGAAACAAAGTATAGGTTTTCATTATGTGTATAACTTGAAAATCTTAGCTCAAACAGCTGCAAAACCTGTTTTCCCAGCACGGGGACCTTGAGTTCTATAAGATAAAGCCATAAACATGTGTATCCGAATCTTCTATCAAAAGTTACAGCTATTTATATGAAGTTGTACAAAAACGCTTTATTTCGCCAAGACAGTGCGTTTCTCACTGTTACATGCATTTGAATGGGGAACTCGCCCGAGACAAAGTATAGGTTTTCATTATGTGTATAACTTGGAAATCTTAGCTCAAACAGCTGCAAATCCTGTTTTCCCAGCACGGGGACCTTGAGTTCTATAAGATAAAGCCATAAACATGTTTGTCTGAGTCTTATATCAAAAGTTACAGCTATTTATATGAAGTTGTACAAAAACGCTTTCTTTCGCCAAGACAGTGCGTTTCTCACTGTTACATGCATTTGAATGGGGAACTCGACCGAAACAAAGTATAGGTTTTCATTATGTGAATAATTTTAAAATCTTAGCTCAAACGGCTGCAAATCCTGTTTTCCCAGCACGGGGACCTTGAGTTCTATGAGATAAAGCCATAAACATGTGTATCCGAATCTTCTATCAAAAGTTACAGCTATTTATATGAAGTTGTACAAAAACGCTTTATTTCGCCAAGACAGTGCGTTTCTCACTGTTACATGCATTTGAATGGGGAACTCGCCCGAAACAAAGTATAGGTTTTCATTATGTGTATAACTTGGAAATCTTAGCTCAAACAGCTGCAAATCCTGTTTTCCCAGCACGGGGACCTTGAGTTCTATAAGATAAAGCCATAAACATGTTTGTCTGAGTCTTTTATCAAAAGTTACAGCTATTTATATGAAGTTGTACAAAAACGCTTTATTTCGCCAAGACAGTGCGTTTCTCACTGTTACATGCATTTGAATGGGGAACTCGACCGAAACAAAGTATAGGTTTTCATTATGTGAATAATTTTAAAATCTTAGCTCAAACGGCTGCAAAACCTGTTTGCCCAGCACGGGGACCTTGAGTTCTATAAGATAAAGCCATAAACATGTGTATCCGAATCTTCTATCAAAAGTTACAGCTATTTATATGAAGTTGTACAAAAACGCTTTATTTCGCCAAGACAGTGTGTTTCTCACTGTTACATGCATTTGAATGGGAAACTCGCCTGAAACAAAGTATAGGTTTTCATTATGTGAATAATTTTAAAATCTTAGCTCAAACGGCTACAAAACCTGTTTTCCCAGCACGGGGACCTTGAGTTCTATAAGATGAAGCCATAAACATGTTTGTCTGAGTCTTCTATCAAAAGTTACAGCTATTTATATGAAGTTGTACAAAAACGCTTTCTTTCGCCAAGACAGTGTGTTTCTCACTGTTACATGCATTTGAATGGGGCACTCGACCGAAACAAAGTATAGGTTTTCATTATGTGTATAACTTGAAAATCTTAGCTCAAACAGCTGCAAAACCTGTTTTCCCAGCACGGGGACCTTGAGTTTTATAAGATAAAGCCATAAACATGTGTATCCGAATCTTCTATCAAAAGTTACAGCTATTTATATGAAGTTGTACAAAAACGCTTTATTTCGCCAAGACAGTGCGTTTCTCACTGTTACATGCATTTGAATGGGGAACTCGCCCGAAACAAAGTATAGGTTTTCATTATGTGTATAACTTGAAAATCTTAGCTCAAACAGCTGCAAAACCTGTTTTCCCAGCACGGGGACCTTGAGTTCTATAAGATAAAGCCATAAACATGTGTATCCGAATCTTCTATCAAAAGTTACAGCTATTTATATGAAGTTGTACAAAAACGCTTTATTTCGCCAAGACAGTGCGTTTTTCACTGTTACATGCATTTGAATGGGGAACTCGCCCGAAACAAAGTATAGGTTTTCATTATGTGTATAACTTGGAAATCTTAGCTCAAACAGCTGCAAATCCTGTTTTCCCAGCACGGGGACCTTGAGTTCTATAAGATAAAGCCATAAACATGTTTGTCTGAGTCTTATATCAAAAGTTACAGCTATTTATATGAAGTTGTACAAAAACGCTTTCTTTCGCCAAGACAGTGCGTTTCTCACTGTTACATGCATTTGAATAGGGAACTCGACCGAAACAAAGTATAGGTTTTCATTATGTGTATAACTTGAAAATCTTAGCTCAAACAGCTGCAAAACCTGTTTTCCCAGCACGGGGACCTTGAGTTCTATAAGATAAAGCCATAAACATGTTTGTCTGAGTCTTTTATCAAAAGTTACAGCTATTTATATGAAGTTGTACAAAAACGCTTTCTTTCGCCAAGACAGTGCGTTTCTCACTGTTACATGCATTTGAATGGGGAACTCGACCGAAACAAAGTATAGGTTTTCATTATGTGAATAATTTTAAAATCTTAGCTCAAACGGCTGCAAATCCTGTTTTCCCAGCACGGGGACCTTGAGTTCTATGAGATAAAGCCATAAACATGTGTATCCGAATCTTCTATCAAAAGTTACAGCTATTTATATGAAGTTGTACAAAAACGCTTTATTTCGCCAAGACAGTGCGTTTCTCACTGTTACATGCATTTGAATGGGGAACTCGCCCGAAACAAAGTATAGGTTTTCATTATGTGTATAACTTGGAAATCTTAGCTCAAACAGCTGCAAATCCTGTTTTCCCAGCACGGGGACCTTGAGTTCTATAAGATAAAGCCATAAACATGTTTGTCTGAGTCTTTTATCAAAAGTTACAGCTATTTATATGAAGTTGTACAAAAACGCTTTATTTCGCCAAGACAGTGCGTTTCTCACTGTTACATGCATTTGAATGGGGAACTCGACCGAAACAAAGTATAGGTTTTCATTATGTGAATAACTTGGAAATCTTAGCTCAAACGGCTGCAAATCCTGTTTTCCCAGCACGGGGACCTTGAGTTCTATAAGATAAAGCCATAAACATGTGTATCCGAATCTTCTATCAAAAGTTACAGCTATTTATATGAAGTTGTACAAAAACGCTTTATTTCGCCAAGACAGTGCGTTTCTCACTGTTACATGCATTTGAATGGGGAACTCGCCCGAGACAAAGTATAGGTTTTCATTATGTGAATAATTTTAAAATCTTAGCTCAAACGGCTGCAAAACCTGTTTGCCCAGCACGGGGATATTGAGTTCTATAAGATAAAGCCATAAACATGTTTGTCTGAGTCTTCTATCAAAAGTTACAGCGATTTATATGAAGTTGTACGAAAACGCTTTATTTCGCCAAGACAGTGCGTTTCTCACTGTTACATGCATTTGAATGGGGAACTCGCCCGAAACAAAGTATAGGTTTTCATTATGTGAAAATCTTAGCTCAAACAGCTGCAAATCCTGTTTTCCCAGCACGCGGACCTTGAGTTCTATAAGATAAAGCCATAAACATGTTTGTCTGAGTCTTATATCAAAAGTTACAGCTATTTATATGAAGTTGTACAAAAACGCTTTCTTTCGCCAAGACAGTGCGTTTCTCACTGTTACATGCATTTGAATGGGGAACTCGACCGAAACAAAGTATAGGTTTTCATTATGTGTATAACTTGAAAATCTTAGCACAAACAGCTGCAAAACCTGTTTGCCCAGCACGGGGACCTTGAGTTCTATAAGATAAAGCCATAAACATGTTTGTCTGAGTCTTTTATCAAAAGTTACAGCTATTTATATGAAGTTGTACAAAAACGCTTTCTTTCGCCAAGACAGTGCGTTTCTCACTGTTACATGCATTTGAATGGGGAACTCGACCGAAACAAAGTATAGCTTTTCATTATGTGTGTAACTTGAAAATCTTAGCTCAAACAGCTGCAAAACCTGATTTCCCAGCACGGGGACCTTGAGTTCTATAAGATAAAGCCATAAACATGTGTATCCGAATCTTCTATCAAAAGTTACAGCTATTTATATGAAGTTGTACAAAAACGCTTTATTTCGCCAAGACAGTGCGTTTCTCACTGTTACATGCATTTGAATGGGGAACTCGCCCGAAACAAAGTATAGGTTTTCATTATGTGAAAATCTTAGCTCAAACAGCTGCAAATCCTGTTTTCCCAGCACGGGGACCTTGAGTTCTATAAGATAAAGCCATAAACATGTTTGTCTGAGTCTTATATCAAAAGTTACAGCTATTTATATGAAGTTGTACAAAAACGCTTTCTTTCGCCAAGACAGTGCGTTTCTCACTGTTACATGCATTTGAATGGGGAACTCGACCGAAACAAAGTATAGGTTTTCATTATGTGTATAACTTGAAAATCTTAGCTCAAACAGCTGCAAAACCTGTTTTCCCAGCACGGGGACCTTGAGTTCTATAAGATAAAGCCATAAACATGTTTGTCTGAGTCTTTTATCAAAAGTTACAGCTATTTATATGAAGTTGTACAAAAACGCTTTCTTTCGCCAAGACAGTGCGTTTCTCACTGTTACATGCATTTGAATGGGGAACTCGACCGAAACAAAGTATAGGTTTTCATTATGTGTATAACTTGGAAATCTTAGCTCAAACAGCTGCAAATCCTGTTTTCCCAGCACGGGGACCTTGAGTTCTATAAGATAAAGCCATAAACATGTTTGTCTGAGTCTTCTATCAAAAGTTACAGCTATTTATATGAAGTTGTACAAAAACGCTTTCTTTCGCCAAGACAGTGCGTTTCTCACTGTTACATGCATTTGAATGGGGAACTCGCCCGAAACAAAGTATAGGTTTTCATTATGTGTATAACTTGGAAATCTTAGCTCAAACAGCTGCAAATCCTGTTTTCCCAGCACGGGGACCTTGAGTTCTATAAGATAAAGCCATAAACATGTGTATCCGAATCTTCTATCAAAAGTTACAGCTATTTATATGAAGTTGTACAAAAACGCTTTCTTTCGCCAAGACAGTGCGTTTCTCACTGTTACATGCATTTGAATGGGGAACTCGCCCGAAACAAAGTATAGGTTTTCATTATGTGTATAACTTGGAAATCTTAGCTCAAACAGCTGCAAATCCTGTTTTCCCAGCACGGGGACCTTGAGTTCTATAAGATAAAGCCATAAACATGTGTATCCGAATCTTCTATCAAAAGTTACAGCTATTTATATGAAGTTGTACAAAAACGCTTTCTTTCGCCAAGACAGTGCGTTTCTCACTGTTACATGCATTTGAATGGGGAACTCGCCCGAAACAAAGTATAGGTTTTCATTATGTGAAAATCTTAGCTCAAACAGCTGCAAATCCTGTTTTCCCAGCACGGGGACCTTGAGTTCTATAAGATAAAGCCATAAACATGTGTATCCGAATCTTCTATCAAAAGTTACAGCTATTTATATGAAGTTGTACAAAAACGCTTTATTTCGCCAAGACTGCGTTTCTCACTGTTACATGCATTTGAATAGGGAACTCGACCGAAACAAAGTATAGGTTTTCATTATGTGTATAACTTGAAAATCTTAGCTCAAACAGCTGCAAAACCTGTTTTCCCAGCACGGGGACCTTGAGTTCTATAAGATAAAGCCATAAACATGTTTGTCTGAGTCTTTTATCAAAAGTTACAGCTATTTATATGAAGTTGTACAAAAACGCTTTCTTTCGCCAAGACAGTGCGTTTCTCACTGTTACATGCATTTGAATGGGGAACTCGACCGAAACAAAGTATAGGTTTTCATTATGTGAATAATTTTAAAATCTTAGCTCAAACGGCTGCAAATCCTGTTTTCCCAGCACGGGGACCTTGAGTTCTATGAGATAAAGCCATAAACATGTGTATCCGAATCTTCTATCAAAAGTTACAGCTATTTATATGAAGTTGTACAAAAACGCTTTATTTCGCCAAGACAGTGCGTTTCTCACTGTTACATGCATTTGAATGGGGAACTCGCCCGAAACAAAGTATAGGTTTTCATTATGTGTATAACTTGGAAATCTTAGCTCAAACAGCTGCAAATCCTGTTTTCCCAGCACGGGGACCTTGAGTTCTATAAGATAAAGCCATAAACATGTTTGTCTGAGTCTTTTATCAAAAGTTACAGCTATTTATATGAAGTTGTACAAAAACGCTTTATTTCGCCAAGACAGTGCGTTTCTCACTGTTACATGCATTTGAATGGGGAACTCGACCGAAACAAAGTATAGGTTTTCATTATGTGAATAATTTTAAAATCTTAGCTCAAACGGCTGCAAAACCTGTTTGCCCAGCACGGGGACCTTGAGTTCTATAAGATAAAGCCATAAACATGTGTATCCGAATCTTCTATCAAAAGTTACAGCTATTTATATGAAGTTGTACAAAAACGCTTTATTTCGCCAAGACAGTGTGTTTCTCACTGTTACATGCATTTGAATGGGAAACTCGCCTGAAACAAAGTATAGGTTTTCATTATGTGAATAATTTTAAAATCTTAGCTCAAACGGCTACAAAACCTGTTTTCCCAGCACGGGGACCTTGAGTTCTATAAGATGAAGCCATAAACATGTTTGTCTGAGTCTTCTATCAAAAGTTACAGCTATTTATATGAAGTTGTACAAAAACGCTTTCTTTCGCCAAGACAGTGTGTTTCTCACTGTTACATGCATTTGAATGGGGCACTCGACCGAAACAAAGTATAGGTTTTCATTATGTGTATAACTTGAAAATCTTAGCTCAAACAGCTGCAAAACCTGTTTTCCCAGCACGGGGACCTTGAGTTTTATAAGATAAAGCCATAAACATGTGTATCCGAATCTTCTATCAAAAGTTACAGCTATTTATATGAAGTTGTACAAAAACGCTTTATTTCGCCAAGACAGTGCGTTTCTCACTGTTACATGCATTTGAATGGGGAACTCGCCCGAAACAAAGTATAGGTTTTCATTATGTGTATAACTTGGAAATCTTAGCTCAAACAGCTGCAAATCCTGTTTTCCCAGCACGGGGACCTTGAGTTTTATAAGATAAAGCCATAAACATGTGTATCCGAATCTTCTATCAAAAGTTACAGCTATTTATATGAAGTTGTACAAAAACGCTTTATTTCGCCAAGACAGTGCGTTTCTCACTGTTACATGCATTTGAATGGGGAACTCGACCGAAACAAAGTATAGGTTTTCATTATGTGAATAATTTTAAAATCTTAGCTCAAACGGCTGCAAATCCTGTTTTCCCAGCACGGGGACCTTGAGTTCTATAAGATAAAGCCATAAACATGTGTATCCGAATCTTCTATCAAAAGTTACAGCTATTTATATGAAGTTGTACAAAAACGCTTTATTTCGCCAAGACAGTGCGTTTCTCACTGTTACATGCATTTGAATGGGGAACTCGCCCGAAACAAAGTATAGGTTTTCATTATGTGTATAACTTGGAAATCTTAGCTCAAACAGCTGCAAATCCTGTTTTCCCAGCACGGGGACCTTGAGTTCTATAAGATAAAGCCATAAACATGTTTGTCTGAGTCTTTTATCAAAAGTTACAGCTATTTATATGAAGTTGTACAAAAATGCTTTCTTTCGCCAAGACAGTGCGTTTCTCACTGTTACATGCATTTGAATGGGGAACTCGACCGAAACAAAGTATAGGTTTTCATTATGTGAATAATTTTAAAATCTTAGCTCAAACGGCTGCAAATCCTGTTTTCCCAGCACGGGGACCTTGAGTTCTATAAGATAAAGCCATAAACATGTGTATCCGAATCTTCTATCAAAAGTTACAGCTATTTATATGAAGTTGTACAAAAACGCTTTATTTCGCCAAGACAGTGCGTTTCTCACTGTTACATGCATTTGAATGGGGAACTCGCCCGAAACAAAGTATAGGTTTTCATTATGTGTATAACTTGGAAATCTTAGCTCAAACAGCTGCAAATCCTGTTTTCCCAGCACGGGGACCTTCAGTTCTATAAGATAAAGCCATAAACATGTGTATCCGAATCTTCTATCAAAAGTTACAGCTATTTATATGAAGTTGTACAAAAACGCTTTATTTCGCCAAGACAGTGCGTTTCTCACTGTTACATGCATTTGAATGGGGAACTCGCCCGAAACAAAGTATAGGTTTTCATTATGTGTATAACTTGGAAATCTTAGCTCAAACAGCTGCAAATCCTGTTTTCCCAGCACGGGGACCTTGAGTTCTATAAGATAAAGCCATAAACATGTTTGTCTGAGTCTTTTATCAAAAGTTACAGCTATTTATATGAAGTTGTACAAAAACGCTTTATTTCGCCAAGACAGTGCGTTTCTCACTGTTACATGCATTTGAATGGGGAACTCGACCGAAACAAAGTATAGGTTTTCATTATGTGAATAATTTTAAAATCTTAGCTCAAACGGCTGCAAATCCTGTTTTCCCAGCACGGGGACCTTGAGTTCTATAAGATAAAGCCATAAACATGTTTGTCTGAGTCTTCTATCAAAAGTTACAGCGATTTATATGAAGTTGTACGAAAACGCTTTATTTCGCCAAGACAATGCGTTTCTCACTGTTACATGCATTTGAATGGGAAACTCGCCCGAGACAAAGTATAGGTTTTCATTATGTGTATAACTTGGAAATCTTGGCTCAAACAGCTGCAAATCCTGTTTTCCCAGCACGGGGACCTTGAGTTCTATAAGATGAAGCCATAAACATGTTTGTCTGAGTCTTCTATCAAAAGTTACAGCTATTTATATGAAGTTGTACAAAAACGCTTTCTTTCGCCAAGACAGTGTGTTTCTCACTGTTACATGCATTTGAATGGGGAACTCGACCGAAACAAAGTATAGGTTTTCATTATGTGTATAACTTGAAAATCTTAGCTCAAACAGCTGCAAAACCTGTTTGCCCAGCACGGGGACCTTGAGTTCTATAAGATAAAGCCATAAACATGTTTGTCTGAGTCTTTTATCAAAAGTTACAGCTATTTATATGAAGTTGTACAAAAACGCTTTCTTTCGCCAAGACAGTGCGTTTCTCACTGTTACATGCATTTGAATGGGGAACTCGACCGAAACAAAGTATAGGTTTTCATTATGTGAATAATTTTAAAATCTTAGCTCAAACGGCTGCAAATCCTGTTTTCCCAGCACGGGGACCTTGAGTTCTATAAGATAAAGCCATAAACATGTGTATCCGAATCTTCTATCAAAAGTTACAGCTATTTATATGAAGTTGTACAAAAACGCTTTATTTCGCCAAGACAGTGCGTTTCTCACTGTTACATGCATTTGAATGGGGAACTCGCCCGAAACAAAGTATAGGTTTTCATTATGTGTATAACTTGGAAATCTTAGCTCAAACAGCTGCAAATCCTGTTTTCCCAGCACGGGGACCTTGAGTTCTATAAGATAAAGCCATAAACATGTTTGTCTGAGTCTTCTATCAAAAGTTACAGCTATTTATATGAAGTTGTACAAAAACGCTTTCTTTCGCCAAGACAGTGTGTTTCTCACTGTTACATGCATTTGAATGGGGAACTCGACCGAAACAAAGTATAGGTTTTCATTATGTGTATAACTTGAAAATCTTAGCTCAAACAGCTGCAAAACCTGTTTGCCCAGCACGGGGACCTTGAGTTCTATAAGATAAAGCCATAAACATGTGTATCCGAATCTTCTATCAAAAGTTACAGCTATTTATATGAAGTTGTACAAAAACGCTTTATTTCGCCAAGACAGTGCGTTTCTCACTGTTACATGCATTTGAATAGGGAACTCGACCGAAACAAAGTATAGGTTTTCATTATGTGTGTAACTTGAAAATCTTAGCTCAAACAGCTGCAAAACCTGTTTTCCCAGCACGGGGACCTTGAGTTCTATAAGATAAAGCCATAAACATGTGTATCCGAATCTTCTATCAAAAGTTACAGCTATTTATATGAAGTTGTACAAAAACGCTTTATTTCGCCAAGACAGTGCGTTTCTCACTGTTACATGCATTTGAATGGGGAACTCGCCCGAAACAAAGTATAGGTTTTCATTATGTGTATAACTTGGAAATCTTAGCTCAAACAGCTGCAAATCCTGTTTTCCCAGCACGGGGACCTTGAGTTCTATAAGATAAAGCCATAAACATGTTTGTCTGAGTCTTATATCAAAAGTTACAGCTATTTATATGAAGTTGTACAAAAACGCTTTCTTTCGCCAAGACAGTGCGTTTCTCACTGTTACATGCATTTGAATAGGGAACTCGACCGAAACAAAGTATAGGTTTTCATTATGTGTATAACTTTAAAATCTTAGCTCAAACGGCTGCAAAACCTGTTTTCCCAGCACGGGGACCTTGAGTTCTATAAGATAAAGCCATAAACATGTTTGTCTGAGTCTTTTATCAAAAGTTACAGCTATTTATATGAAGTTGTACAAAAACGCTTTCTTTCGCCAAGACAGTGCGTTTCTCACTGTTACATGCATTTGAATGGGGAACTCGACCGAAACAAAGTATAGGTTTTCATTATGTGAATAATTTTAAAATCTTAGCTCAAACAGCTGCAAATCCTGTTTTCCCAGCACGGGGACCTTGAGTTCTATAAGATAAAGCCATAAACATGTGTATCCGAATCTTCTATCAAAAGTTACAGCTATTTATATGAAGTTGTACAAAAACGCTTTATTTCGCCAAGACAGTGCGTTTCTCACTGTTACATGCATTTGAATGGGGAACTCGCCCGAAACAAAGTATAGGTTTTCATTATGTGTATAACTTGGAAATCTTAGCTCAAACAGCTGCAAATCCTGTTTTCCCAGCACGGGGACCTTGAGTTCTATAAGATAAAGCCATAAACATGTGTATCCGAATCTTCTATCAAAAGTTACAGCTATTTATATGAAGTTGTACAAAAACGCTTTATTTCGCCAAGACAGTGCGTTTCTCACTGTTACATGCATTTGAATGGGGAACTCGCCCGAAACAAAGTATAGGTTTTCATTATGTGTATAACTTGGAAATCTTAGCTCAAACAGCTGCAAATCCTGTTTTCCCAGCACGGGGACCTTGAGTTCTATAAGATAAAGCCATAAACATGTTTGTCTGAGTCTTTTATCAAAAGTTACAGCTATTTATATGAAGTTGTACAAAAACGCTTTATTTCGCCAAGACTGCGTTTCTCACTGTTACATGCATTTGAATGGGGAACTCGACCGAAACAAAGTATAGGTTTTCATTATGTGAATAATTTTAAAATCTTAGCTCAAACGGCTGCAAATCCTGTTTTCCCAGCACGGGGACCTTGAGTTCTATAAGATAAAGCCATAAACATGTGTATCCGAATCTTCTATCAAAAGTTACAGCTATTTATATGAAGTTGTACAAAAACGCTTTATTTCGCCAAGACAGTGCGTTTCTCACTGTTACATGCATTTGAATGGGGAACTCGCCCGAGACAAAGTATAGGTTTTCATTATGTGAATAATTTTAAAATCTTAGCTCAAACGGCTGCAAATCCTGTTTTCCCAGCACGGGGACCTTGAGTTCTATAAGATAAAGCCATAAACATGTGTATCCGAATCTTCTATCAAAAGTTACAGCTATTTATATGAAGTTGTACAAAAACGCTTTATTTCGCCAAGACAGTGCGTTTCTCACTGTTACATGCATTTGAATGGGGAACTCGCCCGAAACAAAGTATAGGTTTTCATTATGTGTATAACTTGGAAATCTTAGCTCAAACAGCTGCAAATCCTGTTTTCCCAGCACGGGGACCTTGAGTTCTATAAGATAAAGCCATAAACATGTTTGTCTGAGTCTTCTATCAAAAGTTACAGCGATTTATATGAAGTTGTACGAAAACGCTTTATTTCGCCAAGACAATGCGTTTCTCACTGTTACATGCATTTGAATGGGAAACTCGCCCGAGACAAAGTATAGGTTTTCATTATGTGTATAACTTGGAAATCTTGGCTCAAACAGCTGCAAATCCTGTTTTCCCAGCACGGGGACCTTGAGTTCTATAAGATGAAGCCATAAACATGTTTGTCTGAGTCTTCTATCAAAAGTTACAGCTATTTATATGAAGTTGTACAAAAACGCTTTCTTTCGCCAAGACAGTGTGTTTCTCACTGTTACATGCATTTGAATGGGGAACTCGACCGAAACAAAGTATAGGTTTTCATTATGTGTATAACTTGAAAATCTTAGCTCAAACAGCTGCAAAACCTGTTTGCCCAGCACGGGGACCTTGAGTTCTATAAGATAAAGCCATAAACATGTTTGTCTGAGTCTTTTATCAAAAGTTACAGCTATTTATATGAAGTTGTACAAAAACGCTTTCTTTCGCCAAGACAGTGCGTTTCTCACTGTTACATGCATTTGAATGGGGAACTCGACCGAAACAAAGTATAGGTTTTCATTATGTGAATAATTTTAAAATCTTAGCTCAAACGGCTGCAAATCCTGTTTTCCCAGCACGGGGACCTTGAGTTCTATAAGATAAAGCCATAAACATGTGTATCCGAATCTTCTATCAAAAGTTACAGCTATTTATATGAAGTTGTACAAAAACGCTTTATTTCGCCAAGACAGTGCGTTTCTCACTGTTACATGCATTTGAATGGGGAACTCGCCCGAAACAAAGTATAGGTTTTCATTATGTGTATAACTTGGAAATCTTAGCTCAAACAGCTGCAAATCCTTTTTTCCCAGCACGGGGACCTTGAGTTCTATAAGATAAAGCCATAAACATGTTTGTCTGAGTCTTCTATCAAAAGTTACAGCTATTTATATGAAGTTGTACAAAAACGCTTTCTTTCGCCAAGACAGTGTGTTTCTCACTGTTACATGCATTTGAATGGGGAACTCGACCGAAACAAAGTATAGGTTTTCATTATGTGTATAACTTGAAAATCTTAGCTCAAACAGCTGCAAAACCTGTTTGCCCAGCACGGGGACCTTGAGTTCTATAAGATAAAGCCATAAACATGTGTATCCGAATCTTCTATCAAAAGTTACAGCTATTTATATGAAGTTGTACAAAAACGCTTTATTTCGCCAAGACAGTGCGTTTCTCACTGTTACATGCATTTGAATAGGGAACTCGACCGAAACAAAGTATAGGTTTTCATTATGTGTGTAACTTGAAAATCTTAGCTCAAACAGCTGCAAAACCTGTTTTCCCAGCACGGGGACCTTGAGTTCTATAAGATAAAGCCATAAACATGTGTTTC
The DNA here is from genome assembly GCF_963969265.1 of Rhamphochromis sp. 'chilingali'. Classification (NCBI taxonomy): domain Eukaryota; kingdom Metazoa; phylum Chordata; class Actinopteri; order Cichliformes; family Cichlidae; genus Rhamphochromis; species Rhamphochromis sp. 'chilingali'. Next base: position 29,532,457 of record NC_137932.1, read on the forward strand.
TGAGTCTTTTATCAAAAGTTACAGCTATTTATATGAAGTTGTACAAAAACGCTTTCTTTCGCCAAGACAGTGCGTTTCTCACTGTTACATGCATTTGAATGGGGAACTCGACCGAAACAAAGTATAGGTTTTCATTATGTGAATAATTTTAAAATCTTAGCTCAAACGGCTGCAAATCCTGTTTTCCCAGCACGGGGACCTTGAGTTCTATAAGATAAAGCCATAAACATGTGTATCCGAATCTTCTATCAAAAGTTACAGCTATTTATATGAAGTTGTACAAAAACGCTTTATTTCGCCAAGACAGTGCGTTTCTCACTGTTACATGCATTTGAATGGGGAACTCGCCCGAAACAAAGTATAGGTTTTCATTATGTGTATAACTTGGAAATCTTAGCTCAAACAGCTGCAAATCCTGTTTTCCCAGCACGGGGACCTTGAGTTCTATAAGATAAAGCCATAAACATGTTTGTCTGAGTCTTATATCAAAAGTTACAGCTATTTATATGAAGTTGTACAAAAACGCTTTCTTTCGCCAAGACAGTGCGTTTCTCACTGTTACATGCATTTGAATAGGGAACTCGACCGAAACAAAGTATAGGTTTTCATTATGTGTATAACTTTAAAATCTTAGCTCAAACAGCTGCAAAACCTGTTTTCCCAGCACGGGGACCTTGAGTTCTATAAGATAAAGCCATAAACATGTTTGTCTGAGTCTTTTATCAAAAGTTACAGCTATTTATATGAAGTTGTACAAAAACGCTTTCTTTCGCCAAGACAGTGCGTTTCTCACTGTTACATGCATTTGAATGGGGAACTCGACCGAAACAAAGTATAGGTTTTCATTATGTGAATAATTTTAAAATCTTAGCTCAAACGGCTGCAAATCCTGTTTTCCCAGCACGGGGACCTTGAGTTCTATAAGATAAAGCCATAAACATGTGTATCCGAATCTTCTATCAAAAGTTACAGCTATTTATATGAAGTTGTACAAAAACGCTTTATTTCGCCAAGACAGTGCGTTTCTCACTGTTACATGCATTTGAATGGGGAACTCGCCCGAAACAAAGTATAGGTTTTCATTATGTGTATAACTTGGAAATCTTAGCTCAAACAGCTGCAAATCCTGTTTTCCCAGCACGGGGACCTTGAGTTCTATAAGATAAAGCCATAAACATGTGTATCCGAATCTTCTATCAAAAGTTACAGCTATTTATATGAAGTTGTACAAAAACGCTTTCTTTCGCCAAGACAGTGCGTTTCTCACTGTTACATGCATTTGAATGGGGAACTCGCCCGAAACAAAGTATAGGTTTTCATTATGTGTATAACTTGGAAATCTTAGCTCAAACAGCTGCAAATCCTTTTTTCCCAGCACGGGGACCTTGAGTTCTATAAGATAAAGCCATAAACATGTTTGTCTGAGTCTTCTATCAAAAGTTACAGCTATTTATATGAAGTTGTACAAAAACGCTTTCTTTCGCCAAGACAGTGTGTTTCTCACTGTTACATGCATTTGAATGGGGAACTCGACCGAAACAAAGTATAGGTTTTCATTATGTGTATAACTTGAAAATCTTAGCTCAAACAGCTGCAAAACCTGTTTGCCCAGCACGGGGACCTTGAGTTCTATAAGATAAAGCCATAAACATGTGTATCCGAATCTTCTATCAAAAGTTACAGCTATTTATATGAAGTTGTACAAAAACGCTTTATTTCGCCAAGACAGTGCGTTTCTCACTGTTACATGCATTTGAATAGGGAACTCGACCGAAACAAAGTATAGGTTTTCATTATGTGTGTAACTTGAAAATCTTAGCTCAAACAGCTGCAAAACCTGTTTTCCCAGCACGGGGACCTTGAGTTCTATAAGATAAAGCCATAAACATGTGTTTCTGAGTCTTTTATCAAAAGTTACAGCTATTTATATGAAGTTGTACAAAAACGCTTTCTTTCGCCAAGACAGTGCGTTTCTCACTGTTACATGCATTTGAATGGGGAACTCGACCGAAACAAAGTATAGGTTTTCATTATGTGAATAATTTTAAAATCTTAGCTCAAACGGCTGCAAATCCTGTTTTCCCAGCACGGGGACCTTGAGTTCTATAAGATAAAGCCATAAACATGTGTATCCGAATCTTCTATCAAAAGTTACAGCTATTTATATGAAGTTGTACAAAAACGCTTTATTTCGCCAAGACAGTGCGTTTCTCACTGTTACATGCATTTGAATAGGGAACTCGACCGAAACAAAGTATAGGTTTTCATTATGTGTGTAACTTGAAAATCTTAGCTCAAACAGCTGCAAAACCTGTTTTCCCAGCACGGGGACCTTGAGTTCTATAAGATAAAGCCATAAACATGTGTTTCTGAGTCTTTTATCAAAAGTTACAGCTATTTATATGAAGTTGTACAAAAACGCTTTCTTTCGCCAAGACAGTGCGTTTCTCACTGTTACATGCATTTGAATGGGGAACTCGACCGAAACAAAGTATAGGTTTTCATTATGTGAATAATTTTAAAATCTTAGCTCAAACGGCTGCAAATCCTGTTTTCCCAGCACGGGGACCTTGAGTTCTATAAGATAAAGCCATAAACATGTGTATCCGAATCTTCTATCAAAAGTTACAGCTATTTATATGAAGTTGTACAAAAACGCTTTATTTCGCCAAGACAGTGCGTTTCTCACTGTTACATGCATTTGAATGGGGAACTCGCCCGAAACAAAGTATAGGTTTTCATTATGTGTATAACTTGGAAATCTTAGCTCAAACAGCTGCAAATCCTGTTTTCCCAGCACGGGGACCTTGAGTTCTATAAGATAAAGCCATAAACATGTTTGTCTGAGTCTTATATCAAAAGTTACAGCTATTTATATGAAGTTGTACAAAAACGCTTTCTTTCGCCAAGACAGTGCGTTTCTCACTGTTACATGCATTTGAATGGGAAACTCGCCCGAGACAAAGTATAGGTTTTCATTATGTGTATAACTTGGAAATCTTGGCTCAAACAGCTGCAAATCCTGTTTTCCCAGCACGGGGACCTTGAGTTCTATAAGATGAAGCCATAAACATGTTTGTCTGAGTCTTCTATCAAAAGTTACAGCTATTTATATGAAGTTGTACAAAAACGCTTTCTTTCGCCAAGACAGTGTGTTTCTCACTGTTACATGCATTTGAATGGGGAACTCGACCGAAACAAAGTATAGGTTTTCATTATGTGTATAACTTGAAAATCTTAGCTCAAACAGCTGCAAAACCTGTTTGCCCAGCACGGGGACCTTGAGTTCTATAAGATAAAGCCATAAACATGTTTGTCTGAGTCTTTTATCAAAAGTTACAGCTATTTATATGAAGTTGTACAAAAACGCTTTCTTTCGCCAAGACAGTGCGTTTCTCACTGTTACATGCATTTGAATGGGGAACTCGACCGAAACAAAGTATAGGTTTTCATTATGTGAATAATTTTAAAATCTTAGCTCAAACGGCTGCAAATCCTGTTTTCCCAGCACGGGGACCTTGAGTTCTATAAGATAAAGCCATAAACATGTGTATCCGAATCTTCTATCAAAAGTTACAGCTATTTATATGAAGTTGTACAAAAACGCTTTATTTCGCCAAGACAGTGCGTTTCTCACTGTTACATGCATTTGAATGGGGAACTCGCCCGAAACAAAGTATAGGTTTTCATTATGTGTATAACTTGGAAATCTTAGCTCAAACAGCTGCAAATCCTGTTTTCCCAGCACGGGGACCTTGAGTTCTATAAGATAAAGCCATAAACATGTTTGTCTGAGTCTTCTATCAAAAGTTACAGCTATTTATATGAAGTTGTACAAAAACGCTTTCTTTCGCCAAGACAGTGTGTTTCTCACTGTTACATGCATTTGAATGGGGAACTCGACCGAAACAAAGTATAGGTTTTCATTATGTGTATAACTTGAAAATCTTAGCTCAAACAGCTGCAAAACCTGTTTGCCCAGCACGGGGACCTTGAGTTCTATAAGATAAAGCCATAAACATGTGTATCCGAATCTTCTATCAAAAGTTACAGCTATTTATATGAAGTTGTACAAAAACGCTTTATTTCGCCAAGACAGTGCGTTTCTCACTGTTACATGCATTTGAATAGGGAACTCGACCGAAACAAAGTATAGGTTTTCATTATGTGTGTAACTTGAAAATCTTAGCTCAAACAGCTGCAAAACCTGTTTTCCCAGCACGGGGACCTTGAGTTCTATAAGATAAAGCCATAAACATGTGTATCCGAATCTTCTATCAAAAGTTACAGCTATTTATATGAAGTTGTACAAAAACGCTTTATTTCGCCAAGACAGTGCGTTTCTCACTGTTACATGCATTTGAATGGGGAACTCGCCCGAAACAAAGTATAGGTTTTCATTATGTGTATAACTTGGAAATCTTAGCTCAAACAGCTGCAAATCCTGTTTTCCCAGCACGGGGACCTTGAGTTCTATAAGATAAAGCCATAAACATGTTTGTCTGAGTCTTATATCAAAAGTTACAGCTATTTATATGAAGTTGTACAAAAACGCTTTCTTTCGCCAAGACAGTGCGTTTCTCACTGTTACATGCATTTGAATAGGGAACTCGACCGAAACAAAGTATAGGTTTTCATTATGTGTATAACTTTAAAATCTTAGCTCAAACGGCTGCAAAACCTGTTTTCCCAGCACGGGGACCTTGAGTTCTATAAGATAAAGCCATAAACATGTTTGTCTGAGTCTTTTATCAAAAGTTACAGCTATTTATATGAAGTTGTACAAAAACGCTTTCTTTCGCCAAGACAGTGCGTTTCTCACTGTTACATGCATTTGAATGGGGAACTCGACCGAAACAAAGTATAGGTTTTCATTATGTGAATAATTTTAAAATCTTAGCTCAAACAGCTGCAAATCCTGTTTTCCCAGCACGGGGACCTTGAGTTCTATAAGATAAAGCCATAAACATGTGTATCCGAATCTTCTATCAAAAGTTACAGCTATTTATATGAAGTTGTACAAAAACGCTTTATTTCGCCAAGACAGTGCGTTTCTCACTGTTACATGCATTTGAATGGGGAACTCGCCCGAAACAAAGTATAGGTTTTCATTATGTGTATAACTTGGAAATCTTAGCTCAAACAGCTGCAAATCCTGTTTTCCCAGCACGGGGACCTTGAGTTCTATAAGATAAAGCCATAAACATGTGTATCCGAATCTTCTATCAAAAGTTACAGCTATTTATATGAAGTTGTACAAAAACGCTTTATTTCGCCAAGACAGTGCGTTTCTCACTGTTACATGCATTTGAATGGGGAACTCGCCCGAAACAAAGTATAGGTTTTCATTATGTGTATAACTTGGAAATCTTAGCTCAAACAGCTGCAAATCCTGTTTTCCCAGCACGGGGACCTTGAGTTCTATAAGATAAAGCCATAAACATGTTTGTCTGAGTCTTTTATCAAAAGTTACAGCTATTTATATGAAGTTGTACAAAAACGCTTTATTTCGCCAAGACTGCGTTTCTCACTGTTACATGCATTTGAATGGGGAACTCGACCGAAACAAAGTATAGGTTTTCATTATGTGAATAATTTTAAAATCTTAGCTCAAACGGCTGCAAATCCTGTTTTCCCAGCACGGGGACCTTGAGTTCTATAAGATAAAGCCATAAACATGTGTATCCGAATCTTCTATCAAAAGTTACAGCTATTTATATGAAGTTGTACAAAAACGCTTTATTTCGCCAAGACAGTGCGTTTCTCACTGTTACATGCATTTGAATGGGGAACTCGCCCGAGACAAAGTATAGGTTTTCATTATGTGAATAATTTTAAAATCTTAGCTCAAACGGCTGCAAATCCTGTTTTCCCAGCACGGGGACCTTGAGTTCTATAAGATAAAGCCATAAACATGTGTATCCGAATCTTCTATCAAAAGTTACAGCTATTTATATGAAGTTGTACAAAAACGCTTTATTTCGCCAAGACAGTGCGTTTCTCACTGTTACATGCATTTGAATGGGGAACTCGCCCGAAACAAAGTATAGGTTTTCATTATGTGTATAACTTGGAAATCTTAGCTCAAACAGCTGCAAATCCTGTTTTCCCAGCACGGGGACCTTGAGTTCTATAAGATAAAGCCATAAACATGTTTGTCTGAGTCTTCTATCAAAAGTTACAGCGATTTATATGAAGTTGTACGAAAACGCTTTATTTCGCCAAGACAATGCGTTTCTCACTGTTACATGCATTTGAATGGGAAACTCGCCCGAGACAAAGTATAGGTTTTCATTATGTGTATAACTTGGAAATCTTGGCTCAAACAGCTGCAAATCCTGTTTTCCCAGCACGGGGACCTTGAGTTCTATAAGATGAAGCCATAAACATGTTTGTCTGAGTCTTCTATCAAAAGTTACAGCTATTTATATGAAGTTGTACAAAAACGCTTTCTTTCGCCAAGACAGTGTGTTTCTCACTGTTACATGCATTTGAATGGGGAACTCGACCGAAACAAAGTATAGGTTTTCATTATGTGTATAACTTGAAAATCTTAGCTCAAACAGCTGCAAAACCTGTTTGCCCAGCACGGGGACCTTGAGTTCTATAAGATAAAGCCATAAACATGTTTGTCTGAGTCTTTTATCAAAAGTTACAGCTATTTATATGAAGTTGTACAAAAACGCTTTCTTTCGCCAAGACAGTGCGTTTCTCACTGTTACATGCATTTGAATGGGGAACTCGACCGAAACAAAGTATAGGTTTTCATTATGTGAATAATTTTAAAATCTTAGCTCAAACGGCTGCAAATCCTGTTTTCCCAGCACGGGGACCTTGAGTTCTATAAGATAAAGCCATAAACATGTGTATCCGAATCTTCTATCAAAAGTTACAGCTATTTATATGAAGTTGTACAAAAACGCTTTATTTCGCCAAGACAGTGCGTTTCTCACTGTTACATGCATTTGAATGGGGAACTCGCCCGAAACAAAGTATAGGTTTTCATTATGTGTATAACTTGGAAATCTTAGCTCAAACAGCTGCAAATCCTTTTTTCCCAGCACGGGGACCTTGAGTTCTATAAGATAAAGCCATAAACATGTTTGTCTGAGTCTTCTATCAAAAGTTACAGCTATTTATATGAAGTTGTACAAAAACGCTTTCTTTCGCCAAGACAGTGTGTTTCTCACTGTTACATGCATTTGAATGGGGAACTCGACCGAAACAAAGTATAGGTTTTCATTATGTGTATAACTTGAAAATCTTAGCTCAAACAGCTGCAAAACCTGTTTGCCCAGCACGGGGACCTTGAGTTCTATAAGATAAAGCCATAAACATGTGTATCCGAATCTTCTATCAAAAGTTACAGCTATTTATATGAAGTTGTACAAAAACGCTTTATTTCGCCAAGACAGTGCGTTTCTCACTGTTACATGCATTTGAATAGGGAACTCGACCGAAACAAAGTATAGGTTTTCATTATGTGTGTAACTTGAAAATCTTAGCTCAAACAGCTGCAAAACCTGTTTTCCCAGCACGGGGACCTTGAGTTCTATAAGATAAAGCCATAAACATGTGTTTCTGAGTCTTTTATCAAAAGTTACAGCTATTTATATGAAGTTGTACAAAAACGCTTTCTTTCGCCAAGACAGTGCGTTTCTCACTGTTACATGCATTTGAATGGGGAACTCGACCGAAACAAAGTATAGGTTTTCATTATGTGAATAATTTTAAAATCTTAGCTCAAACGGCTGCAAATCCTGTTTTCCCAGCACGGGGACCTTGAGTTCTATAAGATAAAGCCATAAACATGTGTATCCGAATCTTCTATCAAAAGTTACAGCTATTTATATGAAGTTGTACAAAAACGCTTTATTTCGCCAAGACAGTGCGTTTCTCACTGTTACATGCATTTGAATGGGGAACTCGCCCGAAACAAAGTATAGGTTTTCATTATGTGTATAACTTGGAAATCTTAGCTCAAACAGCTGCAAATCCTGTTTTCCCAGCACGGGGACCTTGAGTTCTATAAGATAAAGCCATAAACATGTTTGTCTGAGTCTTATATCAAAAGTTACAGCTATTTATATGAAGTTGTACAAAAACGCTTTCTTTCGCCAAGACAGTGCGTTTCTCACTGTTACATGCATTTGAATAGGGAACTCGACCGAAACAAAGTATAGGTTTTCATTATGTGTATAACTTTAAAATCTTAGCTCAAACAGCTGCAAAACCTGTTTTCCCAGCACGGGGACCTTGAGTTCTATAAGATAAAGCCATAAACATGTTTGTCTGAGTCTTTTATCAAAAGTTACAGCTATTTATATGAAGTTGTACAAAAACGCTTTCTTTCGCCAAGACAGTGCGTTTCTCACTGTTACATGCATTTGAATGGGGAACTCGACCGAAACAAAGTATAGGTTTTCATTATGTGAATAATTTTAAAATCTTAGCTCAAACGGCTGCAAATCCTGTTTTCCCAGCACGGGGACCTTGAGTTCTATAAGATAAAGCCATAAACATGTGTATCCGAATCTTCTATCAAAAGTTACAGCTATTTATATGAAGTTGTACAAAAACGCTTTATTTCGCCAAGACAGTGCGTTTCTCACTGTTACATGCATTTGAATGGGGAACTCGCCCGAAACAAAGTATAGGTTTTCATTATGTGTATAACTTGGAAATCTTAGCTCAAACAGCTGCAAATCCTGTTTTCCCAGCACGGGGACCTTGAGTTCTATAAGATAAAGCCATAAACATGTGTATCCGAATCTTCTATCAAAAGTTACAGCTATTTATATGAAGTTGTACAAAAACGCTTTCTTTCGCCAAGACAGTGCGTTTCTCACTGTTACATGCATTTGAATGGGGAACTCGCCCGAAACAAAGTATAGGTTTTCATTATGTGTATAACTTGGAAATCTTAGCTCAAACAGCTGCAAATCCTTTTTTCCCAGCACGGGGACCTTGAGTTCTATAAGATAAAGCCATAAACATGTTTGTCTGAGTCTTCTATCAAAAGTTACAGCTATTTATATGAAGTTGTACAAAAACGCTTTCTTTCGCCAAGACAGTGTGTTTCTCACTGTTACATGCATTTGAATGGGGAACTCGACCGAAACAAAGTATAGGTTTTCATTATGTGTATAACTTGAAAATCTTAGCTCAAACAGCTGCAAAACCTGTTTGCCCAGCACGGGGACCTTGAGTTCTATAAGATAAAGCCATAAACATGTGTATCCGAATCTTCTATCAAAAGTTACAGCTATTTATATGAAGTTGTACAAAAACGCTTTATTTCGCCAAGACAGTGCGTTTCTCACTGTTACATGCATTTGAATAGGGAACTCGACCGAAACAAAGTATAGGTTTTCATTATGTGTGTAACTTGAAAATCTTAGCTCAAACAGCTGCAAAACCTGTTTTCCCAGCACGGGGACCTTGAGTTCTATAAGATAAAGCCATAAACATGTGTTTCTGAGTCTTTTATCAAAAGTTACAGCTATTTATATGAAGTTGTACAAAAACGCTTTCTTTCGCCAAGACAGTGCGTTTCTCACTGTTACATGCATTTGAATGGGGAACTCGACCGAAACAAAGTATAGGTTTTCATTATGTGAATAATTTTAAAATCTTAGCTCAAACGGCTGCAAATCCTGTTTTCCCAGCACGGGGACCTTGAGTTCTATAAGATAAAGCCATAAACATGTGTATCCGAATCTTCTATCAAAAGTTACAGCTATTTATATGAAGTTGTACAAAAACGCTTTATTTCGCCAAGACAGTGCGTTTCTCACTGTTACATGCATTTGAATAGGGAACTCGACCGAAACAAAGTATAGGTTTTCATTATGTGTGTAACTTGAAAATCTTAGCTCAAACAGCTGCAAAACCTGTTTTCCCAGCACGGGGACCTTGAGTTCTATAAGATAAAGCCATAAACATGTGTTTCTGAGTCTTTTATCAAAAGTTACAGCTATTTATATGAAGTTGTACAAAAACGCTTTCTTTCGCCAAGACAGTGCGTTTCTCACTGTTACATGCATTTGAATGGGGAACTCGACCGAAACAAAGTATAGGTTTTCATTATGTGAATAATTTTAAAATCTTAGCTCAAACGGCTGCAAATCCTGTTTTCCCAGCACGGGGACCTTGAGTTCTATAAGATAAAGCCATAAACATGTGTATCCGAATCTTCTATCAAAAGTTACAGCTATTTATATGAAGTTGTACAAAAACGCTTTATTTCGCCAAGACAGTGCGTTTCTCACTGTTACATGCATTTGAATGGGGAACTCGCCCGAAACAAAGTATAGGTTTTCATTATGTGTATAACTTGGAAATCTTAGCTCAAACAGCTGCAAATCCTGTTTTCCCAGCACGGGGACCTTGAGTTCTATAAGATAAAGCCATAAACATGTTTGTCTGAGTCTTATATCAAAAGTTACAGCTATTTATATGAAGTTGTACAAAAACGCTTTCTTTCGCCAAGACAGTGCGTTTCTCACTGTTACATGCATTTGAATAGGGAACTCGACCGAAACAAAGTATAGGTTTTCATTATGTGTATAACTTTAAAATCTTAGCTCAAACAGCTGCAAAACCTGTTTTCCCAGCACGGGGACCTTGAGTTCTATAAGATAAAGCCATAAACATGTTTGTCTGAGTCTTTTATCAAAAGTTACAGCTATTTATATGAAGTTGTACAAAAACGCTTTCTTTCGCCAAGACAGTGCGTTTCTCACTGTTACATGCATTTGAATGGGGAACTCGACCGAAACAAAGTATAGGTTTTCATTATGTGAATAATTTTAAAATCTTAGCTCAAACGGCTGCAAATCCTGTTTTCCCAGCACGGGGACCTTGAGTTCTATAAGATAAAGCCATAAACATGTGTATCCGAATCTTCTATCAAAAGTTACAGCTATTTATATGAAGTTGTACAAAAACGCTTTATTTCGCCAAGACAGTGCGTTTCTCACTGTTACATGCATTTGAATGGGGAACTCGCCCGAAACAAAGTATAGGTTTTCATTATGTGTATAACTTGGAAATCTTAGCTCAAACAGCTGCAAATCCTGTTTTCCCAGCACGGGGACCTTGAGTTCTATAAGATAAAGCCATAAACATGTGTATCCGAATCTTCTATCAAAAGTTACAGCTATTTATATGAAGTTGTACAAAAACGCTTTCTTTCGCCAAGACAGTGCGTTTCTCACTGTTACATGCATTTGAATGGGGAACTCGCCCGAAACAAAGTATAGGTTTTCATTATGTGTATAACTTGGAAATCTTAGCTCAAACAGCTGCAAATCCTTTTTTCCCAGCACGGGGACCTTGAGTTCTATAAGATAAAGCCATAAACATGTTTGTCTGAGTCTTCTATCAAAAGTTACAGCTATTTATATGAAGTTGTACAAAAACGCTTTCTTTCGCCAAGACAGTGTGTTTCTCACTGTTACATGCATTTGAATGGGGAACTCGACCGAAACAAAGTATAGGTTTTCATTATGTGTATAACTTGAAAATCTTAGCTCAAACAGCTGCAAAACCTGTTTGCCCAGCACGGGGACCTTGAGTTCTATAAGATAAAGCCATAAACATGTGTATCCGAATCTTCTATCAAAAGTTACAGCTATTTATATGAAGTTGTACAAAAACGCTTTATTTCGCCAAGACAGTGCGTTTCTCACTGTTACATGCATTTGAATAGGGAACTCGACCGAAACAAAGTATAGGTTTTCATTATGTGTGTAACTTGAAAATCTTAGCTCAAACAGCTGCAAAACCTGTTTTCCCAGCACGGGGACCTTGAGTTCTATAAGATAAAGCCATAAACATGTGTTTCTGAGTCTTTTATCAAAAGTTACAGCTATTTATATGAAGTTGTACAAAAACGCTTTCTTTCGCCAAGACAGTGCGTTTCTCACTGTTACATGCATTTGAATGGGGAACTCGACCGAAACAAAGTATAGGTTTTCATTATGTGAATAATTTTAAAATCTTAGCTCAAACGGCTGCAAATCCTGTTTTCCCAGCACGGGGACCTTGAGTTCTATAAGATAAAGCCATAAACATGTGTATCCGAATCTTCTATCAAAAGTTACAGCTATTTATATGAAGTTGTACAAAAACGCTTTATTTCGCCAAGACAGTGCGTTTCTCACTGTTACATGCATTTGAATAGGGAACTCGACCGAAACAAAGTATAGGTTTTCATTATGTGTGTAACTTGAAAATCTTAGCTCAAACAGCTGCAAAACCTGTTTTCCCAGCACGGGGACCTTGAGTTCTATAAGATAAAGCCATAAACATGTGTTTCTGAGTCTTTTATCAAAAGTTACAGCTATTTATATGAAGTTGTACAAAAACGCTTTCTTTCGCCAAGACAGTGCGTTTCTCACTGTTACATGCATTTGAATGGGGAACTCGACCGAAACAAAGTATAGGTTTTCATTATGTGAATAATTTTAAAATCTTAGCTCAAACGGCTGCAAATCCTGTTTTCCCAGCACGGGGACCTTGAGTTCTATAAGATAAAGCCATAAACATGTGTATCCGAATCTTCTATCAAAAGTTACAGCTATTTATATGAAGTTGTACAAAAACGCTTTATTTCGCCAAGACAGTGCGTTTCTCACTGTTACATGCATTTGAATGGGGAACTCGCCCGAAACAAAGTATAGGTTTTCATTATGTGTATAACTTGGAAATCTTAGCTCAAACAGCTGCAAATCCTGTTTTCCCAGCACGGGGACCTTGAGTTCTATAAGATAAAGCCATAAACATGTTTGTCTGAGTCTTATATCAAAAGTTACAGCTATTTATATGAAGTTGTACAAAAACGCTTTCTTTCGCCAAGACAGTGCGTTTCTCACTGTTACATGCATTTGAATAGGGAACTCGACCGAAACAAAGTATAGGTTTTCATTATGTGTATAACTTTAAAATCTTAGCTCAAACAGCTGCAAAACCTGTTTTCCCAGCACGGGGACCTTGAGTTCTATAAGATAAAGCCATAAACATGTGTATCCGAATCTTCTATCAAAAGTTACAGCTATTTATATGAAGTTGTACAAAAACGCTTTCTTTCGCCAAGACAGTGCGTTTCTCACTGTTACATGCATTTGAATGGGGAACTCGCCCGAAACAAAGTATAGGTTTTCATTATGTGTATAACTTGGAAATCTTAGCTCAAACAGCTGCAAATCCTGTTTTCCCAGCACGGGGACCTTGAGTTCTATAAGATAAAGCCATAAACATGTGTATCCGAATCTTCTATCAAAAGTTACAGCTATTTATATGAAGTTGTACAAAAACGCTTTCTTTCGCCAAGACAGTGCGTTTCTCACTGTTACATGCATTTGAATGGGGAACTCGCCCGAAACAAAGTATAGGTTTTCATTATGTGTATAACTTGGAAATCTTAGCTCAAACAGCTGCAAATCCTGTTTTCCCAGCACGGGGACCTTGAGTTCTATAAGATAAAGCCATAAACATGTTTGTCTGAGTCTTTTATCAAAAGTTACAGCTATTTATATGAAGTTGTACAAAAACGCTTTATTTCGCCAAGACAGTGCGTTTCTCACTGTTACATGCATTTGAATGGGGAACTCGACCGAAACAAAGTATAGGTTTTCATTATGTGAATAATTTTAAAATCTTAGCTCAAACGGCTGCAAATCCTGTTTTCCCAGCACGGGGACCTTGAGTTCTATAAGATAAAGCCATAAACATGTGTATCCGAATCTTCTATCAAAAGTTACAGCTATTTATATGAAGTTGTACAAAAACGCTTTATTTCGCCAAGACAGTGCGTTTCTCACTGTTACATGCATTTGAATGGGGAACTCGCCCGAGACAAAGTATAGGTTTTCATTATGTGAATAATTTTAAAATCTTAGCTCAAACGGCTGCAAATCCTGTTTTCCCAGCACGGGGACCTTGAGTTCTATAAGATAAAGCCATAAACATGTGTATCCGAATCTTCTATCAAAAGTTACAGCTATTTATATGAAGTTGTACAAAAACGCTTTATTTCGCCAAGACAGTGCGTTTCTCACTGTTACATGCATTTGAATGGGGAACTCGCCCGAAACAAAGTATAGGTTTTCATTATGTGTATAACTTGGAAATCTTAGCTCAAACAGCTGCAAATCCTGTTTTCCCAGCACGGGGACCTTGAGTTCTATAAGATAAAGCCATAAACATGTGTATCCGAATCTTCTATCAAAAGTTACAGCTATTTATATGAAGTTGTACAAAAACGCTTTATTTCGCCAAGACAGTGCGTTTCTCACTGTTACATGCATTTGAATGGGGAACTCGCCCGAAACAAAGTATAGGTTTTCATTATGTGTATAACTTGGTAATCTTAGCTCAAACAGCTGCAAATCCTGTTTTCCCAGCACGGGGACCTTGAGTTCTATAAGATAAAGCCATAAACATGTTTGTCTGAGTCTTCTATCAAAAGTTACAGCGATTTATATGAAGTTGTACGAAAACGCTTTATTTCGCCAAGACAATGCGTTTCTCACTGTTACATGCATTTGAATGGGAAACTCGCCCGAGACAAAGTATAGGTTTTCATTATGTGTATAACTTGGAAATCTTGGCTCAAACAGCTGCAAATCCTGTTTTCCCAGCACGGGGACCTTGAGTTCTATAAGATGAAGCCATAAACATGTTTGTCTGAGTCTTCTATCAAAAGTTACAGCTATTTATATGAAGTTGTACAAAAACGCTTTCTTTCGCCAAGACAGTGTGTTTCTCACTGTTACATGCATTTGAATGGGGAACTCGACCGAAACAAAGTATAGGTTTTCATTATGTGTATAACTTGAAAATCTTAGCTCAAACAGCTGCAAAACCTGTTTGCCCAGCACGGGGACCTTGAGTTCTATAAGATAAAGCCATAAACATGTGTATCCGAATCTTCTATCAAAAGTTACAGCTATTTATATGAAGTTGTACAAAAACGCTTTATTTCGCCAAGACAGTGCGTTTCTCACTGTTACATGCATTTGAATGGGGAACTCGCCCGAAACAAAGTATAGGTTTTCATTATGTGTATAACTTGGAAATCTTAGCTCAAACAGCTGCAAATCCTGTTTTCCCAGCACGGGGACCTTGAGTTCTATAAGATGAAGCCATAAACATGTTTGTCTGAGTCTTCTATCAAAAGTTACAGCTATTTATATGAAGTTGTACAAAAACGCTTTATTTCGCCAAGACAGTGTGTTTCTCACTGTTACATGCATTTGAATGGGGAACTCGACCGAAACAAAGTATAGGTTTTCATTATGTGTATAACTTGAAAATCTTAGCTCAAACAGCTGCAAAACCTGTTTTCCCAGCACGGGGACCTTGAGTTCTATAAGATAAAGCCATAAACATGTGTATCCGAATCTTCTATCAAAAGTTACAGCTATTTATATGAAGTTGTACAAAAACGCTTTATTTCGCCAAGACAGTGCGTTTCTCACTGTTACATGCATTTGAATGGGAAACTCGCCCGAGACAAAGTATAGGTTTTCATTATGTGAATAATTTTAAAATCTTAGCTCAAACGGCTGCAAAACCTGTTTGCCCAGCACGGGGATATTGAGTTCTATAAGATAAAGCCATAAACATGTTTGTCTGAGTCTTCTATCAAAAGTTACAGCGATTTATATGAAGTTGTACGAAAACGCTTTATTTCGCCAAGACAGTGTGTTTCTCACTGTTACATGCATTTGAATGGGGAACTCGACCGAAACAAAGTATAGGTTTTCATTATGTGAATAATTTTAAAATCTTAGCTCAAACGGCTGCAAATCCTGTTTTCCCAGCACGGGGACCTTGAGTTCTATAAGATAAAGCCATAAACATGTGTATCCGAATCTTCTATCAAAAGTTACAGCGATTTATATGAAGTTGTACAAAAACGCTTTCTTTCGCCAAGACAGTGCGTTTCTCACTGTTACATGCATTTGAATGGGGAACTCGCCCGAAACAAAGTATAGGTTTTCATTATGTGTATAACTTGGAAATCTTAGCTCAAACAGCTGCAAATCCTGTTTTCCCAGCACGGGGACCTTGAGTTCTATAAGATAAAGCCATAAACATGTTTGTCTGAGTCTTATATCAAAAGTTACAGCTATTTATATGAAGTTGTACAAAAACGCTTTCTTTCGCCAAGACAGTGCGTTTCTCACTGTTACATGCATTTGAATAGGGAACTCGACCGAAACAAAGTATAGGTTTTCATTATGTGTATAACTTGAAAATCTTAGCTCAAACAGCTGCAAAACCTGTTTTCCCAGCACGGGGACCTTGAGTTCTATAAGATAAAGCCATAAACATGTGTATCCGAATCTTCTATCAAAAGTTACAGCTATTTATATGAAGTTGTACAAAAACGCTTTATTTCGCCAAGACAGTGCGTTTCTCACTGTTACATGCATTTGAATGGGGAACTCGCCCGAAACAAAGTATAGGTTTTCATTATGTGTATAACTTGGAAATCTTAGCTCAAACAGCTGCAAATCCTGTTTTCCCAGCACGGGGACCTTGAGTTCTATAAGATAAAGCCATAAACATGTTTGTCTGAGTCTTCTATCAAAAGTTACAGCTATTTATATGAAGTTGTACAAAAACGCTTTATTTCGCCAAGACAGTGCGTTTCTCACTGTTACATGCATTTGAATGGGGAACTCGCCCGAAACAAAGTATAGGTTTTCATTATGTGTATAACTTGGAAATCTTAGCTCAAACAGCTGCAAATCCTGTTTTCCCAGCACGGGGACCTTGAGTTCTATAAGATGAAGCCATAAACATGTTTGTCTGAGTCTTCTATCAAAAGTTACAGCTATTTATATGAAGTTGTACAAAAACGCTTTCTTTCGCCAAGACAGTGTGTTTCTCACTGTTACATGCATTTGAATGGGGAACTCGACCGAAACAAAGTATAGGTTTTCATTATGTGTATAACTTGAAAATCTTAGCTCAAACAGCTGCAAAACCTGTTTTCCCAGCACGGGGACCTTGAGTTCTATAAGATAAAGCCATAAACATGTGTATCCGAATCTTCTATCAAAAGTTACAGCTATTTATATGAAGTTGTACAAAAACGCTTTATTTCGCCAAGACAGTGCGTTTCTCACTGTTACATGCATTTGAATGGGAAACTCGCCCGAGACAAAGTATAGGTTTTCATTATGTGAATAATTTTAAAATCTTAGCTCAAACGGCTGCAAAACCTGTTTGCCCAGCACGGGGATATTGAGTTCTATAAGATAAAGCCATAAACATGTTTGTCTGAGTCTTCTATCAAAAGTTACAGCGATTTATATGAAGTTGTACGAAAACGCTTTATTTCGCCAAGACAGTGTGTTTCTCACTGTTACATGCATTTGAATGGGGAACTCGACCGAAACAAAGTATAGGTTTTCATTATGTGAATAATTTTAAAATCTTAGCTCAAACGGCTGCAAATCCTGTTTTCCCAGCACGGGGACCTTGAGTTCTATAAGATAAAGCCATAAACATGTGTATCCGAATCTTCTATCAAAAGTTACAGCTATTTATATGAAGTTGTACAAAAACGCTTTATTTCGCCAAGACAGTGCGTTTCTCACTGTTACATGCATTTGAATGGGGAACTCGCCCGAAACAAAGTATAGGTTTTCATTATGTGTATAACTTGGAAATCTTAGCTCAAACAGCTGCAAATCCTGTTTTCCCAGCACGGGGACCTTGAGTTCTATAAGATAAAGCCATAAACATGTGTATCCGAATCTTCTATCAAAAGTTACAGCTATTTATATGAAGTTGTACAAAAACGCTTTCTTTCGCCAAGACAGTGCGTTTCTCACTGTTACATGCATTTGAATGGGGAACTCGCCCGAAACAAAGTATAGGTTTTCATTATGTGTATAACTTGGAAATCTTAGCTCAAACAGCTGCAAATCCTTTTTTCCCAGCACGGGGACCTTGAGTTCTATAAGATAAAGCCATAAACATGTTTGTCTGAGTCTTCTATCAAAAGTTACAGCTATTTATATGAAGTTGTACAAAAACGCTTTCTTTCGCCAAGACAGTGTGTTTCTCACTGTTACATGCATTTGAATGGGGAACTCGACCGAAACAAAGTATAGGTTTTCATTATGTGTATAACTTGAAAATCTTAGCTCAAACAGCTGCAAAACCTGTTTGCCCAGCACGGGGACCTTGAGTTCTATAAGATAAAGCCATAAACATGTGTATCCGAATCTTCTATCAAAAGTTACAGCTATTTATATGAAGTTGTACAAAAACGCTTTATTTCGCCAAGACAGTGCGTTTCTCACTGTTACATGCATTTGAATAGGGAACTCGACCGAAACAAAGTATAGGTTTTCATTATGTGTGTAACTTGAAAATCTTAGCTCAAACAGCTGCAAAACCTGTTTTCCCAGCACGGGGACCTTGAGTTCTATAAGATAAAGCCATAAACATGTGTTTCTGAGTCTTTTATCAAAAGTTACAGCTATTTATATGAAGTTGTACAAAAACGCTTTCTTTCGCCAAGACAGTGCGTTTCTCACTGTTACATGCATTTGAATGGGGAACTCGACCGAAACAAAGTATAGGTTTTCATTATGTGAATAATTTTAAAATCTTAGCTCAAACGGCTGCAAATCCTGTTTTCCCAGCACGGGGACCTTGAGTTCTATAAGATAAAGCCATAAACATGTGTATCCGAATCTTCTATCAAAAGTTACAGCTATTTATATGAAGTTGTACAAAAACGCTTTATTTCGCCAAGACAGTGCGTTTCTCACTGTTACATGCATTTGAATGGGGAACTCGCCCGAAACAAAGTATAGGTTTTCATTATGTGTATAACTTGGAAATCTTAGCTCAAACAGCTGCAAATCCTGTTTTCCCAGCACGGGGACCTTGAGTTCTATAAGATAAAGCCATAAACATGTTTGTCTGAGTCTTATATCAAAAGTTACAGCTATTTATATGAAGTTGTACAAAAACGCTTTCTTTCGCCAAGACAGTGCGTTTCTCACTGTTACATGCATTTGAATAGGGAACTCGACCGAAACAAAGTATAGGTTTTCATTATGTGTATAACTTTAAAATCTTAGCTCAAACAGCTGCAAAACCTGTTTTCCCAGCACGGGGACCTTGAGTTCTATAAGATAAAGCCATAAACATGTGTATCCGAATCTTCTATCAAAAGTTACAGCTATTTATATGAAGTTGTACAAAAACGCTTTCTTTCGCCAAGACAGTGCGTTTCTCACTGTTACATGCATTTGAATGGGGAACTCGACCGAAACAAAGTATAGGTTTTCATTATGTGAATAATTTTAAAATCTTAGCTCAAACGGCTGCAAATCCTGTTTTCCCAGCACGGGGACCTTGAGTTCTATAAGATAAAGCCATAAACATGTGTATCCGAATCTTCTATCAAAAGTTACAGCTATTTATATGAAGTTGTACAAAAACGCTTTATTTCGCCAAGACAGTGCGTTTCTCACTGTTACATGCATTTGAATGGGGAACTCGCCCGAAACAAAGTATAGGTTTTCATTATGTGTATAACTTGGAAATCTTAGCTCAAACAGCTGCAAATCCTGTTTTCCCAGCACGGGGACCTTGAGTTCTATAAGATAAAGCCATAAACATGTGTATCCGAATCTTCTATCAAAAGTTACAGCTATTTATATGAAGTTGTACAAAAACGCTTTCTTTCGCCAAGACAGTGCGTTTCTCACTGTTACATGCATTTGAATGGGGAACTCGCCCGAAACAAAGTATAGGTTTTCATTATGTGTATAACTTGGAAATCTTAGCTCAAACAGCTGCAAATCCTGTTTTCCCAGCACGGGGACCTTGAGTTCTATAAGATAAAGCCATAAACATGTTTGTCTGAGTCTTTTATCAAAAGTTACAGCTATTTATATGAAGTTGTACAAAAACGCTTTATTTCGCCAAGACAGTGCGTTTCTCACTGTTACATGCATTTGAATGGGGAACTCGACCGAAACAAAGTATAGGTTTTCATTATGTGAATAATTTTAAAATCTTAGCTCAAACGGCTGCAAATCCTGTTTTCCCAGCACGGGGACCTTGAGTTCTATAAGATAAAGCCATAAACATGTGTATCCGAATCTTCTATCAAAAGTTACAGCTATTTATATGAAGTTGTACAAAAACGCTTTATTTCGCCAAGACAGTGCGTTTCTCACTGTTACATGCATTTGAATGGGGAACTCGCCCGAGACAAAGTATAGGTTTTCATTATGTGAATAATTTTAAAATCTTAGCTCAAACGGCTGCAAATCCTGTTTTCCCAGCACGGGGACCTTGAGTTCTATAAGATAAAGCCATAAACATGTGTATCCGAATCTTCTATCAAAAGTTACAGCTATTTATATGAAGTTGTACAAAAACGCTTTATTTCGCCAAGACAGTGCGTTTCTCACTGTTACATGCATTTGAATGGGGAACTCGCCCGAAACAAAGTATAGGTTTTCATTATGTGTATAACTTGGAAATCTTAGCTCAAACAGCTGCAAATCCTGTTTTCCCAGCACGGGGACCTTGAGTTCTATAAGATAAAGCCATAAACATGTGTATCCGAATCTTCTATCAAAAGTTACAGCTATTTATATGAAGTTGTACAAAAACGCTTTATTTCGCCAAGACAGTGCGTTTCTCACTGTTACATGCATTTGAATGGGGAACTCGCCCGAAACAAAGTATAGGTTTTCATTATGTGTATAACTTGGTAATCTTAGCTCAAACAGCTGCAAATCCTGTTTTCCCAGCACGGGGACCTTGAGTTCTATAAGATAAAGCCATAAACATGTTTGTCTGAGTCTTCTATCAAAAGTTACAGCGATTTATATGAAGTTGTACGAAAACGCTTTATTTCGCCAAGACAATGCGTTTCTCACTGTTACATGCATTTGAATGGGAAACTCGCCCGAGACAAAGTATAGGTTTTCATTATGTGTATAACTTGGAAATCTTGGCTCAAACAGCTGCAAATCCTGTTTTCCCAGCACGGGGACCTTGAGTTCTATAAGATGAAGCCATAAACATGTTTGTCTGAGTCTTCTATCAAAAGTTACAGCTATTTATATGAAGTTGTACAAAAACGCTTTCTTTCGCCAAGACAGTGTGTTTCTCACTGTTACATGCATTTGAATGGGGAACTCGACCGAAACAAAGTATAGGTTTTCATTATGTGAATAATTTTAAAATCTTAGCTCAAACGGCTGCAAATCCTGTTTTCCCAGCACGGGGACCTTGAGTTCTATAAGATAAAGCCATAAACATGTGTATCCGAATCTTCTATCAAAAGTTACAGCTATTTATATGAAGTTGTACAAAAACGCTTTATTTCGCCAAGACAGTGCGTTTCTCACTGTTACATGCATTTGAATGGGGAACTCGCCCGAAACAAAGTATAGGTTTTCATTATGTGTATAACTTGGAAATCTTAGCTCAAACAGCTGCAAATCCTGTTTTCCCAGCACGGGGACCTTGAGTTCTATAAGATAAAGCCATAAACATGTTTGTCTGAGTCTTATATCAAAAGTTACAGCTATTTATATGAAGTTGTACAAAAACGCTTTCTTTCGCCAAGACAGTGCGTTTCTCACTGTTACATGCATTTGAATAGGGAACTCGACCGAAACAAAGTATAGGTTTTCATTATGTGTATAACTTGAAAATCTTAGCTCAAACAGCTGCAAAACCTGTTTTCCCAGCACGGGGACCTTGAGTTCTATAAGATAAAGCCATAAACATGTTTGTCTGAGTCTTTTATCAAAAGTTACAGCTATTTATATGAAGTTGTACAAAAACGCTTTCTTTCGCCAAGACAGTGCGTTTCTCACTGTTACATGCATTTGAATGGGGAACTCGACCGAAACAAAGTATAGGTTTTCATTATGTGAATAATTTTAAAATCTTAGCTCAAACGGCTGCAAATCCTGTTTTCCCAGCACGGGGACCTTGAGTTCTATAAGATAAAGCCATAAACATGTGTATCCGAATCTTCTATCAAAAGTTACAGCTATTTATATGAAGTTGTACAAAAACGCTTTATTTCGCCAAGACAGTGCGTTTCTCACTGTTACATGCATTTGAATGGGGAACTCGCCCGAAACAAAGTATAGGTTTTCATTATGTGTATAACTTGGAAATCTTAGCTCAAACAGCTGCAAATCCTGTTTTCCCAGCACGGGGACCTTGAGTTCTATAAGATAAAGCCATAAACATGTGTATCCGAATCTTCTATCAAAAGTTACAGCTATTTATATGAAGTTGTACAAAAACGCTTTATTTCGCCAAGACAGTGCGTTTCTCACTGTTACATGCATTTGAATGGGGAACTCGCCCGAAACAAAGTATAGGTTTTCATTATGTGTATAACTTGGAAATCTTAGCTCAAACAGCTGCAAATCCTGTTTTCCCAGCACGGGGACCTTGAGTTCTATAAGATAAAGCCATAAACATGTTTGTCTGAGTCTTCTATCAAAAGTTACAGCGATTTATATGAAGTTGTACGAAAACGCTTTATTTCGCCAAGACAATGCGTTTCTCACTGTTACATGCATTTGAATGGGAAACTCGCCCGAGACAAAGTATAGGTTTTCATTATGTGTATAACTTGGAAATCTTGGCTCAAACAGCTGCAAATCCTGTTTTCCCAGCACGGGGACCTTGAGTTCTATAAGATGAAGCCATAAACATGTTTGTCTGAGTCTTGTATCAAAAGTTACAGCTATTTATATGAAGTTGTACAAAAACGCTTTCTTTCGCCAAGACAGTGTGTTTCTCACTGTTACATGCATTTGAATGGGGAACTCGACCGAAACAAAGTATAGGTTTTCATTATGTGTATAACTTGAAAATCTTAGCTCAAACAGCTGCAAAACCTGTTTGCCCAGCACGGGGACCTTGAGTTCTATAAGATAAAGCCATAAACATGTGTATCCGAATCTTCTATCAAAAGTTACAGCTATTTATATGAAGTTGTACAAAAACGCTTTATTTCGCCAAGACAGTGCGTTTCTCACTGTTACATGCATTTGAATGGGAAACTCGCCCGAGACAAAGTATAGGTTTTCATTATGTGAATAATTTTAAAATATTAGCTCAAACGGCTGCAAAACCTGTTTGCCCAGCACGGGGATATTGAGTTCTATAAGATAAAGCCATAAACATGTTTGTCTGAGTCTTCTATCAAAAGTTACAGCGATTTATATGAAGTTGTACGAAAACGCTTTATTTCGCCAAGACAGTGTGTTTCTCACTGTTACATGCATTTGAATGGGAAACTCGCCCGAGACAAAGTATAGGTTTTCATTATGTGAATAATTTTAAAATCTTAGCTCAAACGGCTGCAAAACCTGTTTGCCCAGCACGGGGATATTGAGTTCTATAAGATAAAGCCATAAACATGTTTGTCTGAGTCTTCTATCAAAAGTTACAGCGATTTATATGAAGTTGTACGAAAACGCTTTATTTCGCCAAGACAATGCGTTTCTCACTGTTACATGCATTTGAATGGGAAACTCGCCCGAGACAAAGTATAGGTTTTCATTATGTGAATAATTTTAAAATCTTAGCTCAAACGGCTGCAAAACCTGTTTTCCCAGCACGGGGATATTGAGTTCTATAAGATAAAGCCATAAACATGTTTGTCTGAGTCTTTTATCAAAAGTTACAGCTATTTATATGAAGTTGTACAAAAACGCTTTCTTTCGCCAAGACAGTGCGTTTCTCACTGTTACATGCATTTGAATGGGGAACTCGCCCGAAACAAAGTATAGGTTTTCATTATGTGTATAACTTGGAAATCTTAGCTCAAACAGCTGCAAATCCTGTTTTCCCAGCACGGGGACCTTGAGTTCTATAAGATAAAGCCATAAACATGTTTGTCTGAGTCTTATATCAAAAGTTACAGCTATTTATATGAAGTTGTACAAAAACGCTTTCTTTCGCCAAGACAGTGCGTTTCTCACTGTTACATGCATTTGAATAGGGAACTCGACCCAAACAAAGTATAGGTTTTCATTATGTGTATAACTTGAAAATCTTAGCTCAAACAGCTGCAAAACCTGTTTTCCCAGCACGGGGACCTTGAGTTCTATAAGATAAAGCCATAAACATGTTTGTCTGAGTCTTTTATCAAAAGTTACAGCTATTTATATGAAGTTGTACAAAAACGCTTTCTTTCGCCAAGACAGTGCGTTTCTCACTGTTACATGCATTTGAATGGGGAACTCGACCGAAACAAAGTATAGGTTTTCATTATGTGAATAATTTTAAAATCTTAGCTCAAACGGCTGCAAATCCTGTTTTCCCAGCACGGGGACCTTGAGTTCTATAAGATAAAGCCATAAACATGTGCATCCGAATCTTCTATCAAAAGTTACAGCTATTTATATGAAGTTGTACAAAAACGCTTTATTTCGCCAAGACAACGCGTTTCTCACTGTTACATGCATTTGAATAGGGAACTCGACCGAAACAAAGTATAGGTTTTCATTATGTGTATAACTTGAAAATCTTAGCTCAAACAGCTGCAAAACCTGTTTTCCCAGCACGGGGACCTTGAGTTCTATAAGATAAAGCCATAAACATGTGTATCCGAATCTTCTATCAAAAGTTACAGCTATTTATATGAAGTTGTACAAAAACGCTTTATTTCGCCAAGACAGTGCGTTTCTCACTGTTACATGCATTTGAATGGGGAACTCGACCGAAACAAAGTATAGGTTTTCATTATGTGAATAATTTTAAAATCTTAGCTCAAACGGCTGCAAAACCTGTTTTCCCAGCACGGGGACCTTGAGTTCTATAAGATAAAGCCATAAACATGTTTGTCTGAGTCTTCTATCAAAAGTTACAGCGATTTATATGAAGTTGTACTAAAACGCTTTATTTCGCCAAGACAGTGTGTTTCTCACTGTTACATGCATTTGAATGGGAAACTCGCCCGAGACAAAGTATAGG
Source organism: Rhamphochromis sp. 'chilingali' (assembly GCF_963969265.1). NCBI lineage: Eukaryota > Metazoa > Chordata > Actinopteri > Cichliformes > Cichlidae > Rhamphochromis > Rhamphochromis sp. 'chilingali'. The sequence continues at coordinate 29,557,468 of NC_137932.1, forward strand.
TTTTCATTATGTGAATAATTTTAAAATCTTAGCTCAAACGGCTGCAAAACCTGTTTGCCCAGCACGGGGATATTGAGTTCTATAAGATAAAGCCATAAACATGTTTGTCTGAGTCTTCTATCAAAAGTTACAGCGATTTATATGAAGTTGTACGAAAACGCTTTATTTCGCCAAGACAATGCGTTTCTCACTGTTACATGCATTTGAATGGGGAACTCGACCGAAACAAAGTATAGGTTTTCATTATGTGAATAATTTTAAAATCTTAGCTCAAACGGCTGCAAAACCTGTTTTCCCAGCACGGGGACCTTGAGTTCTATAAGATAAAGCCATAAACATGTTTGTCTGAGTCTTCTATCAAAAGTTACAGCGATTTATATGAAGTTGTACTAAAACGCTTTATTTCGCCAAGACAGTGTGTTTCTCACTGTTACATGCATTTGAATGGGAAACTCGCCCGAGACAAAGTATAGGTTTTCATTATGTGAATAATTTTAAAATCTTAGCTCAAACGGCTGCAAAACCTGTTTGCCCAGCACGGGGATATTGAGTTCTATAAGATAAAGCCATAAACATGTTTGTCTGAGTCTTCTATCAAAAGTTACAGCGATTTATATGAAGTTGTACGAAAACGCTTTATTTCGCCAAGACAATGCGTTTCTCACTGTTACATGCATTTGAATGGGAAACTCGCCCGAGACAAAGTATAGGTTTTCATTATGTGAATAATTTTAAAATCTTAGCTCAAACGGCTGCAAAACCTGTTTTCCCAGCACGGGGACCTTGAGTTCTATAAGATAAAGCCATAAACATGTTTGTCTGAGTCTTCTATCAAAAGTTACAGCTATTTATATGAAGTTGTACGAAAACGCTTTATTTCGCCAAGACAGTGTGTTTCTCACTGTTACATGCATTTGAATGGGGAACTCGACCGAAACAAAGTATAGGTTTTCATTATGTGTATAACTTGAAAATCTTAGCTCAAACGGCTGCAAAACCTGTTTTCCCAGCACGGGGACCTTGAGTTCTATAAGATAAAGCCATAAACATGTTTGTCTGAGTCTTTTATCAAAAGTTACAGCTATTTATATGAAGTTGTACAAAAACGCTTTCTTTCGCCAAGACAGTGCGTTTCTCACTGTTACATGCATTTGAATAGGGAACTCGACCGAAACAAAGTATAGGTTTTCATTATGTGTATAACTTGAAAATCTTAGCTCAAACAGCTGCAAAACCTGTTTTCCCAGCACGGGGACCTTGAGTTCTATAAGATAAAGCCATAAACATGTGTATCCGAATCTTCTATCAAAAGTTACAGCTATTTATATGAAGTTGTACAAAAACGCTTTATTTCGCCAAGACAGTGCGTTTCTCACTGTTACATGCATTTGAATGGGGAACTCGCCCGAAACAAAGTATAGGTTTTCATTATGTGTATAACTTGGAAATCTTAGCTCAAACAGCTGCAAATCCTGTTTTCCCAGCACGGGGACCTTGAGTTCTATAAGATAAAGCCATAAACATGTTTGTCTGAGTCTTATATCAAAAGTTACAGCTATTTATATGAAGTTGTACAAAAACGCTTTCTTTCGCCAAGACAGTGCGTTTCTCACTGTTACATGCATTTGAATGGGGAACTCGACCGAAAAAAGTATAGGTTTTCATTATGTGAATAATTTTAAAATCTTAGCTCAAACGGCTGCAAATCCTGTTTTCCCAGCACGGGGATCTTGAGTTCTATAAGATAAAGCCATAAACATGTGTATCCGAATCTTCTATCAAAAGTTACAGCTATTTATATGAAGTTGTACAAAAACGCTTTATTTCGCCAAGACAGTGCGTTTCTCACTGTTACATGCATTTGAATGGGGAACTCGACCGAAACAAAGTATAGGTTTTCATTATGTGAATAATTTTAAAATCTTAGCTCAAACGGCTGCAAATCCTGTTTTCCCAGCACGGGGACCTTGAGTTCTATAAGATAAAGCCATAAACATGTGTATCCGAATCTTCTATCAAAAGTTACAGCTATTTATATGAAGTTGTACAAAAACGCTTTCTTTCGCCAAGACAGTGCGTTTCTCACTGTTACATGCATTTGAATGGGGAACTCGCCCGAAACAAAGTATAGGTTTTCATTATGTGTATAACTTGGAAATCTTAGCTCAAACAGCTGCAAATCCTGTTTTCCCAGCACGGGGACCTTGAGTTCTATAAGATAAAGCCATAAACATGTTTGTCTGAGTCTTTTATCAAAAGTTACAGCTATTTATATGAAGTTGTACAAAAACGCTTTATTTCGCCAAGACAGTGCGTTTCTCACTGTTACATGCATTTGAATGGGGAACTCGACCGAAACAAAGTATAGGTTTTCATTATGTGAATAATTTTAAAATCTTAGCTCAAACGGCTGCAAATCCTGTTTTCCCAGCACGGGGACCTTGAGTTCTATAAGATAAAGCCATAAACATGTGTATCCGAATCTTCTATCAAAAGTTACAGCTATTTATATGAAGTTGTACAAAAACGCTTTATTTCGCCAAGACAGTGCGTTTCTCACTGTTACATGCATTTGAATGGGGAACTCGCCCGAGACAAAGTATAGGTTTTCATTATGTGAATAATTTTAAAATCTTAGCTCAAACGGCTGCAAATCCTGTTTTCCCAGCACGGGGACCTTGAGTTCTATAAGATAAAGCCATAAACATGTGTATCCGAATCTTCTATCAAAAGTTACAGCTATTTATATGAAGTTGTACAAAAACGCTTTATTTCGCCAAGACAGTGCGTTTCTCACTGTTACATGCATTTGAATGGGGAACTCGCCCGAAACAAAGTATAGGTTTTCATTATGTGTATAACTTGGAAATCTTAGCTCAAACAGCTGCAAATCCTGTTTTCCCAGCACGGGGACCTTGAGTTCTATAAGATAAAGCCATAAACATGTGTATCCGAATCTTCTATCAAAAGTTACAGCTATTTATATGAAGTTGTACAAAAACGCTTTATTTCGCCAAGACAGTGCGTTTCTCACTGTTACATGCATTTGAATGGGGAACTCGCCCGAAACAAAGTATAGGTTTTCATTATGTGTATAACTTGGTAATCTTAGCTCAAACAGCTGCAAATCCTGTTTTCCCAGCACGGGGACCTTGAGTTCTATAAGATAAAGCCATAAACATGTTTGTCTGAGTCTTCTATCAAAAGTTACAGCGATTTATATGAAGTTGTACGAAAACGCTTTATTTCGCCAAGACAGTGTGTTTCTCACTGTTACATGCATTTGAATGGGAAACTCGCCCGAGACAAAGTATAGGTTTTCATTATGTGAATAATTTTAAAATCTTAGCTCAAACGGCTGCAAAACCTGTTTGCCCAGCACGGGGATATTGAGTTCTATAAGATAAAGCCATAAACATGTTTGTCTGAGTCTTCTATCAAAAGTTACAGCGATTTATATGAAGTTGTACGAAAACGCTTTATTTCGCCAAGACAATGCGTTTCTCACTGTTACATGCATTTGAATGGGAAACTCGCCCGAGACAAAGTATAGGTTTTCATTATGTGAATAATTTTAAAATCTTAGCTCAAACGGCTGCAAAACCTGTTTTCCCAGCACGGGGACCTTGAGTTCTATAAGATAAAGCCATAAACATGTTTGTCTGAGTCTTCTATCAAAAGTTACAGCTATTTATATGAAGTTGTACGAAAACGCTTTATTTCGCCAAGACAGTGTGTTTCTCACTGTTACATGCATTTGAATGGGGAACTCGACCGAAACAAAGTATAGGTTTTCATTATGTGTATAACTTGAAAATCTTAGCTCAAACGGCTGCAAAACCTGTTTTCCCAGCACGGGGACCTTGAGTTCTATAAGATAAAGCCATAAACATGTTTGTCTGAGTCTTTTATCAAAAGTTACAGCTATTTATATGAAGTTGTACAAAAACGCTTTCTTTCGCCAAGACAGTGCGTTTCTCACTGTTACATGCATTTGAATGGGGAACTCGCCCGAAACAAAGTATAGGTTTTCATTATGTGTATAACTTGGAAATCTTAGCTCAAACAGCTGCAAATCCTGTTTTCCCAGCACGGGGACCTTGAGTTCTATAAGATAAAGCCATAAACATGTTTGTCTGAGTCTTATATCAAAAGTTACAGCTATTTATATGAAGTTGTACAAAAACGCTTTCTTTCGCCAAGACAGTGCGTTTCTCACTGTTACATGCATTTGAATGGGGAACTCGACCGAAAAAAGTATAGGTTTTCATTATGTGAATAATTTTAAAATCTTAGCTCAAACGGCTGCAAATCCTGTTTTCCCAGCACGGGGATCTTGAGTTCTATAAGATAAAGCCATAAACATGTGTATCCGAATCTTCTATCAAAAGTTACAGCTATTTATATGAAGTTGTACAAAAACGCTTTATTTCGCCAAGACAGTGCGTTTCTCACTGTTACATGCATTTGAATGGGGAACTCGACCGAAACAAAGTATAGGTTTTCATTATGTGAATAATTTTAAAATCTTAGCTCAAACGGCTGCAAATCCTGTTTTCCCAGCACGGGGACCTTGAGTTCTATAAGATAAAGCCATAAACATGTGTATCCGAATCTTCTATCAAAAGTTACAGCTATTTATATGAAGTTGTACAAAAACGCTTTCTTTCGCCAAGACAGTGCGTTTCTCACTGTTACATGCATTTGAATGGGGAACTCGCCCGAAACAAAGTATAGGTTTTCATTATGTGTATAACTTGGAAATCTTAGCTCAAACAGCTGCAAATCCTGTTTTCCCAGCACGGGGACCTTGAGTTCTATAAGATAAAGCCATAAACATGTTTGTCTGAGTCTTTTATCAAAAGTTACAGCTATTTATATGAAGTTGTACAAAAACGCTTTATTTCGCCAAGACAGTGCGTTTCTCACTGTTACATGCATTTGAATGGGGAACTCGACCGAAACAAAGTATAGGTTTTCATTATGTGAATAATTTTAAAATCTTAGCTCAAACGGCTGCAAATCCTGTTTTCCCAGCACGGGGACCTTGAGTTCTATAAGATAAAGCCATAAACATGTGTATCCGAATCTTCTATCAAAAGTTACAGCTATTTATATGAAGTTGTACAAAAACGCTTTATTTCGCCAAGACAGTGCGTTTCTCACTGTTACATGCATTTGAATGGGGAACTCGCCCGAGACAAAGTATAGGTTTTCATTATGTGAATAATTTTAAAATCTTAGCTCAAACGGCTGCAAATCCTGTTTTCCCAGCACGGGGACCTTGAGTTCTATAAGATAAAGCCATAAACATGTGTATCCGAATCTTCTATCAAAAGTTACAGCTATTTATATGAAGTTGTACAAAAACGCTTTATTTCGCCAAGACAGTGCGTTTCTCACTGTTACATGCATTTGAATGGGGAACTCGCCCGAAACAAAGTATAGGTTTTCATTATGTGTATAACTTGGAAATCTTAGCTCAAACAGCTGCAAATCCTGTTTTCCCAGCACGGGGACCTTGAGTTCTATAAGATAAAGCCATAAACATGTGTATCCGAATCTTCTATCAAAAGTTACAGCTATTTATATGAAGTTGTACAAAAACGCTTTATTTCGCCAAGACAGTGCGTTTCTCACTGTTACATGCATTTGAATGGGGAACTCGCCCGAAACAAAGTATAGGTTTTCATTATGTGTATAACTTGGTAATCTTAGCTCAAACAGCTGCAAATCCTGTTTTCCCAGCACGGGGACCTTGAGTTCTATAAGATAAAGCCATAAACATGTTTGTCTGAGTCTTCTATCAAAAGTTACAGCGATTTATATGAAGTTGTACGAAAACGCTTTATTTCGCCAAGACAATGCGTTTCTCACTGTTACATGCATTTGAATGGGAAACTCGCCCGAGACAAAGTATAGGTTTTCATTATGTGTATAACTTGGAAATCTTGGCTCAAACAGCTGCAAATCCTGTTTTCCCAGCACGGGGACCTTGAGTTCTATAAGATGAAGCCATAAACATGTTTGTCTGAGTCTTCTATCAAAAGTTACAGCTATTTATATGAAGTTGTACAAAAACGCTTTCTTTCGCCAAGACAGTGTGTTTCTCACTGTTACATGCATTTGAATGGGGAACTCGACCGAAACAAAGTATAGGTTTTCATTATGTGAATAATTTTAAAATCTTAGCTCAAACGGCTGCAAATCCTGTTTTCCCAGCACGGGGACCTTGAGTTCTATAAGATAAAGCCATAAACATGTGTATCCGAATCTTCTATCAAAAGTTACAGCTATTTATATGAAGTTGTACAAAAACGCTTTATTTCGCCAAGACAGTGCGTTTCTCACTGTTACATGCATTTGAATGGGGAACTCGCCCGAAACAAAGTATAGGTTTTCATTATGTGTATAACTTGGAAATCTTAGCTCAAACAGCTGCAAATCCTGTTTTCCCAGCACGGGGACCTTGAGTTCTATAAGATAAAGCCATAAACATGTTTGTCTGAGTCTTATATCAAAAGTTACAGCTATTTATATGAAGTTGTACAAAAACGCTTTCTTTCGCCAAGACAGTGCGTTTCTCACTGTTACATGCATTTGAATAGGGAACTCGACCGAAACAAAGTATAGGTTTTCATTATGTGTATAACTTGAAAATCTTAGCTCAAACAGCTGCAAAACCTGTTTTCCCAGCACGGGGACCTTGAGTTCTATAAGATAAAGCCATAAACATGTTTGTCTGAGTCTTTTATCAAAAGTTACAGCTATTTATATGAAGTTGTACAAAAACGCTTTCTTTCGCCAAGACAGTGCGTTTCTCACTGTTACATGCATTTGAATGGGGAACTCGACCGAAACAAAGTATAGGTTTTCATTATGTGAATAATTTTAAAATCTTAGCTCAAACGGCTGCAAATCCTGTTTTCCCAGCACGGGGACCTTGAGTTCTATAAGATAAAGCCATAAACATGTGTATCCGAATCTTCTATCAAAAGTTACAGCTATTTATATGAAGTTGTACAAAAACGCTTTATTTCGCCAAGACAGTGCGTTTCTCACTGTTACATGCATTTGAATGGGGAACTCGCCCGAAACAAAGTATAGGTTTTCATTATGTGTATAACTTGGAAATCTTAGCTCAAACAGCTGCAAATCCTGTTTTCCCAGCACGGGGACCTTGAGTTCTATAAGATAAAGCCATAAACATGTGTATCCGAATCTTCTATCAAAAGTTACAGCTATTTATATGAAGTTGTACAAAAACGCTTTATTTCGCCAAGACAGTGCGTTTCTCACTGTTACATGCATTTGAATGGGGAACTCGCCCGAAACAAAGTATAGGTTTTCATTATGTGTATAACTTGGAAATCTTAGCTCAAACAGCTGCAAATCCTGTTTTCCCAGCACGGGGACCTTGAGTTCTATAAGATAAAGCCATAAACATGTTTGTCTGAGTCTTCTATCAAAAGTTACAGCGATTTATATGAAGTTGTACGAAAACGCTTTATTTCGCCAAGACAATGCGTTTCTCACTGTTACATGCATTTGAATGGGAAACTCGCCCGAGACAAAGTATAGGTTTTCATTATGTGTATAACTTGGAAATCTTGGCTCAAACAGCTGCAAATCCTGTTTTCCCAGCACGGGGACCTTGAGTTCTATAAGATGAAGCCATAAACATGTTTGTCTGAGTCTTCTATCAAAAGTTACAGCTATTTATATGAAGTTGTACAAAAACGCTTTCTTTCGCCAAGACAGTGTGTTTCTCACTGTTACATGCATTTGAATGGGGAACTCGACCGAAACAAAGTATAGGTTTTCATTATGTGTATAACTTGAAAATCTTAGCTCAAACAGCTGCAAAACCTGTTTGCCCAGCACGGGGACCTTGAGTTCTATAAGATAAAGCCATAAACATGTGTATCCGAATCTTCTATCAAAAGTTACAGCTATTTATATGAAGTTGTACAAAAACGCTTTATTTCGCCAAGACAGTGCGTTTCTCACTGTTACATGCATTTGAATGGGAAACTCGCCCGAGACAAAGTATAGGTTTTCATTATGTGAATAATTTTAAAATATTAGCTCAAACGGCTGCAAAACCTGTTTGCCCAGCACGGGGATATTGAGTTCTATAAGATAAAGCCATAAACATGTTTGTCTGAGTCTTCTATCAAAAGTTACAGCGATTTATATGAAGTTGTACGAAAACGCTTTATTTCGCCAAGACAGTGTGTTTCTCACTGTTACATGCATTTGAATGGGAAACTCGCCCGAGACAAAGTATAGGTTTTCATTATGTGAATAATTTTAAAATCTTAGCTCAAACGGCTGCAAAACCTGTTTGCCCAGCACGGGGATATTGAGTTCTATAAGATAAAGCCATAAACATGTTTGTCTGAGTCTTCTATCAAAAGTTACAGCGATTTATATGAAGTTGTACGAAAACGCTTTATTTCGCCAAGACAATGCGTTTCTCACTGTTACATGCATTTGAATGGGAAACTCGCCCGAGACAAAGTATAGGTTTTCATTATGTGAATAATTTTAAAATCTTAGCTCAAACGGCTGCAAAACCTGTTTTCCCAGCACGGGGATATTGAGTTCTATAAGATAAAGCCATAAACATGTTTGTCTGAGTCTTTTATCAAAAGTTACAGCTATTTATATGAAGTTGTACAAAAACGCTTTCTTTCGCCAAGACAGTGCGTTTCTCACTGTTACATGCATTTGAATGGGGAACTCGCCCGAAACAAAGTATAGGTTTTCATTATGTGTATAACTTGGAAATCTTAGCTCAAACAGCTGCAAATCCTGTTTTCCCAGCACGGGGACCTTGAGTTCTATAAGATAAAGCCATAAACATGTTTGTCTGAGTCTTATATCAAAAGTTACAGCTATTTATATGAAGTTGTACAAAAACGCTTTCTTTCGCCAAGACAGTGCGTTTCTCACTGTTACATGCATTTGAATAGGGAACTCGACCCAAACAAAGTATAGGTTTTCATTATGTGTATAACTTGAAAATCTTAGCTCAAACAGCTGCAAAACCTGTTTTCCCAGCACGGGGACCTTGAGTTCTATAAGATAAAGCCATAAACATGTTTGTCTGAGTCTTTTATCAAAAGTTACAGCTATTTATATGAAGTTGTACAAAAACGCTTTCTTTCGCCAAGACAGTGCGTTTCTCACTGTTACATGCATTTGAATGGGGAACTCGACCGAAACAAAGTATAGGTTTTCATTATGTGAATAATTTTAAAATCTTAGCTCAAACGGCTGCAAATCCTGTTTTCCCAGCACGGGGACCTTGAGTTCTATAAGATAAAGCCATAAACATGTGCATCCGAATCTTCTATCAAAAGTTACAGCTATTTATATGAAGTTGTACAAAAACGCTTTATTTCGCCAAGACAACGCGTTTCTCACTGTTACATGCATTTGAATAGGGAACTCGACCGAAACAAAGTATAGGTTTTCATTATGTGTATAACTTGAAAATCTTAGCTCAAACAGCTGCAAAACCTGTTTTCCCAGCACGGGGACCTTGAGTTCTATAAGATAAAGCCATAAACATGTGTATCCGAATCTTCTATCAAAAGTTACAGCTATTTATATGAAGTTGTACAAAAACGCTTTATTTCGCCAAGACAGTGCGTTTCTCACTGTTACATGCATTTGAATGGGGAACTCGACCGAAACAAAGTATAGGTTTTCATTATGTGAATAATTTTAAAATCTTAGCTCAAACGGCTGCAAAACCTGTTTTCCCAGCACGGGGACCTTGAGTTCTATAAGATAAAGCCATAAACATGTTTGTCTGAGTCTTCTATCAAAAGTTACAGCGATTTATATGAAGTTGTACTAAAACGCTTTATTTCGCCAAGACAGTGTGTTTCTCACTGTTACATGCATTTGAATGGGAAACTCGCCCGAGACAAAGTATAGGTTTTCATTATGTGAATAATTTTAAAATCTTAGCTCAAACGGCTGCAAAACCTGTTTGCCCAGCACGGGGATATTGAGTTCTATAAGATAAAGCCATAAACATGTTTGTCTGAGTCTTCTATCAAAAGTTACAGCGATTTATATGAAGTTGTACGAAAACGCTTTATTTCGCCAAGACAATGCGTTTCTCACTGTTACATGCATTTGAATGGGGAACTCGACCGAAACAAAGTATAGGTTTTCATTATGTGAATAATTTTAAAATCTTAGCTCAAACGGCTGCAAAACCTGTTTTCCCAGCACGGGGACCTTGAGTTCTATAAGATAAAGCCATAAACATGTTTGTCTGAGTCTTCTATCAAAAGTTACAGCGATTTATATGAAGTTGTACTAAAACGCTTTATTTCGCCAAGACAGTGTGTTTCTCACTGTTACATGCATTTGAATGGGAAACTCGCCCGAGACAAAGTATAGGTTTTCATTATGTGAATAATTTTAAAATCTTAGCTCAAACGGCTGCAAAACCTGTTTGCCCAGCACGGGGATATTGAGTTCTATAAGATAAAGCCATAAACATGTTTGTCTGAGTCTTCTATCAAAAGTTACAGCGATTTATATGAAGTTGTACGAAAACGCTTTATTTCGCCAAGACAATGCGTTTCTCACTGTTACATGCATTTGAATGGGAAACTCGCCCGAGACAAAGTATAGGTTTTCATTATGTGAATAATTTTAAAATCTTAGCTCAAACGGCTGCAAAACCTGTTTTCCCAGCACGGGGACCTTGAGTTCTATAAGATAAAGCCATAAACATGTTTGTCTGAGTCTTCTATCAAAAGTTACAGCTATTTATATGAAGTTGTACGAAAACGCTTTATTTCGCCAAGACAGTGTGTTTCTCACTGTTACATGCATTTGAATGGGGAACTCGACCGAAACAAAGTATAGGTTTTCATTATGTGTATAACTTGAAAATCTTAGCTCAAACGGCTGCAAAACCTGTTTTCCCAGCACGGGGACCTTGAGTTCTATAAGATAAAGCCATAAACATGTTTGTCTGAGTCTTTTATCAAAAGTTACAGCTATTTATATGAAGTTGTACAAAAACGCTTTCTTTCGCCAAGACAGTGCGTTTCTCACTGTTACATGCATTTGAATAGGGAACTCGACCGAAACAAAGTATAGGTTTTCATTATGTGTATAACTTGAAAATCTTAGCTCAAACAGCTGCAAAACCTGTTTTCCCAGCACGGGGACCTTGAGTTCTATAAGATAAAGCCATAAACATGTGTATCCGAATCTTCTATCAAAAGTTACAGCTATTTATATGAAGTTGTACAAAAACGCTTTATTTCGCCAAGACAGTGCGTTTCTCACTGTTACATGCATTTGAATGGGGAACTCGCCCGAAACAAAGTATAGGTTTTCATTATGTGTATAACTTGGAAATCTTAGCTCAAACAGCTGCAAATCCTGTTTTCCCAGCACGGGGACCTTGAGTTCTATAAGATAAAGCCATAAACATGTTTGTCTGAGTCTTATATCAAAAGTTACAGCTATTTATATGAAGTTGTACAAAAACGCTTTCTTTCGCCAAGACAGTGCGTTTCTCACTGTTACATGCATTTGAATGGGGAACTCGACCGAAAAAAGTATAGGTTTTCATTATGTGAATAATTTTAAAATCTTAGCTCAAACGGCTGCAAATCCTGTTTTCCCAGCACGGGGATCTTGAGTTCTATAAGATAAAGCCATAAACATGTGTATCCGAATCTTCTATCAAAAGTTACAGCTATTTATATGAAGTTGTACAAAAACGCTTTATTTCGCCAAGACAGTGCGTTTCTCACTGTTACATGCATTTGAATGGGGAACTCGACCGAAACAAAGTATAGGTTTTCATTATGTGAATAATTTTAAAATCTTAGCTCAAACGGCTGCAAAACCTGTTTGCCCAGCACGGGGATATTGAGTTCTATAAGATAAAGCCATAAACATGTTTGTCTGAGTCTTCTATCAAAAGTTACAGCGATTTATATGAAGTTGTACGAAAACGCTTTATTTCGCCAAGACAATGCGTTTCTCACTGTTACATGCATTTGAATGGGAAACTCGCCCGAGACAAAGTATAGGTTTTCATTATGTGAATAATTTTAAAATCTTAGCTCAAACGGCTGCAAAACCTGTTTGCCCAGCACGGGGATATTGAGTTCTATAAGATAAAGCCATAAACATGTTTGTCTGAGTCTTCTATCAAAAGTTACAGCGATTTATATGAAGTTGTACGAAAACGCTTTCTTTCGCCAAGACAGTGCGTTTCTCACTGTTACATGCATTTGAATGGGGAACTCGCCCGAAACAAAGTATAGGTTTTCATTATGTGTATAACTTGAAAATCTTAGCTCAAACAGCTGCAAAACCTGTTTTCCCAGCACGGGGATATTGAGTTCTATAAGATAAAGCCATAAACATGTTTGTCTGAGTCTTTTATCAAAAGTTACAGCTATTTATATGAAGTTGTACAAAAACGCTTTCTTTCGCCAAGACAGTGCGTTTCTCACTGTTACATGCATTTGAATGGGGAACTCGCCCGAAACAAAGTATAGGTTTTCATTATGTGTATAACTTGGAAATCTTAGCTCAAACAGCTGCAAATCCTGTTTTCCCAGCACGGGGACCTTGAGTTCTATAAGATGAAGCCATAAACATGTTTGTCTGAGTCTTCTATCAAAAGTTACAGCTATTTATATGAAGTTGTACAAAAACGCTTTATTTCGCCAAGACAGTGCGTTTCTCACTGTTACATGCATTTGAATGGGGAACTCGCCCGAAACAAAGTATAGGTTTTCATTATGTGTATAACTTGGAAATCTTAGCTCAAACAGCTGCAAATCCTGTTTTCCCAGCACGGGGACCTTGAGTTCTATAAGATAAAGCCATAAACATGTTTGTCTGAGTCTTCTATCAAAAGTTACAGCGATTTATATGAAGTTGTACGAAAACGCTTTATTTCGCCAAGACAATGCGTTTCTCACTGTTACATGCATTTGAATGGGAAACTCGCCCGAGACAAAGTATAGGTTTTCATTATGTGTATAACTTGGAAATCTTGGCTCAAACAGCTGCAAATCCTGTTTTCCCAGCACGGGGACCTTGAGTTCTATAAGATGAAGCCATAAACATGTTTGTCTGAGTCTTCTATCAAAAGTTACAGCTATTTATATGAAGTTGTACAAAAACGCTTTCTTTCGCCAAGACAGTGTGTTTCTCACTGTTACATGCATTTGAATGGGGAACTCGACCGAAACAAAGTATAGGTTTTCATTATGTGTATAACTTGAAAATCTTAGCTCAAACAGCTGCAAAACCTGTTTGCCCAGCACGGGGACCTTGAGTTCTATAAGATAAAGCCATAAACATGTGTATCCGAATCTTCTATCAAAAGTTACAGCTATTTATATGAAGTTGTACAAAAACGCTTTATTTCGCCAAGACAGTGCGTTTCTCACTGTTACATGCATTTGAATGGGAAACTCGCCCGAGACAAAGTATAGGTTTTCATTATGTGAATAATTTTAAAATATTAGCTCAAACGGCTGCAAAACCTGTTTGCCCAGCACGGGGATATTGAGTTCTATAAGATAAAGCCATAAACATGTTTGTCTGAGTCTTCTATCAAAAGTTACAGCGATTTATATGAAGTTGTACGAAAACGCTTTATTTCGCCAAGACAGTGTGTTTCTCACTGTTACATGCATTTGAATGGGAAACTCGCCCGAGACAAAGTATAGGTTTTCATTATGTGAATAATTTTAAAATCTTAGCTCAAACGGCTGCAAAACCTGTTTGCCCAGCACGGGGATATTGAGTTCTATAAGATAAAGCCATAAACATGTTTGTCTGAGTCTTCTATCAAAAGTTACAGCGATTTATATGAAGTTGTACGAAAACGCTTTATTTCGCCAAGACAATGCGTTTCTCACTGTTACATGCATTTGAATGGGAAACTCGCCCGAGACAAAGTATAGGTTTTCATTATGTGAATAATTTTAAAATCTTAGCTCAAACGGCTGCAAAACCTGTTTTCCCAGCACGGGGATATTGAGTTCTATAAGATAAAGCCATAAACATGTTTGTCTGAGTCTTTTATCAAAAGTTACAGCTATTTATATGAAGTTGTACAAAAACGCTTTCTTTCGCCAAGACAGTGCGTTTCTCACTGTTACATGCATTTGAATGGGGAACTCGCCCGAAACAAAGTATAGGTTTTCATTATGTGTATAACTTGGAAATCTTAGCTCAAACAGCTGCAAATCCTGTTTTCCCAGCACGGGGACCTTGAGTTCTATAAGATAAAGCCATAAACATGTTTGTCTGAGTCTTATATCAAAAGTTACAGCTATTTATATGAAGTTGTACAAAAACGCTTTCTTTCGCCAAGACAGTGCGTTTCTCACTGTTACATGCATTTGAATAGGGAACTCGACCCAAACAAAGTATAGGTTTTCATTATGTGTATAACTTGAAAATCTTAGCTCAAACAGCTGCAAAACCTGTTTTCCCAGCACGGGGACCTTGAGTTCTATAAGATAAAGCCATAAACATGTTTGTCTGAGTCTTTTATCAAAAGTTACAGCTATTTATATGAAGTTGTACAAAAACGCTTTCTTTCGCCAAGACAGTGCGTTTCTCACTGTTACATGCATTTGAATGGGGAACTCGACCGAAACAAAGTATAGGTTTTCATTATGTGAATAATTTTAAAATCTTAGCTCAAACGGCTGCAAATCCTGTTTTCCCAGCACGGGGACCTTGAGTTCTATAAGATAAAGCCATAAACATGTGCATCCGAATCTTCTATCAAAAGTTACAGCTATTTATATGAAGTTGTACAAAAACGCTTTATTTCGCCAAGACAACGCGTTTCTCACTGTTACATGCATTTGAATAGGGAACTCGACCGAAACAAAGTATAGGTTTTCATTATGTGTATAACTTGAAAATCTTAGCTCAAACAGCTGCAAAACCTGTTTTCCCAGCACGGGGACCTTGAGTTCTATAAGATAAAGCCATAAACATGTGTATCCGAATCTTCTATCAAAAGTTACAGCTATTTATATGAAGTTGTACAAAAACGCTTTATTTCGCCAAGACAGTGCGTTTCTCACTGTTACATGCATTTGAATGGGGAACTCGACCGAAACAAAGTATAGGTTTTCATTATGTGAATAATTTTAAAATCTTAGCTCAAACGGCTGCAAAACCTGTTTTCCCAGCACGGGGACCTTGAGTTCTATAAGATAAAGCCATAAACATGTTTGTCTGAGTCTTCTATCAAAAGTTACAGCGATTTATATGAAGTTGTACTAAAACGCTTTATTTCGCCAAGACAGTGTGTTTCTCACTGTTACATGCATTTGAATGGGAAACTCGCCCGAGACAAAGTATAGGTTTTCATTATGTGAATAATTTTAAAATCTTAGCTCAAACGGCTGCAAAACCTGTTTGCCCAGCACGGGGATATTGAGTTCTATAAGATAAAGCCATAAACATGTTTGTCTGAGTCTTCTATCAAAAGTTACAGCGATTTATATGAAGTTGTACGAAAACGCTTTATTTCGCCAAGACAATGCGTTTCTCACTGTTACATGCATTTGAATGGGGAACTCGACCGAAACAAAGTATAGGTTTTCATTATGTGAATAATTTTAAAATCTTAGCTCAAACGGCTGCAAAACCTGTTTTCCCAGCACGGGGACCTTGAGTTCTATAAGATAAAGCCATAAACATGTTTGTCTGAGTCTTCTATCAAAAGTTACAGCGATTTATATGAAGTTGTACTAAAACGCTTTATTTCGCCAAGACAGTGTGTTTCTCACTGTTACATGCATTTGAATGGGAAACTCGCCCGAGACAAAGTATAGGTTTTCATTATGTGAATAATTTTAAAATCTTAGCTCAAACGGCTGCAAAACCTGTTTGCCCAGCACGGGGATATTGAGTTCTATAAGATAAAGCCATAAACATGTTTGTCTGAGTCTTCTATCAAAAGTTACAGCGATTTATATGAAGTTGTACGAAAACGCTTTATTTCGCCAAGACAATGCGTTTCTCACTGTTACATGCATTTGAATGGGAAACTCGCCCGAGACAAAGTATAGGTTTTCATTATGTGAATAATTTTAAAATCTTAGCTCAAACGGCTGCAAAACCTGTTTTCCCAGCACGGGGACCTTGAGTTCTATAAGATAAAGCCATAAACATGTTTGTCTGAGTCTTCTATCAAAAGTTACAGCTATTTATATGAAGTTGTACGAAAACGCTTTATTTCGCCAAGACAGTGTGTTTCTCACTGTTACATGCATTTGAATGGGGAACTCGACCGAAACAAAGTATAGGTTTTCATTATGTGTATAACTTGAAAATCTTAGCTCAAACGGCTGCAAAACCTGTTTTCCCAGCACGGGGACCTTGAGTTCTATAAGATAAAGCCATAAACATGTTTGTCTGAGTCTTTTATCAAAAGTTACAGCTATTTATATGAAGTTGTACAAAAACGCTTTCTTTCGCCAAGACAGTGCGTTTCTCACTGTTACATGCATTTGAATAGGGAACTCGACCGAAACAAAGTATAGGTTTTCATTATGTGTATAACTTGAAAATCTTAGCTCAAACAGCTGCAAAACCTGTTTTCCCAGCACGGGGACCTTGAGTTCTATAAGATAAAGCCATAAACATGTGTATCCGAATCTTCTATCAAAAGTTACAGCTATTTATATGAAGTTGTACAAAAACGCTTTATTTCGCCAAGACAGTGCGTTTCTCACTGTTACATGCATTTGAATGGGGAACTCGCCCGAAACAAAGTATAGGTTTTCATTATGTGTATAACTTGGAAATCTTAGCTCAAACAGCTGCAAATCCTGTTTTCCCAGCACGGGGACCTTGAGTTCTATAAGATAAAGCCATAAACATGTTTGTCTGAGTCTTATATCAAAAGTTACAGCTATTTATATGAAGTTGTACAAAAACGCTTTCTTTCGCCAAGACAGTGCGTTTCTCACTGTTACATGCATTTGAATGGGGAACTCGACCGAAAAAAGTATAGGTTTTCATTATGTGAATAATTTTAAAATCTTAGCTCAAACGGCTGCAAATCCTGTTTTCCCAGCACGGGGATCTTGAGTTCTATAAGATAAAGCCATAAACATGTGTATCCGAATCTTCTATCAAAAGTTACAGCTATTTATATGAAGTTGTACAAAAACGCTTTATTTCGCCAAGACAGTGCGTTTCTCACTGTTACATGCATTTGAATGGGGAACTCGACCGAAACAAAGTATAGGTTTTCATTATGTGAATAATTTTAAAATCTTAGCTCAAACGGCTGCAAAACCTGTTTGCCCAGCACGGGGATATTGAGTTCTATAAGATAAAGCCATAAACATGTTTGTCTGAGTCTTCTATCAAAAGTTACAGCGATTTATATGAAGTTGTACGAAAACGCTTTATTTCGCCAAGACAATGCGTTTCTCACTGTTACATGCATTTGAATGGGAAACTCGCCCGAGACAAAGTATAGGTTTTCATTATGTGAATAATTTTAAAATCTTAGCTCAAACGGCTGCAAAACCTGTTTGCCCAGCACGGGGATATTGAGTTCTATAAGATAAAGCCATAAACATGTTTGTCTGAGTCTTCTATCAAAAGTTACAGCGATTTATATGAAGTTGTACGAAAACGCTTTCTTTCGCCAAGACAGTGCGTTTCTCACTGTTACATGCATTTGAATGGGGAACTCGCCCGAAACAAAGTATAGGTTTTCATTATGTGTATAACTTGAAAATCTTAGCTCAAACAGCTGCAAAACCTGTTTTCCCAGCACGGGGATATTGAGTTCTATAAGATAAAGCCATAAACATGTTTGTCTGAGTCTTTTATCAAAAGTTACAGCTATTTATATGAAGTTGTACAAAAACGCTTTCTTTCGCCAAGACAGTGCGTTTCTCACTGTTACATGCATTTGAATGGGGAACTCGCCCGAAACAAAGTATAGGTTTTCATTATGTGTATAACTTGGAAATCTTAGCTCAAACAGCTGCAAATCCTGTTTTCCCAGCACGGGGACCTTGAGTTCTATAAGATGAAGCCATAAACATGTTTGTCTGAGTCTTCTATCAAAAGTTACAGCTATTTATATGAAGTTGTACAAAAACGCTTTCTTTCGCCAAGACAGTGTGTTTCTCACTGTTACATGCATTTGAATGGGGAACTCGACCGAAACAAAGTATAGGTTTTCATTATGTGTATAACTTGAAAATCTTAGCTCAAACGGCTGCAAAACCTGTTTTCCCAGCACGGGGACCTTGAGTTCTATAAGATAAAGCCATAAACATGTTTGTCTGAGTCTTCTATCAAAAGTTACAGCGATTTATATGAAGTTGTACGAAAACGCTTTATTTCGCCAAGACAATGCGTTTCTCACTGTTACATGCATTTGAATGGGAAACTCGCCCGAGACAAAGTATAGGTTTTCATTATGTGAATAATTTTAAAATCTTAGCTCAAACGGCTGCAAAACCTGTTTGCCCAGCACGGGGATATTGAGTTCTATAAGATAAAGCCATACACATGTTTGTCTGAGTCTTCTATCAAAAGTTACAGCGATTTATATGAAGTTGTACGAAAACGCTTTATTTCGCCAAGACAGTGTGTTTCTCACTGTTACATGCATTTGAATGGGAAACTCGCCCGAGACAAAGTATAGGTTTTCATTATGTGTATAACTTGGAAATCTTAGCTCAAACAGCTGCAAATCCTGTTTTCCCAGCACGGGGACCTTGAGTTCTATAAGATAAAGCCATAAACATGTTTGTCTGAGTCTTCTATCAAAAGTTACAGCGATTTATATGAAGTTGTACGAAAACGCTTTATTTCGCCAAGACAGTGCGTTTCTCACTGTTACATGCATTTGAATAGGGAACTCGACCGAAACAAAGTATAGGTTTTCATTATGTGTATAACTTGAAAATCTTAGCTCAAACAGCTGCAAAACCTGTTTTCCCAGCACGGGGACCTTGAGTTCTATAAGATAAAGCCATAAACATGTGTATCCGAATCTTCTATCAAAAGTTACAGCTATTTATATGAAGTTGTACAAAAACGCTTTATTTCGCCAAGACAGTGCGTTTCTCACTGTTACATGCATTTGAATGGGGAACTCGCCCGAAACAAAGTATAGGTTTTCATTATGTGTATAACTTGGAAATCTTAGCTCAAACAGCTGCAAATCCTGTTTTCCCAGCACGGGGACCTTGAGTTCTATAAGATAAAGCCATAAACATGTGTATCCGAATCTTCTATCAAAAGTTACAGCTATTTATATGAAGTTGTACAAAAACGCTTTATTTCGCCAAGACAGTGCGTTTCTCACTGTTACATGCATTTGAATGGGGAACTCGCCCGAAACAAAGTATAGGTTTTCATTATGTGAAAATCTTAGCTCAAACAGCTGCAAATCCTGTTTTCCCAGCACGGGGACCTTGAGTTCTATAAGATAAAGCCATAAACATGTTTGTCTGAGTCTTATATCAAAAGTTACAGCTATTTATATGAAGTTGTACGAAAACGCTTTCTTTCGCCAAGACAGTGCGTTTCTCACTGTTACATGCATTTGAATGGGGAACTCGACCGAAACAAAGTATAGGTTTTCATTATGTGTATAACTTGAAAATCTTAGCTCAAACAGCTGCAAAACCTGTTTTCCCAGCACGGGGATATTGAGTTCTATAAGATAAAGCCATAAACATGTTTGTCTGAGTCTTCTATCAAAAGTTACAGCGATTTATATGAAGTTGTACGAAAACGCTTTATTTCGCCAAGACAATGCGTTTCTCACTGTTACATGCATTTGAATGGGAAACTCGCCCGAGACAAAGTATAGGTTTTCATTATGTGAATAATTTTAAAATCTTAGCTCAAACGGCTGCAAGACCTGTTTGCCCAGCACGGGGATATTGAGTTCTATAAGATAAAGCCATAAACATGTTTGTCTGAGTCTTCTATCAAAAGTTACAGCGATTTATATGAAGTTGTACAAAAACGCTTTATTTCGCCAAGACAATGCGTTTCTCACTGTTACATGCATTTGAATGGGAAACTCGCCCGAGACAAAGTATAGGTTTTCATTATGTGAATAATTTTAAAATCTTAGCTCAAACGGCTGCAAAACCTGTTTGCCCAGCACGGGGATATTGAGTTCTATAAGATAAAGCCATAAACATGTTTGTCTGAGTCTTCTATCAAAAGTTACAGCGATTTATATGAAGTTGTACGAAAACGCTTTATTTCGCCAAGACAATGCGTTTCTCACTGTTACATGCATTTGAATGGGAAACTCGCCCGAGACAAAGTATAGGTTTTCATTATGTGAATAATTTTAAAATCTTAGCTCAAACGGCTGCAAATCCTGTTTTCCCAGCACGGGGACCTTGAGTTCTATAAGATAAAGCCATAAACATGTTTGTCTGAGTCTTCTATCAAAAGTTACAGCTATTTATATGAAGTTGTACAAAAACGCTTTCTTTCGCCAAGACAGTGCGTTTCTCACTGTTACATGCATTTGAATGGGGAACTCGCCCGAAACAAAGTATAGGTTTTCATTATGTGTATAACTTGGAAATCTTAGCTCAAACAGCTGCAAAACCTGTTTTCCCAGCACGGGGACCTTGAGTTCTATAAGATAAAGCCATAAACATGTTTGTCTGAGTCTTATATCAAAAGTTACAGCTATTTATATGAAGTTGTACGAAAACGCTTTCTTTCGCCAAGACAGTGCGTTTCTCACTGTTACATGCATTTGAATGGGGAACTCGACCGAAACAAAGTATAGGTTTTCATTATGTGTATAACTTGAAAATCTTAGCTCAAACAGCTGCAAAACCTGTTTTCCCAGCACGGGGATATTGAGTTCTATAAGATAAAGCCATAAACATGTTTGTCTGAGTCTTCTATCAAAAGTTACAGCGATTTATATGAAGTTGTACGAAAACGCTTTATTTCGCCAAGACAATGCGTTTCTCACTGTTACATGCATTTGAATGGGAAACTCGCCCGAGACAAAGTATAGGTTTTCATTATGTGAATAATTTTAAAATCTTAGCTCAAACGGCTGCAAGACCTGTTTGCCCAGCACGGGGATATTGAGTTCTATAAGATAAAGCCATAAACATGTTTGTCTGAGTCTTCTATCAAAAGTTACAGCGATTTATATGAAGTTGTACGAAAACGCTTTATTTCGCCAAGACAATGCGTTTCTCACTGTTACATGCATTTGAATGGGAAACTCGCCCGAGACAAAGTATAGGTTTTCATTATGTGAATAATTTTAAAATCTTAGCTCAAACGGCTGCAAAACCTGTTTGCCCAGCACGGGGATATTGAGTTCTATAAGATAAAGCCATAAACATGTTTGTCTGAGTCTTCTATCAAAAGTTACAGCGATTTATATGAAGTTGTACGAAAACGCTTTATTTCGCCAAGACAATGCGTTTCTCACTGTTACATGCATTTGAATGGGAAACTCGCCCGAGACAAAGTATAGGTTTTCATTATGTGAATAATTTTAAAATCTTAGCTCAAACGGCTGCAAATCCTGTTTTCCCAGCACGGGGACCTTGAGTTCTATAAGATAAAGCCATAAACATGTTTGTCTGAGTCTTCTATCAAAAGTTACAGCTATTTATATGAAGTTGTACAAAAACGCTTTCTTTCGCCAAGACAGTGCGTTTCTCACTGTTACATGCATTTGAATGGGGAACTCGCCCGAAACAAAGTATAGGTTTTCATTATGTGTATAACTTGGAAATCTTAGCTCAAACAGCTGCAAAACCTGTTTTCCCAGCACGGGGACCTTGAGTTCTATAAGATAAAGCCATAAACATGTTTGTCTGAGTCTTATATCAAAAGTTACAGCTATTTATATGAAGTTGTACGAAAACGCTTTCTTTCGCCAAGACAGTGCGTTTCTCACTGTTACATGCATTTGAATGGGGAACTCGACCGAAACAAAGTATAGGTTTTCATTATGTGTATAACTTGAAAATCTTAGCTCAAACAGCTGCAAAACCTGTTTTCCCAGCACGGGGATATTGAGTTCTATAAGATAAAGCCATAAACATGTTTGTCTGAGTCTTCTATCAAAAGTTACAGCGATTTATATGAAGTTGTACGAAAACGCTTTATTTCGCCAAGACAATGCGTTTCTCACTGTTACATGCATTTGAATGGGAAACTCGCCCGAGACAAAGTATAGGTTTTCATTATGTGAATAATTTTAAAATCTTAGCTCAAACGGCTGCAAGACCTGTTTGCCCAGCACGGGGATATTGAGTTCTATAAGATAAAGCCATAAACATGTTTGTCTGAGTCTTCTATCAAAAGTTACAGCGATTTATATGAAGTTGTACGAAAACGCTTTATTTCGCCAAGACAATGCGTTTCTCACTGTTACATGCATTTGAATGGGAAACTCGCCCGAGACAAAGTATAGGTTTTCATTATGTGAATAATTTTAAAATCTTAGCTCAAACGGCTGCAAAACCTGTTTGCCCAGCACGGGGATATTGAGTTCTATAAGATAAAGCCATAAACATGTTTGTCTGAGTCTTCTATCAAAAGTTACAGCGATTTATATGAAGTTGTACGAAAACGCTTTATTTCGCCAAGACAATGCGTTTCTCACTGTTACATGCATTTGAATGGGAAACTCGCCCGAGACAAAGTATAGGTTTTCATTATGTGAATAATTTTAAAATCTTAGCTCAAACGGCTGCAAATCCTGTTTTCCCAGCACGGGGACCTTGAGTTCTATAAGATAAAGCCATAAACATGTTTGTCTGAGTCTTCTATCAAAAGTTACAGCTATTTATATGAAGTTGTACAAAAACGCTTTCTTTCGCCAAGACAGTGCGTTTCTCACTGTTACATGCATTTGAATGGGAAACTCGCCCGAAACAAAGTATAGGTTTTCATTATGTGTATAACTTGGAAATCTTAGCTCAAACAGCTGCAAAACCTGATTTCCCAGCACGGGGACCTTGAGTTCTATAAGATAAAGCCATAAACATGTTTGTCTGAGTCTTTTATCAAAAGTTACAGCTATTTATATGAAGTTGTACAAAAACGCTTTCTTTCGCCAAGACAGTGCGTTTCTCACTGTTACATGCATTTGAATGGGGAACTCGACCGAAACAAAGTATAGGTTTTCATTATGTGAATAATTTTAAAATCTTAGCTCAAACGGCTGCAAATCCTGTTTTCCCAGCACGGGGACCTTGAGTTCTATAAGATAAAGCCATAAACATGTGCATCCGAATCTTCTATCAAAAGTTACAGCTATTTATATGAAGTTGTACAAAAACGCTTTATTTCGCCAAGACAGTGCGTTTCTCACTGTTACATGCATTTGAATGGGGAACTCGCCCGAAACAAAGTATAGGTTTTCATTATGTGTATAACTTGGAAATCTTAGCTCAAACAGCTGCAAATCCTGTTTTCCCAGCACGGGGACCTTGAGTTCTATAAGATAAAGCCATAAACATGTTTGTCTGAGTCTTATATCAAAAGTTACAGCTATTTATATGAAGTTGTACGAAAAACGCTTTCTTTCGCCAAGACAGTGCGTTTCTCACTGTTACATGCATTTGAATGGGGAACTCGACCGAAACAAAGTATAGGTTTTCATTATGTGAAAATCTTAGCTCAAACAGCTGCAAATCCTGTTTTCCCAGCACGGGGACCTTGAGTTCTATAAGATAAAGCCATAAACATGTTTGTCTGAGTCTTATATCAAAAGTTACAGCTATTTATATGAAGTTGTACGAAAACGCTTTCTTTCGCCAAGACAGTGCGTTTCTCACTGTTACATGCATTTGAATGGGGAACTCGACCGAAACAAAGTATAGGTTTTCATTATGTGTATAACTTGAAAATCTTAGCTCAAACAGCTGCAAAACCTGTTTTCCCAGCACGGGGATATTGAGTTCTATAAGATAAAGCCATAAACATGTTTGTCTGAGTCTTCTATCAAAAGTTACAGCGATTTATATGAAGTTGTACGAAAACGCTTTATTTCGCCAAGACAATGCGTTTCTCACTGTTACATGCATTTGAATGGGAAACTCGCCCGAGACAAAGTATAGGTTTTCATTATGTGAATAATTTTAAAATCTTAGCTCAAACGGCTGCAAAACCTGTTTGCCCAGCACGGGGATATTGAGTTCTATAAGATAAAGCCATAAACATGTTTGTCTGAGTCTTCTATCAAAAGTTACAGCGATTTATATGAAGTTGTACGAAAACGCTTTATTTCGCCAAGACAATGCGTTTCTCACTGTTACATGCATTTGAATGGGAAACTCGCCCGAGACAAAGTATAGGTTTTCATTATGTGAATAATTTTAAAATCTTAGCTCAAACGGCTGCAAATCCTGTTTTCCCAGCACGGGGACCTTGAGTTCTATAAGATAAAGCCATAAACATGTTTGTCTGAGTCTTCTATCAAAAGTTACAGCTATTTATATGAAGTTGTACAAAAACGCTTTCTTTCGCCAAGACAGTGCGTTTCTCACTGTTACATGCATTTGAATGGGGAACTCGCCCGAAACAAAGTATAGGTTTTCATTATGTGTATAACTTGGAAATCTTAGCTCAAACAGCTGCAAAACCTGTTTTCCCAGCACGGGGACCTTGAGTTCTATAAGATAAAGCCATAAACATGTTTGTCTGAGTCTTATATCAAAAGTTACAGCTATTTATATGAAGTTGTACGAAAACGCTTTCTTTCGCCAAGACAGTGCGTTTCTCACTGTTACATGCATTTGAATGGGGAACTCGACCGAAACAAAGTATAGGTTTTCATTATGTGTATAACTTGAAAATCTTAGCTCAAACAGCTGCAAAACCTGTTTTCCCAGCACGGGGATATTGAGTTCTATAAGATAAAGCCATAAACATGTTTGTCTGAGTCTTCTATCAAAAGTTACAGCGATTTATATGAAGTTGTACGAAAACGCTTTATTTCGCCAAGACAATGCGTTTCTCACTGTTACATGCATTTGAATGGGAAACTCGCCCGAGACAAAGTATAGGTTTTCATTATGTGAATAATTTTAAAATCTTAGCTCAAACGGCTGCAAGACCTGTTTGCCCAGCACGGGGATATTGAGTTCTATAAGATAAAGCCATAAACATGTTTGTCTGAGTCTTCTATCAAAAGTTACAGCGATTTATATGAAGTTGTACGAAAACGCTTTATTTCGCCAAGACAATGCGTTTCTCACTGTTACATGCATTTGAATGGGAAACTCGCCCGAGACAAAGTATAGGTTTTCATTATGTGAATAATTTTAAAATCTTAGCTCAAACGGCTGCAAAACCTGTTTGCCCAGCACGGGGATATTGAGTTCTATAAGATAAAGCCATAAACATGTTTGTCTGAGTCTTCTATCAAAAGTTACAGCGATTTATATGAAGTTGTACGAAAACGCTTTATTTCGCCAAGACAATGCGTTTCTCACTGTTACATGCATTTGAATGGGAAACTCGCCCGAGACAAAGTATAGGTTTTCATTATGTGAATAATTTTAAAATCTTAGCTCAAACGGCTGCAAATCCTGTTTTCCCAGCACGGGGACCTTGAGTTCTATAAGATAAAGCCATAAACATGTTTGTCTGAGTCTTCTATCAAAAGTTACAGCTATTTATATGAAGTTGTACAAAAACGCTTTCTTTCGCCAAGACAGTGCGTTTCTCACTGTTACATGCATTTGAATGGGGAACTCGCCCGAAACAAAGTATAGGTTTTCATTATGTGTATAACTTGGAAATCTTAGCTCAAACAGCTGCAAAACCTGTTTTCCCAGCACGGGGACCTTGAGTTCTATAAGATAAAGCCATAAACATGTTTGTCTGAGTCTTTTATCAAAAGTTACAGCTATTTATATGAAGTTGTACAAAAACGCTTTCTTTCGCCAAGACAGTGCGTTTCTCACTGTTACATGCATTTGAATGGGGAACTCGACCGAAACAAAGTATAGGTTTTCATTATGTGAATAATTTTAAAATCTTAGCTCAAACGGCTGCAAATCCTGTTTTCCCAGCACGGGGACCTTGAGTTCTATAAGATAAAGCCATAAACATGTGCATCCGAATCTTCTATCAAAAGTTACAGCTATTTATATGAAGTTGTACAAAAACGCTTTATTTCGCCAAGACAGTGCGTTTCTCACTGTTACATGCATTTGAATGGGGAACTCGCCCGAAACAAAGTATAGGTTTTCATTATGTGTATAACTTGGAAATCTTAGCTCAAACAGCTGCAAATCCTGTTTTCCCAGCACGGGGACCTTGAGTTCTATAAGATAAAGCCATAAACATGTTTGTCTGAGTCTTATATCAAAAGTTACAGCTATTTATATGAAGTTGTACGAAAAACGCTTTCTTTCGCCAAGACAGTGCGTTTCTCACTGTTACATGCATTTGAATGGGGAACTCGACCGAAACAAAGTATAGGTTTTCATTATGTGTATAACTTGAAAATCTTAGCTCAAACGGCTGCAAAACCTGTTTTCCCAGCACGGGGACCTTGAGTTCTATAAGATAAAGCCATAAACATGTTTGTCTGAGTCTTTTATCAAAAGTTACAGCTATTTATATGAAGTTGTACAAAAACGCTTTCTTTCGCCAAGACAGTGCGTTTCTCACTGTTACATGCATTTGAATGGGGAACTCGACCGAAAAAAGTATAGGTTTTCATTATGTGAATAATTTTAAAATCTTAGCTCAAACGGCTGCAAATCCTGTTTTCCCAGCACGGGGATCTTGAGTTCTATAAGATAAAGCCATAAACATGTGTATCCGAATCTTCTATCAAAAGTTACAGCTATTTATATGAAGTTGTACAAAAACGCTTTATTTCGCCAAGACAGTGCGTTTCTCACTGTTACATGCATTTGAATGGGGAACTCGCCCGAAACAAAGTATAGGTTTTCATTATGTGAAAATCTTAGCTCAAACAGCTGCAAATCCTGTTTTCCCAGCACGGGGACCTTGAGTTCTATAAGATAAAGCCATAAACATGTTTGTCTGAGTCTTATATCAAAAGTTACAGCTATTTATATGAAGTTGTACGAAAACGCTTTCTTTCGCCAAGACAGTGCGTTTCTCACTGTTACATGCATTTGAATGGGGAACTCGACCGAAACAAAGTATAGGTTTTCATTATGTGTATAACTTGAAAATCTTAGCTCAAACAGCTGCAAAACCTGTTTTCCCAGCACGGGGATATTGAGTTCTATAAGATAAAGCCATAAACATGTTTGTCTGAGTCTTCTATCAAAAGTTACAGCGATTTATATGAAGTTGTACGAAAACTCTTTATTTCGCCAAGACAATGCGTTTCTCACTGTTACATGCATTTGAATGGGAAACTCGCCCGAGACAAAGTATAGGTTTTCATTATGTGAATAATTTTAAAATCTTAGCTCAAACGGCTGCAAGACCTGTTTGCCCAGCACGGGGATATTGAGTTCTATAAGATAAAGCCATAAACATGTTTGTCTGAGTCTTCTATCAAAAGTTACAGCGATTTATATGAAGTTGTACAAAAACGCTTTATTTCGCCAAGACAATGCGTTTCTCACTGTTACATGCATTTGAATGGGAAACTCGCCCGAGACAAAGTATAGGTTTTCATTATGTGAATAATTTTAAAATCTTAGCTCAAACGGCTGCAAAACCTGTTTGCCCAGCACGGGGATATTGAGTTCTATAAGATAAAGCCATAAACATGTTTGTCTGAGTCTTCTATCAAAAGTTACAGCGATTTATATGAAGTTGTACGAAAACGCTTTATTTCGCCAAGACAATGCGTTTCTCACTGTTACATGCATTTGAATGGGAAACTCGCCCGAGACAAAGTATAGGTTTTCATTATGTGAATAATTTTAAAATCTTAGCTCAAACGGCTGCAAATCCTGTTTTCCCAGCACGGGGACCTTGAGTTCTATAAGATAAAGCCATAAACATGTTTGTCTGAGTCTTCTATCAAAAGTTACAGCTATTTATATGAAGTTGTACAAAAACGCTTTCTTTCGCCAAGACAGTGCGTTTCTCACTGTTACATGCATTTGAATGGGGAACTCGCCCGAAACAAAGTATAGGTTTTCATTATGTGTATAACTTGGAAATCTTAGCTCAAACAGCTGCAAAACCTGTTTTCCCAGCACGGGGACCTTGAGTTCTATAAGATAAAGCCATAAACATGTTTGTCTGAGTCTTATATCAAAAGTTACAGCTATTTATATGAAGTTGTACGAAAACGCTTTCTTTCGCCAAGACAGTGCGTTTCTCACTGTTACATGCATTTGAATGGGGAACTCGACCGAAACAAAGTATAGGTTTTCATTATGTGTATAACTTGAAAATCTTAGCTCAAACAGCTGCAAAACCTGTTTTCCCAGCACGGGGATATTGAGTTCTATAAGATAAAGCCATAAACATGTTTGTCTGAGTCTTCTATCAAAAGTTACAGCGATTTATATGAAGTTGTACGAAAACGCTTTATTTCGCCAAGACAATGCGTTTCTCACTGTTACATGCATTTGAATGGGAAACTCGCCCGAGACAAAGTATAGGTTTTCATTATGTGAATAATTTTAAAATCTTAGCTCAAACGGCTGCAAGACCTGTTTGCCCAGCACGGGGATATTGAGTTCTATAAGATAAAGCCATAAACATGTTTGTCTGAGTCTTCTATCAAAAGTTACAGCGATTTATATGAAGTTGTACGAAAACGCTTTATTTCGCCAAGACAATGCGTTTCTCACTGTTACATGCATTTGAATGGGAAACTCGCCCGAGACAAAGTATAGGTTTTCATTATGTGAATAATTTTAAAATCTTAGCTCAAACGGCTGCAAATCCTGTTTTCCCAGCACGGGGACCTTGAGTTCTATAAGATAAAGCCATAAACATGTTTGTCTGAGTCTTCTATCAAAAGTTACAGCTATTTATATGAAGTTGTACAAAAACGCTTTCTTTCGCCAAGACAGTGCGTTTCTCACTGTTACATGCATTTGAATGGGGAACTCGCCCGAAACAAAGTATAGGTTTTCATTATGTGTATAACTTGGAAATCTTAGCTCAAACAGCTGCAAAACCTCTTTTCCCAGCACGGGGACCTTGAGTTCTATAAGATAAAGCCATAAACATGTTTGTCTGAGTCTTTTATCAAAAGTTACAGCTATTTATATGAAGTTGTACAAAAACGCTTTCTTTCGCCAAGACAGTGCGTTTCTCACTGTTACATGCATTTGAATGGGGAACTCGACCGAAACAAAGTATAGGTTTTCATTATGTGAATAATTTTAAAATCTTAGCTCAAACGGCTGCAAATCCTGTTTTCCCAGCACGGGGACCTTGAGTTCTATAAGATAAAGCCATAAACATGTGCATCCGAATCTTCTATCAAAAGTTACAGCTATTTATATGAAGTTGTACAAAAACGCTTTATTTCGCCAAGACAGTGCGTTTCTCACTGTTACATGCATTTGAATGGGGAACTCGCCCGAAACAAAGTATAGGTTTTCATTATGTGTATAACTTGGAAATCTTAGCTCAAACAGCTGCAAATCCTGTTTTCCCAGCACGGGGACCTTGAGTTCTATAAGATAAAGCCATAAACATGTTTGTCTGAGTCTTATATCAAAAGTTACAGCTATTTATATGAAGTTGTACGAAAAACGCTTTCTTTCGCCAAGACAGTGCGTTTCTCACTGTTACATGCATTTGAATGGGGAACTCGACCGAAACAAAGTATAGGTTTTCATTATGTGAAAATCTTAGCTCAAACAGCTGCAAATCCTGTTTTCCCAGCACGGGGACCTTGAGTTCTATAAGATAAAGCCATAAACATGTTTGTCTGAGTCTTATATCAAAAGTTACAGCTATTTATATGAAGTTGTACGAAAACGCTTTCTTTCGCCAAGACAGTGCGTTTCTCACTGTTACATGCATTTGAATGGGGAACTCGACCGAAACAAAGTATAGGTTTTCATTATGTGTATAACTTGAAAATCTTAGCTCAAACAGCTGCAAAACCTGTTTTCCCAGCACGGGGATATTGAGTTCTATAAGATAAAGCCATAAACATGTTTGTCTGAGTCTTCTATCAAAAGTTACAGCGATTTATATGAAGTTGTACGAAAACGCTTTATTTCGCCAAGACAATGCGTTTCTCACTGTTACATGCATTTGAATGGGAAACTCGCCCGAGACAAAGTATAGGTTTTCATTATGTGAATAATTTTAAAATCTTAGCTCAAACGGCTGCAAAACCTGTTTGCCCAGCACGGGGATATTGAGTTCTATAAGATAAAGCCATAAACATGTTTGTCTGAGTCTTCTATCAAAAGTTACAGCGATTTATATGAAGTTGTACGAAAACGCTTTATTTCGCCAAGACAATGCGTTTCTCACTGTTACATGCATTTGAATGGGAAACTCGCCCGAGACAAAGTATAGGTTTTCATTATGTGAATAATTTTAAAATCTTAGCTCAAACGGCTGCAAATCCTGTTTTCCCAGCACGGGGACCTTGAGTTCTATAAGATAAAGCCATAAACATGTTTGTCTGAGTCTTCTATCAAAAGTTACAGCTATTTATATGAAGTTGTACAAAAACGCTTTCTTTCGCCAAGACAGTGCGTTTCTCACTGTTACATGCATTTGAATGGGGAACTCGCCCGAAACAAAGTATAGGTTTTCATTATGTGTATAACTTGGAAATCTTAGCTCAAACAGCTGCAAAACCTGTTTTCCCAGCACGGGGACCTTGAGTTCTATAAGATAAAGCCATAAACATGTTTGTCTGAGTCTTATATCAAAAGTTACAGCTATTTATATGAAGTTGTACGAAAACGCTTTCTTTCGCCAAGACAGTGCGTTTCTCACTGTTACATGCATTTGAATGGGGAACTCGACCGAAACAAAGTATAGGTTTTCATTATGTGTATAACTTGAAAATCTTAGCTCAAACAGCTGCAAAACCTGTTTTCCCAGCACGGGGATATTGAGTTCTATAAGATAAAGCCATAAACATGTTTGTCTGAGTCTTCTATCAAAAGTTACAGCGATTTATATGAAGTTGTACGAAAACGCTTTATTTCGCCAAGACAATGCGTTTCTCACTGTTACATGCATTTGAATGGGAAACTCGCCCGAGACAAAGTATAGGTTTTCATTATGTGAATAATTTTAAAATCTTAGCTCAAACGGCTGCAAGACCTGTTTGCCCAGCACGGGGATATTGAGTTCTATAAGATAAAGCCATAAACATGTTTGTCTGAGTCTTCTATCAAAAGTTACAGCGATTTATATGAAGTTGTACGAAAACGCTTTATTTCGCCAAGACAATGCGTTTCTCACTGTTACATGCATTTGAATGGGAAACTCGCCCGAGACAAAGTATAGGTTTTCATTATGTGAATAATTTTAAAATCTTAGCTCAAACGGCTGCAAAACCTGTTTGCCCAGCACGGGGATATTGAGTTCTATAAGATAAAGCCATAAACATGTTTGTCTGAGTCTTCTATCAAAAGTTACAGCGATTTATATGAAGTTGTACGAAAACGCTTTATTTCGCCAAGACAATGCGTTTCTCACTGTTACATGCATTTGAATGGGAAACTCGCCCGAGACAAAGTATAGGTTTTCATTATGTGAATAATTTTAAAATCTTAGCTCAAACGGCTGCAAATCCTGTTTTCCCAGCACGGGGACCTTGAGTTCTATAAGATAAAGCCATAAACATGTTTGTCTGAGTCTTCTATCAAAAGTTACAGCTATTTATATGAAGTTGTACAAAAACGCTTTCTTTCGCCAAGACAGTGCGTTTCTCACTGTTACATGCATTTGAATGGGGAACTCGCCCGAAACAAAGTATAGGTTTTCATTATGTGTATAACTTGGAAATCTTAGCTCAAACAGCTGCAAAACCTGTTTTCCCAGCACGGGGACCTTGAGTTCTATAAGATAAAGCCATAAACATGTTTGTCTGAGTCTTTTATCAAAAGTTACAGCTATTTATATGAAGTTGTACAAAAACGCTTTCTTTCGCCAAGACAGTGTGTTTCTCACTGTTACATGCATTTGAATGGGAAACTCGCCCGAGACAAAGTATAGGTTTTCATTATGTGAATAATTTTAAAATCTTAGCTCAAACGGCTGCAAAACCTGTTTGCCCAGCACGGGGATATTGAGTTCTATAAGATAAAGCCATAAACATGTTTGTCTGAGTCTTCTATCAAAAGTTACAGCGATTTATATGAAGTTGTACGAAAACGCTTTATTTCGCCAAGACAGTGTGTTTCTCACTGTTACATGCATTTGAATGGGAAACTCGCCTGAAACAAAGTATAGGTTTTCATTATGTGAATAATTTTAAAATCTTAGCTCAAACGGCTGCAAAACCTGTTTGCCCAGCACGGGGATATTGAGTTCTATAAGATAAAGCCATAAACATGTTTGTCTGAGTCTTCTATCAAAAGTTACAGCGATTTATATGAAGTTGTACGAAAACGCTTTATTTCGCCAAGACAGTGTGTTTCTCACTGTTACATGCATTTGAATGGGAAACTCGCCTGAAACAAAGTATAGGTTTTCATTATGTGAATAATTTTAAAATCTTAGCTCAAACGGCTGCAAAACCTGTTTGCCCAGCACGGGGATATTGAGTTCTATAAGATAAAGCCATAAACATGTTTGTCTGAGTCTTCTATCAAAAGTTACAGCGATTTATATGAAGTTGTACGAAAACGCTTTATTTCGCCAAGACAGTGTGTTTCTCACTGTTACATGCATTTGAATGGGAAACTCGCCCGAGACAAAGTATAGGTTTTCATTATGTGAATAATTTTAAAATCTTAGCTCAAACGGCTGCAAATCCTGTTTTCCCAGCACGGGGACCTTGAGTTCTATAAGATAAAGCCATAAACATGTTTGTCTGAGTCTTATATCAAAAGTTACAGCTATTTATATGAAGTTGTACAAAAACGCTTTCTTTCGCCAAGACAGTGCGTTTCTCACTGTTACATGCATTTGAATAGGGAACTCGACCGAAACAAAGTATAGGTTTTCATTATGTGTATAACTTGAAAATCTTAGCTCAAACAGCTGCAAATCCTGTTTTCCCAGCACGGGGACCTTGAGTTCTATAAGATAAAGCCATAAACATGTTTGTCTGAGTGTTCTATCAAAAGTGACAGCGATTTATATGAAGTTGTACGAAAACGCTTTATTTTGCCAAGACAGTGTGTTTCTCACTGTTACATGCATTTGAATGGGAACTCGCCCGAAACAAAGTATAGGTTTTCATTATGTGTATAACTTGAAAATCTTAGCTCAAACAGCTGCAAAACCTGTTTTCCCAGCACGGGGAACTTGAGTTCTATAAGATAAAGCCATAAACATGTTTGTCTGAGTCTTTTATCAAAAGTTACAGCTATTTATATGAAGTTGTAC
The DNA here is from genome assembly GCF_963969265.1 of Rhamphochromis sp. 'chilingali'. Lineage (NCBI taxonomy): Eukaryota > Metazoa > Chordata > Actinopteri > Cichliformes > Cichlidae > Rhamphochromis > Rhamphochromis sp. 'chilingali'. The sequence goes on from NC_137932.1 coordinate 29,590,999, forward strand.
AAAAACGCTTTCTTTCGCCAAGACAGTGTGTTTCTCACTGTTACATGCATTTGAATGGGGAACTCGACCGAAACAAAGTATAGGTTTTCATTATGTGTATAACTTGAAAATCTTAGCTCAAACGGCTGCAAATCCTGTTTTCCCAGCACGGGGACCTTGAGTTCTATAAGATAAAGCCATAAACATGTTTGTCTGAGTGTTCTATCAAAAGTGACAGCGATTTATATGAAGTTGTACGAAAACGCTTTATTTTGCCAAGACAGTGTGTTTCTCACTGTTACATGCATTTGAATGGGAACTCGCCCGAAACAAAGTATAGGTTTTCATTATGTGTATAACTTGAAAATCTTAGCTCAAACAGCTGCAAAACCTGTTTTCCCAGCACGGGGAACTTGAGTTCTATAAGATAAAGCCATAAACATGTTTGTCTGAGTCTTTTATCAAAAGTTACAGCTATTTATATGAAGTTGTACAAAAACGCTTTCTTTCGCCAAGACAGTGTGTTTCTCACTGTTACATGCATTTGAATGGGGAACTCGACCGAAACAAAGTATAGGTTTTCATTATGTGTATAACTTGAAAATCTTAGCTCAAACGGCTGCAAAACCTGTTTTCCCAGCACGGGGACCTTGAGTTCTATAAGATAAAGCCATAAACATGTTTGTCTGAGTCTTCTATCAAAAGTTACAGCGATTTATATGAAGTTGTACAAAAACGCTTTATTTCGCCAAGACCATGCGTTTCTCACTGTTACATGCATTTGAATGGGAAACTCGCCCGAGACAAAGTATAGGTTTTCATTATGTGAATAATTTTAAAATCTTAGCTCAAACGGCTGCAAAACCTGGTTGCCCAGCACGGGGATATTGAGTTCTATAAGATAAAGCCATAAACACGTTTGTCTGAGTCTTCTATCAAAAGTTACAGCGATTTATATGAAGTTGTACGAAAACGCTTTATTTCGCCAAGACAATGCGTTTCTCACTGTTACATGCATTTGAATGGGAAACTCGCCTGAAACAAAGTATAGGTTTTCATTATGTGAATAATTTTAAAATCTTAGCTCAAACGGCTGCAAATCCTGTTTTCCCAGCACGGGGACCTTGAGTTCTATAAGATAAAGCCATAAACATGTGTATCCGAATCTTCTATCAAAAGTTACAGCTATTTATATGAAGTTGTACAAAAACGCTTTCTTTCGCCAAGACAGTGCGTTTCTCACTGTTACATGCATTTGAATGGGAAACTCGCCTGAAACAAAGTATAGGTTTTCATTATGTGAATAATTTTAAAATCTTAGCTCAAACGGCTGCAAATCCTGTTTTCCCAGCACGGGGACCTTGAGTTCTATAAGATAAAGCCATAAACATGTGTATCCGAATCTTCTATCAAAAGTTACAGCTATTTATATGAAGTTGTACAAAAACGCTTTCTTTCGCCAAGACAGTGCGTTTCTCACTGTTACATGCATTTGAATGGGGAACTCGCCCGAAACAAAGTATAGGTTTTCATTATGTGAAAATCTTAGCTCAAACAGCTGCAAATCCTGTTTTCCCAGCACGGGGACCTTGAGTTCTATAAGATAAAGCCATAAACATGTTTGTCTGAGTCTTATATCAAAAGTTACAGCTATTTATATGAAGTTGTACAAAAACGCTTTCTTTCGCCAAGACAGTGCGTTTCTCACTGTTACATGCATTTGAATGGGGAACTCGCCTGAAACAAAGTATAGGTTTTCATTATGTGTATAACTTGGAACTCAAACAGCTGCAAATCCTGTTTTCCCAGCACGGGGACCTTGAGTTCTATAAGATAAAGCCATAAACATGTGTATCCGAATCTTCTATCAAAAGTTACAGCTATTTATATGAAGTTGTACAAAAACGCTTTCTTTCGCCAAGACAGTGCGTTTCTCACTGTTACATGCATTTGAATGGGGAACTCGCCCGAAACAAAGTATAGGTTTTCATTATGTGAAAATCTTAGCTCAAACAGCTGCAAATCCTGTTTTCCCAGCACGGGGACCTTGAGTTCTATAAGATAAAGCCATAAACATGTTTGTCTGAGTCTTCTATCAAAAGTTACAGCTATTTATATGAAGTTGTACAAAAACGCTTTATTTCGCCAAGACAGTGCGTTTCTAACTGTTACATGCATTTGAATGGGGAACTCGACTGAGACAAAGTATAGGTTTTCATTATGTGTATAACTTTAAAATCTTAGCTCAAACAGCTGCAAAACCTGATTTCCCAGCACGGGGACCTTGAGTTCTATAAGATAAAGCCATAAACATGTGTATCCGAATCTTCTATCAAAAGTTACAGCGATTTATATGAAGTTGTACAAAAACGCTTTATTTCGCCAAGACAGTGCGTTTCTCACTGTTACATGCATTTGAATGGGGAACTCGCCCGAAACAAAGTATAGGTTTTCATTATGTGAAAATCTTAGCTCAAACAGCTGCAAATCCTGTTTTCCCAGCACGGGGACCTTGAGTTCTATAAGATAAAGCCATAAACATGTTTGTCTGAGTCTTTTATCAAAGGTTACAGCTATTTATATGAAGTTGTACAAAAACGCTTTCTTTCGCCAAGACAGTGCGTTTCTCACTGTTACATGCATTTGAATGGGGAACTCGACCGAAACAAAGTATAGGTTTTCATTATGTGAATAATTTTAAAATCTTAGCTCAAACGGCTGCAAATCCTGTTTTCCCAGCACGGGGATATTGAGTTCTATAAGATAAAGCCATAAACATGTGTATCCGAATCTTCTATCAAAAGTTACAGCTATTTATATGAAGTTGTACAAAAACGCTTTATTTCGCCAAGACAGTGCGTTTCTCACTGTTACATGCATTTGAATGGGGAACTCGCCCGAAACAAAGTATAGGTTTTCATTATGTGTATAACTTGGAAATCTTAGCTCAAACAGCTGCAAATCCTGTTTTCCCAGCACGGGGACCTTGAGTTCTATAAGATAAAGCCATAAACATGTTTGTCTGAGTCTTCTATCAAAAGTTACAGCTATTTATATGAAGTTGTACAAAAACGCTTTCTTTCGCCAAGACAGTGCGTTTCTCACTGTTACATGCATTTGAATGGGGAACTCGCCCGAAACAAAGTATAGGTTTTCATTATGTGTATAACTTGGAAATCTTAACTCAAACAGCTGCAAATCCTGTTTTCCCAGCACGGGGACCTTGAGTTCTATAAGATAAAGCCATAAATATGTGTATCCGAATCTTCTATCAAAAGTTACAGCTATTTATATGAAGTTGTACAAAAACGCTTTATTTCGCCAAGACAGTGCGTTTCTCACTGTTACATGCATTTGAATGGGGAACTCGCCCGAAACAAAGTATAGGTTTTCATTATGTGAAAATCTTAGCTCAAACAGCTGCAAATCCTGTTTTCCCAGCACGGGGACCTTGAGTTCTATAAGATAAAGCCATAAACATGTTTGTCTGAGTCTTCTATCAAAAGTTACAGCTATTTATATGAAGTTGTACAAAAACGCTTTCTTTCGCCAAGACAGTGCGTTTCTCACTGTTACATGCATTTGAATGGGGAACTCGCCCGAAACAAAGTATAGGTTTTCATTATGTGTATAACTTGAAAATCTTAGCTCAAACAGCTGCAAAACCTGATTTCCCAGCACGGGGACCTTGAGTTCTATAAGATAAAGCCATAAACATGTGTATCCGAATCTTCTATCAAAAGTTACAGCTATTTATATGAAGTTGTACAAAAACGCTTTATTTCGCCAAGACAGTGCGTTTCTCACTGTTACATGCATTTGAATGGGAACTCGCCCGAAACAAAGTATAGGTTTTCATTACGTGAAAATCTTAGCTCAAACAGCTGCAAATCCTGTTTTCCCAGCACGGGGACCTTGAGTTCTATAAGATAAAGCCATAAACATGTTTGTCTGAGTCTTATATCAAAAGTTACAGCTATTTATATGAAGTTGTACAAAAACGCTTTCTTTCGCCAAGACAGTGCGTTTCTCACTGTTACATGCATTTGAATGGGGAACTCGACCGAAACAAAGTATAGGTTTTCATTATGTGTATAACTTGAAAATCTTAGCTCAAACAGCTGCAAAACCTGTTTTCCCAGCACGGGGACCTTAAGTTCTATAAGATAAAGCCATAAACATGTTTGTCTGAGTCTTTTATCAAAGGTTACAGCTATTTATATGAAGTTGTACAAAAACGCTTTCTTTCGCCAAGACAGTGCGTTTCTCACTGTTACATGCATTTGAATGGGGAACTCGACCGAAACAAAGTATAGGTTTTCATTATGTGAATAATTTTAAAATCTTAGCTCAAACGGCTGCAAATCCTGTTTTCCCAGCACGGGGATATTGAGTTCTATAAGATAAAGCCATAAACATGTGTATCCGAATCTTCTATCAAAAGTTACAGCTATTTAAATGAAGTTGTACAAAAACGCTTTATTTCGCCAAGACAGTGCGTTTCTCACTGTTACATGCATTTGAATGGGGAACTCGCCCGAAACAAAGTATAGGTTTTCATTATGTGTATAACTTGGAAATCTTAGCTCAAACAGCTGCAAATCCTGTTTTCCCAGCACGGGGACCTTGAGTTCTATAAGATAAAGCCATAAACATGTTTGTCTGAGTCTTCTATCAAAAGTTACAGCTATTTATATGAAGTTGTACAAAAACGCTTTCTTTCGCCAAGACAGTGCGTTTCTCACTGTTACATGCATTTGAATGGGGAACTCGCCCGAAACAAAGTATAGGTTTTCATTATGTGTATAACTTGGAAATCTTAACTCAAACAGCTGCAAATCCTGTTTTCCCAGCACGGGGACCTTGAGTTCTATAAGATAAAGCCATAAATATGTGTATCCGAATCTTCTATCAAAAGTTACAGCTATTTATATGAAGTTGTACAAAAACGCTTTATTTCGCCAAGACAGTGCGTTTCTCACTGTTACATGCATTTGAATGGGGAACTCGCCCGAAACAAAGTATAGGTTTTCATTATGTGTATAACTTGAAAATCTTAGCTCAAACAGCTGCAAAACCTGATTTCCCAGCACGGGGACCTTGAGTTCTATAAGATAAAGCCATAAACATGTGTATCCGAATCTTCTATCAAAAGTTACAGCTATTTATATGAAGTTGTACAAAAACGCTTTATTTCGCCAAGACAGTGCGTTTCTCACTGTTACATGCATTTGAATGGGGAACTCGCCCGAAACAAAGTATAGGTTTTCATTATGTGAAAATCTTAGCTCAAACAGCTGCAAAACCTGTTTTCCCAGCACGGGGACCTTGAGTTCTATAAGATAAAGCCATAAACATGTGTATCCGAGTCTTCTATCAAAAGTTACAGCTATTTATATGAAGTTGTACAAAAACGCTTTCTTTCGCCAAGACAGTGCGTTTCTCACTGTTACATGCATTTGAATGGGAAACTCGACCGAAACAAAGTATAGGTTTTCATTATGTGTATAACTTGAAAATCTTAGCTCAAACAGCTGCAAAACCTGTTTTCCCAGCACGGGGACCTTGAGTTCTATAAGATAAAGCCATAAACATGTTTGTCTGAGTCTTCTATCAAAAGTTACAGCGATTTATATGAAGTTGTACGAAAACGCTTTCTTTCGCCAAGACAGTGCGTTTCTCACTGTTACATGCATTTGAATGGGGAACTCGACCGAAACAAAGTATAGGTTTTCATTATGTGTATAACTTGGAAATCTTAGCTCAAACGGCTGCAAAACCTGTTTTCCCAGCACGGGGACCTTGAGTTCTATAAGATAAAGCCATAAACATGTGTATCCAAGTCTTCTATCAAAAGTTACAGCTATTTATATGAAGTTGTACAAAAACGATTTCTTTCGCCAAGACAGTGCGTTTCTCACTGTTACATGCATTTGAATGGGAAACTCGCCCGAAACAAAGTATAGGTTTTCATTATGTGTATAACTTGGAAATCTTAGCTCAAACGGCTGCAAAACCTGTTTTCCCAGCACGGGGACCTTGAGTTCTATAAGATAAAGCCATAAACATGTGTATCCGAGTCTTCTATCAAAAGTTACAGCTATTTATATGAAGTTGTACAAAAACGCTTTCTTTCGCCAAGACAGTGCGTTTCTCACTGTTACATGCATTTGACTGGGGAACTCGCCCGAAACAAAGTATAGGTTTTCATTATGTGTATAACTTGGAAATCTTAGCTCAAACAGCTGCAAATCCTGTTTTCCCAGCACGGGGACCTTGAGTTCTATAAGATAAAGCCATAAACATGTTTGTCTGAGTCTTCTATCAAAAGTTACAGCTATTTATATGAAGTTGTACAAAAACGCTTTCTTTCGCCAAGACAGTGCGTTTCTCACTGTTACATGCATTTGAATGGGGAACTCGCCCGAAACAAAGTATAGGTTTTCATTATGTGTATAACTTGAAAATCTTAGCTCAAACAGCTGCAAAACCTGATTTCCCAGCACGGGGACCTTGAGTTCTATAAGATAAAGCCATAAACATGTGTATCCGAATCTTCTATCAAAAGTTACAGCTATTTATATGAAGTTGTACAAAAACGCTTTATTTCGCCAAGACAGTGCGTTTCTCACTGTTACATGCATTTGAATGGGGAACTCGCCCGAAACAAAGTATAGGTTTTCATTATGTGAAAATCTTAGCTCAAACAGCTGCAAAACCTGTTTTCCCAGCACGGGGACCTTGAGTTCTATAAGATAAAGCCATAAACATGTGTATCCGAGTCTTCTATCAAAAGTTACAGCTATTTATATGAAGTTGTACAAAAACGCTTTCTTTCGCCAAGACAGTGCGTTTCTCACTGTTACATGCATTTGAATGGGAAACTCGACCGAAACAAAGTATAGGTTTTCATTATGTGTATAACTTGAAAATCTTAGCTCAAACAGCTGCAAAACCTGTTTTCCCAGCACGGGGACCTTGAGTTCTATAAGATAAAGCCATAAACATGTTTGTCTGAGTCTTCTATCAAAAGTTACAGCGATTTATATGAAGTTGTACGAAAACGCTTTCTTTCGCCAAGACAGTGCGTTTCTCACTGTTACATGCATTTGAATGGGGAACTCGCCCGAAACAAAGTATAGGTTTTCATTATGTGTATAACTTGGAAATCTTAGCTCAAACGGCTGCAAAACCTGTTTTCCCAGCACGGGGACCTTGAGTTCTATAAGATAAAGCCATAAACATGTGTATCCGAGTCTTCTATCAAAAGTTACAGCGATTTATATGAAGTTGTACAGAAACGATTTCTTTCGCCAAGACAGTGCGTTTCTCACTGTTACTTGCATTTGAATGGGGAACTCGACCGAAACAAAGTATAGGTTTTCATTATGTGTATAACTTGAAAATCTTAGCTCAAACAGCTGCAAAACCTGTTTTCCCAGCACGGGGACCTTGAGTTCTATAAGATAAAGCCATAAACATGTTTGTCTGAGTCTTCTATCAAAAGTTACAGCTATTTATATGAAGTTGTACGAAAACGCTTTCTTTCGCCAAGACAGTGCGTTTCTCACTGTTACATGCATTTGAATGGGGAACTCGCCCGAAACAAAGTATAGGTTTTCATTATGTGTATAACTTGGAAATCTTAGCTCAAACGGCTGCAAAACCTGTTTTCCCAGCACGGGGACCTTGAGTTCTATAAGATAAAGCCATAAACATGTGTATCCGAGTCTTCTATCAAAAGTTACAGCTATTTATATGAAGTTGTACAAAAACGCTTTCTTTCGCCAAGACAGTGCGTTTCTCACTGTTACATGCATTTGACTGGGAAACTCGCCTGAAACAAAGTATAGGTTTTCATTATGTGAATAATTTTAAAATCTTAGCTCAATCGGCTGCAAAACATATTTGCCCAGCACGGGGATATTGAGTTCTATAAGATAAAGCCATAAACATGTTTGTCTGAGTCTTCTATCAAAAGTTACAGCTATTTATATGAAGTTGTACAAAAACGCTTTCTTTCGCCAAGACAGTGCGTTTCTCACTGTTACATGCATTTGAATGGGGAACTCGCCCGAAACAAAGTATAGGTTTTCATTATGTGTATAACTTGGAAATCTTAGCTCAAACAGCTGCAAATCCTGTTTTCCCAGCACGGGGACCTTGAGTTCTATAAGATAAAGCCATAAACATGTTTGTCTGAGTCTTCTATCAAAAGTTACAGCTATTTATATGAAGTTGTACAAAAACGCTTTCTTTCGCCAAGACAGTGCGTTTCTCACTGTTACATGCATTTGAATGGGGAACTCGCCCGAAACAAAGTATAGGTTTTCATTATGTGTATAACTTGAAAATCTTAGCTCAAACAGCTGCAAAACCTGATTTCCCAGCACGGGGACCTTGAGTTCTATAAGATAAAGCCATAAACATGTGTATCCGAATCTTCTATCAAAAGTTACAGCTATTTATATGAAGTTGTACAAAAACGCTTTATTTCGCCAAGACAGTGCGTTTCTCACTGTTACATGCATTTGAATGGGGAACTCGCCCGAAACAAAGTATAGGTTTTCATTATGTGAAAATCTTAGCTCAAACAGCTGCAAAACCTGTTTTCCCAGCACGGGGACCTTGAGTTCTATAAGATAAAGCCATAAACATGTGTATCCGAGTCTTCTATCAAAAGTTACAGCTATTTATATGAAGTTGTACAAAAACGCTTTCTTTCGCCAAGACAGTGCGTTTCTCACTGTTACATGCATTTGAATGGGAAACTCGACCGAAACAAAGTATAGGTTTTCATTATGTGTATAACTTGAAAATCTTAGCTCAAACAGCTGCAAAACCTGTTTTCCCAGCACGGGGACCTTGAGTTCTATAAGATAAAGCCATAAACATGTTTGTCTGAGTCTTCTATCAAAAGTTACAGCGATTTATATGAAGTTGTACGAAAACGCTTTCTTTCGCCAAGACAGTGCGTTTCTCACTGTTACATGCATTTGAATGGGGAACTCGCCCGAAACAAAGTATAGGTTTTCATTATGTGTATAACTTGGAAATCTTAGCTCAAACGGCTGCAAAACCTGTTTTCCCAGCACGGGGACCTTGAGTTCTATAAGATAAAGCCATAAACATGTGTATCCGAGTCTTCTATCAAAAGTTACAGCGATTTATATGAAGTTGTACAGAAACGATTTCTTTCGCCAAGACAGTGCGTTTCTCACTGTTACTTGCATTTGAATGGGGAACTCGACCGAAACAAAGTATAGGTTTTCATTATGTGTATAACTTGAAAATCTTAGCTCAAACAGCTGCAAAACCTGTTTTCCCAGCACGGGGACCTTGAGTTCTATAAGATAAAGCCATAAACATGTTTGTCTGAGTCTTCTATCAAAAGTTACAGCTATTTATATGAAGTTGTACGAAAACGCTTTCTTTCGCCAAGACAGTGCGTTTCTCACTGTTACATGCATTTGAATGGGGAACTCGCCCGAAACAAAGTATAGGTTTTCATTATGTGTATAACTTGGAAATCTTAGCTCAAACGGCTGCAAAACCTGTTTTCCCAGCACGGGGACCTTGAGTTCTATAAGATAAAGCCATAAACATGTGTATCCGAGTCTTCTATCAAAAGTTACAGCTATTTATATGAAGTTGTACAAAAACGCTTTCTTTCGCCAAGACAGTGCGTTTCTCACTGTTACATGCATTTGACTGGGAAACTCGCCTGAAACAAAGTATAGGTTTTCATTATGTGAATAATTTTAAAATCTTAGCTCAATCGGCTGCAAAACATATTTGCCCAGCACGGGGATATTGAGTTCTATAAGATAAAGCCATAAACATGTTTGTCTGAGTCTTCTATCAAAAGTTACAGCTATTTATATGAAGTTGTACAAAAACGCTTTCTTTCGCCAAGACAGTGCGTTTCTCACTGTTACATGCATTTGAATGGGGAACTCGCCCGAAACAAAGTATAGGTTTTCATTATGTGTATAACTTGGAAATCTTAGCTCAAACAGCTGCAAATCCTGTTTTCCCAGCACGGGAACCTTGAGTTCTATAAGATAAAGCCATAAACATGTTTGTCTGAGTCTTCTATCAAAAGTTACAGCTATTTATATGAAGTTGTACAAAAACGCTTTCTTTCGCCAAGACAGTGCGTTTCTCACTGTTACATGCATTTGAATGGGAAACTCGACTGAGACAAAGTATAGGTTTTCATTATGTGAATAATTTTAAAATCTTAGCTCAATCGGCTGCAAAACATATTTGCCCAGCACGGGGATATTGAGTTCTATAAGATAAAGCCATAAACATGTTTGTCTGAGTCTTATATCAAAAGTTACAGCTATTTATCTGAAGTTGTACAAAAACGCTTTCTTTCGCCAAGACAGTGCGTTTCTCACTGTTACATGCATTTGAATGGGGAACTCGCCCGAAACAAAGTATAGGTTTTCATTATGTGTATAACTTGGAAATCTTAGCTCAAACAGCTGCAAATCCTGTTTTCCCAGCACGGGGACCTTGAGTTCTATAAGATAAAGCCATAAACATGTTTGTCTGAGTCTTCTATCAAAAGTTACAGCTATTTATATGAAGTTGTACAAAAACGCTTTCTTTCGCCAAGACAGTGCGTTTCTCACTGTTACATGCATTTGAATGGGGAACTCGCCCGAAACAAAGTATAGGTTTTCATTATGTGTATAACTTGGAAATCTTAGCTCAAACAGCTGCAAATCCTGTTTTCCCAGCACGGGGACCTTGAGTTCTATAAGATAAAGCCATAAACATGTTTGTCTGAGTCTTCTATCAAAAGTTACAGCTATTTATATGAAGTTGTACAAAAACGCTTTCTTTCGCCAAGACAGTGCGTTTCTCACTGTTACATGCATTTGAATGGGAAACTCACCCGAGACAAAGTATAGGTTTTCATTATGTGAATAATTTTAAAATCTTAGCTCAAACAGCTGCAAAACCTGTTTTCCCAGTACAGGGACCTTGAGTTCTATAAGATAAAGCCATAAACATGTTTGTCTGAGTCTTATATCAAAAGTTACAGCTATTTATATGAAGTTGTACAAAAACGCTTTCTTTCGCCAAGACAGTGCGTTTCTCACTGTTACATGCATTTGAATGGGGAACTCGCCCGAAACAAAGTATAGGTTTTCATTATGTGTATAACTTGGAAATCTTAGCTCAAACAGCTGCAAATCCTGTTTTCCCAGCACGGGGACCTTGAGTTCTATAAGATAAAGCCATAAACATGTTTGTCTGAGTCTTCTATCAAAAGTTACAGCTATTTATATGAAGTTGTACAAAAACGCTTTCTTTCGCCAAGACAGTGCGTTTCTCACTGTTACATGCATTTGAATGGGGAACTCGCCCGAAACAAAGTATAGGTTTTCATTATGTGTATAACTTGGAAATCTTAGCTCAAACAGCTGCAAATCCTGTTTTCCCAGCACGGGGACCTTGAGTTCTATAAGATAAAGCCATAAACATGTTTGTCTGAGTCTTCTATCAAAAGTTACAGCTATTTATATGAAGTTGTACAAAAACGCTTTCTTTCGCCAAGACAGTGCGTTTCTCACTGTTACATGCATTTGAATGGGAAACTCACCCGAGACAAAGTATAGGTTTTCATTATGTGAATAATTTTAAAATCTTAGCTCAAACAGCTGCAAAACCTGTTTTCCCAGTACAGGGACCTTGAGTTCTATAAGATAAAGCCATAAACATGTTTGTCTGAGTCTTATATCAAAAGTTACAGCTATTTATATGAAGTTGTACAAAAACGCTTTATTTCGCCAAGACAGTGTGTTTCTCACTGTTACATGCATTTGAATGGGAAACTCGCCTGAAACAAAGTATAGGTTTTCATTATGTGAATAATTTTAAAATCTTAGCTCAATCGGCTGCAAAACATATTTGCCCAGCACGGGGATATTGAGTTCTATAAGATAAAGCCATAAACATGTTTGTCTGAGTCTTCTATCAAAAGTTACAGCTATTTATATGAAGTTGTACAAAAACGCTTTCTTTCGCCAAGACAGTGCGTTTCTCACTGTTACATGCATTTGAATGGGGAACTCGCCCGAAACAAAGTATAGGTTTTCATTATGTGTATAACTTGGAAATCTTAGCTCAAACAGCTGTAAATCCTGTTTTCCCAGCACGGGGACCTTGAGTTCTATAAGATAAAGCCATAAACATGTGTATCCGAGTCTTCTATCAAAAGTTACAGCTATTTATATGAAGTTGTACAAAAACGCTTTCTTTCGCCAAGACAGTGCGTTTCTCACTGTTACATGCATTTGAATGGGGAACTCGACCGAAACAAAGTATAGGTTTTCATTATGTGTATAACTTGAAAATCTTAGCTCAAACAGCTGCAAAACCTGTTTGCCCAGCACGGGGACCTTGAATTATATAAGATAAAACCATAAATACGTAAATCTGAGTCTTCTATCAAAAGTTACAGCGATTTATATGAAGTTGTACAAAAACGCTTTCTTTCGCCAAGACAGTGCGTTTCTCACTGTTACATGCATTTGAATGGGGAACTCGCCCGAAACAAAGTATAGGTTTTCATTATGTGTATAACTTGGAAATCTTAGCTCAAACAGCTGCAAATCCTGTTTTCCCAGCACGGGGACGTTGAGTTCTATAAGATAAAGCCATAAACATGTTTGTCTGAGTCTTCTATCAAAAGTTACAGCTATTTATATGAAGTTGTACAAAAACGCTTTCTTTCGCCAAGACAGTGCGTTTCTCACTGTTACATGCATTTGAATGGGGAACTCGCCCGAAACAAAGTATAGGTTTTCATTATGTGTATAACTTGGAAATCTTAGCTCAAACAGCTGCAAATCCTGTTTTCCCAGCACGGGGACCTTGAGTTCTATAAGATAAAGCCATAAACATGTTTGTCTGAGTCTTCTATCAAAAGTTACAGCTATTTATATGAAGTTGTACAAAAACGCTTTCTTTCGCCAAGACAGTGCGTTTCTCACTGTTACATGCATTTGAATGGGAAACTCACCCGAGACAAAGTATAGGTTTTCATTATGTGAATAATTTTAAAATCTTAGCTCAATCGGCTGCAAAACATATTTGCCCAGCACGGGGATATTGAGTTCTATAAGATAAAGCCATAAACATGTTTGTCTGAGTCTTCTATCAAAAGTTACAGCTATTTATATGAAGTTGTACAAAAACGCTTTCTTTCGCCAAGACAGTGCGTTTCTCACTGTTACATGCATTTGAATGGGGAACTCGCCCGAAACAAAGTATAGGTTTTCATTATGTGTATAACTTGGAAATCTTAGCTCAAACAGCTGTAAATCCTGTTTTCCCAGCACGGGGACCTTGAGTTCTATAAGATAAAGCCATAAACATGTGTATCCGAGTCTTCTATCAAAAGTTACAGCTATTTATATGAAGTTGTACAAAAACGCTTTCTTTCGCCAAGACAGTGCGTTTCTCACTGTTACATGCATTTGAATGGGGAACTCGACCGAAACAAAGTATAGGTTTTCATTATGTGTATAACTTGAAAATCTTAGCTCAAACAGCTGCAAAACCTGTTTGCCCAGCACGGGGACCTTGAATTATATAAGATAAAACCATAAATACGTAAATCTGAGTCTTCTATCAAAAGTTACAGCGATTTATATGAAGTTGTACAAAAACGCTTTCTTTCGCCAAGACAGTGCGTTTCTCACTGTTACATGCATTTGAATGGGGAACTCGCCCGAAACAAAGTATAGGTTTTCATTATGTGTATAACTTGGAAATCTTAGCTCAAACAGCTGCAAATCCTGTTTTCCCAGCACGGGGACCTTGAGTTCTATAAGATAAAGCCATAAACATGTTTGTCTGAGTCTTCTATCAAAAGTTACAGCTATTTATATGAAGTTGTACAAAAACGCTTTCTTTCGCCAAGACAGTGCGTTTCTCACTGTTACATGCATTTGAATGGGGAACTCGCCCGAAACAAAGTATAGGTTTTCATTATGTGTATAACTTGGAAATCTTAGCTCAAACAGCTGCAAATCCTGTTTTCCCAGCACGGGGACCTTGAGTTCTATAAGATAAAGCCATAAACATGTTTGTCTGAGTCTTCTATCAAAAGTTACAGCTATTTATATGAAGTTGTACAAAAACGCTTTCTTTCGCCAAGACAGTGCGTTTCTCACTGTTACATGCATTTGAATGGGAAACTCACCCGAGACAAAGTATAGGTTTTCATTATGTGAATAATTTTAAAATCTTAGCTCAAACAGCTGCAAAACCTGTTTTCCCAGTACAGGGACCTTGAGTTCTATAAGATAAAGCCATAAACATGTTTGTCTGAGTCTTATATCAAAAGTTACAGCTATTTATATGAAGTTGTACAAAAACGCTTTATTTCGCCAAGACAGTGTGTTTCTCACTGTTACATGCATTTGAATGGGAAACTCGCCTGAAACAAAGTATAGGTTTTCATTATGTGAATAATTTTAAAATCTTAGCTCAATCGGCTGCAAAACATATTTGCCCAGCACGGGGATATTGAGTTCTATAAGATAAAGCCATAAACATGTTTGTCTGAGTCTTCTATCAAAAGTTACAGCTATTTATATGAAGTTGTACAAAAACGCTTTCTTTCGCCAAGACAGTGCGTTTCTCACTGTTACATGCATTTGAATGGGGAACTCGCCTGAAACAAAGTATAGGTTTTCATTATGTGTATAACTTGGAAATCTTAGCTCAAACAGCTGCAAATCCTGTTTTCCCAGCACGGGGACCTTGAGTTCTATAAGACAAAAGCCATAAACATGTGTATCCGAGTCTTCTATCAAAAGTTACAGCTATTTATATGAAGTTGTACAAAAACGCTTTCTTTCGCCAAGACAGTGCGTTTCTCACTGTTACATGCATTTGAATGGGGAACTCGACCGAAACAAAGTATAGGTTTTCATTATGTGTATAACTTGAAAATCTTAGCTCAAACAGCTGCAAAACCTGTTTGCCCAGCACGGGGACCTTGAATTATATAAGATAAAACCATAAATACGTAAATCTGAGTCTTCTATCAAAAGTTACAGCGATTTATATGAAGTTGTACAAAAACGCTTTCTTTCGCCAAGACAGTGCGTTTCTCACTGTTACATGCATTTGAATGGGGAACTCGCCCGAAACAAAGTATAGGTTTTCATTATGTGTATAACTTGGAAATCTTAGCTCAAACAGCTGCAAATCCTGTTTTCCCAGCACGGGGACCTTGAGTTCTATAAGATAAAGCCATAAACATGTTTGTCTGAGTCTTCTATCAAAAGTTACAGCTATTTATATGAAGTTGTACAAAAACGCTTTCTTTCGCCAAGACAGTGCGTTTCTCACTGTTACATGCATTTGACTGGGGAACTCGCCCGAAACAAAGTATAGGTTTTCATTATGTGAATAATTTTAAAATCTTAGCTCAAACAGCTGCAAAACCTGTTTTCCCAGTACAGGGACCTTGAGTTCTATAAGATAAAGCCATAAACATGTTTGTCTGAGTCTTATATCAAAAGTTACAGCTATTTATATGAAGTTGTACAAAAACGCTTTATTTCGCCAAGACAGTGTGTTTCTCACTGTTACATGCATTTGAATGGGAAACTCGCCTGAAACAAAGTATAGGTTTTCATTATGTGAATAATTTTAAAATCTTAGCTCAATCGGCTGCAAAACATATTTGCCCAGCACGGGGATATTGAGTTCTATAAGATAAAGCCATAAACATGTTTGTCTGAGTCTTCTATCAAAAGTTACAGCTATTTATATGAAGTTGTACAAAAACGCTTTCTTTCGCCAAGACAGTGCGTTTCTCACTGTTACATGCATTTGAATGGGGAACTCGCCCGAAACAAAGTATAGGTTTTCATTATGTGTATAACTTGGAAATCTTAGCTCAAACAGCTGCAAATCCTGTTTTCCCAGCACGGGGACCTTGAGTTCTATAAGATAAAGCCATAAACATGTTTGTCTGAGTCTTCTATCAAAAGTTACAGCTATTTATATGAAGTTGTACAAAAACGCTTTATTTCGCCAAGACAGTGCGTTTCTCACTGTTACATGCATTTGACTGGGGAACTCGCCCGAAACAAAGTATAGGTTTTCATTATGTGTATAACTTGGAAATCTTAGCTCAAACAGCTGCAAATCCTGTTTTCCCAGCACGGGGACCTTGAGTTCTATAAGATAAAGCCATAAACATGTTTGTCTGAGTCTTATATCAAAAGTTACAGCTATTTATATGAAGTTGTACAAAAACGCTTTCTTTCGCCAAGACAGTGCGTTTCTCACTGTTACATGCATTTGAATGGGAAACTCGCCTGAAACAAAGTATAGGTTTTCATTATGTGAATAATTTTAAAATCTTAGCTCAATCGGCTGCAAAACATATTTGCCCAGCACGGGGATATTGAGTTCTATAAGATAAAGCCATAAACATGTTTGTCTGAGTCTTCTATCAAAAGTTACAGCTATTTATATGAAGTTGTACAAAAACGCTTTCTTTCGCCAAGACAGTGCGTTTCTCACTGTTACATGCATTTGAATGGGGAACTCGCCCGAAACAAAGTATAGGTTTTCATTATGTGTATAACTTGGAAATCTTAGCTCAAACAGCTGCAAATCCTGTTTTCCCAGCACGGGGACCTTGAGTTCTATAAGATAAAGCCATAAACATGTGTATCCGAGTCTTCTATCAAAAGTTACAGCTATTTATATGAAGTTGTACAAAAACGCTTTATTTCGCCAAGACAGTGCGTTTCTCACTGTTACATGCATTTGAATGGGGAACTCGACCGAAACAAAGTATAGGTTTTCATTATGTGTATAACTTGAAAATCTTAGCTCAAACAGCTGCAAAACCTGTTTGCCCAGCACGGGGACCTTGAATTATATAAGATAAAACCATAAATACGTAAATCTGAGCCTTCTATCAAAAGTTACAGCTATTTATATGAAGTTGTACAAAAACGCTTTCTTTCGCCAAGACAGTGCGTTTCTCACTGTTACATGCATTTGAATGGGGAACTCGACCGAAACAAAGTATAGGTTTTCATTATGTGTATAACTTGAAAATCTTAGCTCAAACAGCTGCAAAACCTGTTTGCCCAGCACGGGGACCTTGAATTATATAAGATAAAGCCATAAACATGTTTGTCTGAGTCTTCTATCAAAAGTTACAGCTATTTATATGAAGTTGTACAAAAACGCTTTCTTTCGCCAAGACAGTGCGTTTCTCACTGTTACATGCATTTGAATGGGAAACTCGACTGAGACAAAGTATAGGTTTTCATTATGTGAATAATTTTAAAATCTTAGCTCAAACAGCTGCAAAACCTGTTTTCCCAGTACAGGGACCTTGAGTTCTATAAGATAAAGCCATAAACATGTTTGTCTGAGTCTTATATCAAAAGTTACAGCTATTTATATGAAGTTGTACAAAAACGCTTTATTTCGCCAAGACAGTGTGTTTCTCACTGTTACATGCATTTGAATGGGAAACTCGCCTGAAACAAAGTATAGGTTTTCATTATGTGAATAATTTTAAAATCTTAGCTCAATCGGCTGCAAAACATATTTGCCCAGCACGGGGATATTGAGTTCTATAAGATAAAGCCATAAACATGTTTGTCTGAGTCTTCTATCAAAAGTTACAGCTATTTATATGAAGTTGTACAAAAACGCTTTCTTTCGCCAAGACAGTGCGTTTCTCACTGTTACATGCATTTGAATGGGGAACTCGCCCGAAACAAAGTATAGGTTTTCATTATGTGTATAACTTGGAAATCTTAGCTCAAACAGCTGTAAATCCTGTTTTCCCAGCACGGGGACCTTGAGTTCTATAAGATAAAGCCATAAACATGTGTATCCGAGTCTTCTATCAAAAGTTACAGCTATTTATATGAAGTTGTACAAAAACGCTTTCTTTCGCCAAGACAGTGCGTTTCTCACTGTTACATGCATTTGACTGGGGAACTCGCCCGAAACAAAGTATAGGTTTTCATTATGTGTATAACTTGGAAATCTTAGCTCAAACAGCTGCAAATCCTGTTTTCCCAGCACGGGGACCTTGAGTTCTATAAGATAAAGCCATAAACATGTTTGTCTGAGTCTTCTATCAAAAGTTACAGCTATTTATATGAAGTTGTACAAAAACGCTTTCTTTCGCCAAGACAGTGCGTTTCTCACTGTTACATGCATTTGAAAGGGAAACTCACCCGAGACAAAGTATAGGTTTTCATTATGTGTATAACTTGAAAATCTTAGCTCAAACAGCTGCAAAACCTGTTTGCCCAGCACGGGGACCTTGAATTATATAAGATAAAACCATAAATACGTAAATCTGAGCCTTCTATCAAAAGTTACAGCGATTTATATGAAGTTGTACAAAAACGCTTTCTTTCGCCAAGACAGTGCGTTTCTCACTGTTACATGCATTTGAATGGGGAACTCGCCCGAAACAAAGTATAGGTTTTCATTATGTGTATAACTTGGAAATCTTAGCTCAAACGGCTGCAAAACCTGTTTTCCCAGCACGGGGACCTTGAGTTCTATAAGATAAAGCCATAAACATGTGTATCCGAGTCTTCTATCAAAAGTTACAGCTATTTATATGAAGTTGTACAAAAACGCTTTCTTTCGCCAAGACAGTGCGTTTCTCACTGTTACATGCATTTGAATGGGGAACTCGACCGAAACAAAGTATAGGTTTTCATTATGTGTATAACTTGAAAATCTTAGCTCAAACAGCTGCAAAACCTGTTTTCCCAGCACGGGGATATTGAGTTCTATAAGATAAAGCCATAAACATGTTTGTCTGAGTCTTCTATCAAAAGTTACAGCTATTTATATGAAGTTGTACAAAAACGCTTTCTTTCGCCAAGACAGTGCGTTTCTCACTGTTACATGCAGTTGACTGGGGAACTCGCCCGAAACAAAGTATAGGTTTTCATTATGTGTATAACTTGGAAATCTTAGCTCAAACAGCTGCAAATCCTGTTTTCCCAGCACGGGGACCTTGAGTTCTATAAGATAAAGCCATAAACATGTTTGTCTGAGTCTTCTATCAAAAGTTACAGCTATTTATATGAAGTTGTACAAAAACGCTTTCTTTCGCCAAGACAGTGCGTTTCTCACTGTTACATGCATTTGAATTGGGAACTCGCCCGAAACAAAGTATAGGTTTTCATTATGTGTATAACTTGGAAATCTTAGCTCAAACAGCTGCAAATCCTTTTTTCCCAGCACGGGGACCTTGAGTTCTATAAGATAAAGCCATAAACATGTGTATCCGAGTCTTCTATCAAAAGTTACAGCTATTTATATGAAGTTGTACAAAAACGCTTTCTTTCGCCAAGACAGTGCGTTTCTCACTGTTACATGCATTTGAATGGGGAACTCGACCGAAACAAAGTATAGGTTTTCATTATGTGTATAACTTGAAAATCTTAGCTCAAACAGCTGCAAAACCTGTTTGCCCAGCACGGGGACCTTGAATTATATAAGATAAAACCATAAATACGTAAATCTGAGTCTTCTATCAAAAGTTACAGCGATTTATATGAAGTTGTACAAAAACGCTTTCTTTCGCCAAGACAGTGCGTTTCTCACTGTTACATGCATTTGAATGGGAAACTCACCCGAGACAAAGTATAGGTTTTCATTATGTGAATAATTTTAAAATCTTAGCTCAAACAGCTGCAAAACCTGTTTTCCCAGTACAGGGACCTTGAGTTCTATAAGATAAAGCCATAAACATGTTTGTCTGAGTCTTATATCAAAAGTTACAGCTATTTATATGAAGTTGTACAAAAACGCTTTCTTTCGCCAAGACAGTGCGTTTCTCACTGTTACATGCATTTGAATGGGAAACTCACCCGAGACAAAGTATAGGTTTTCATTATGTGAATAATTTTAAAATCTTAGCTCAAACAGCTGCAAAACCTGTTTTCCCAGTACAGGGACCTTGAGTTCTATAAGATAAAGCCATAAACATGTTTGTCTGAGTCTTATATCAAAAGTTACAGCTATTTATATGAAGTTGTACAAAAACGCTTTATTTCGCCAAGACAGTGTGTTTCTCACTGTTACATGCATTTGAATGGGAAACTCGCCTGAAACAAAGTATAGGTTTTCATTATGTGAATAATTTTAAAATCTTAGCTCAATCGGCTGCAAAACATATTTGCCCAGCACGGGGATATTGAGTTCTATAAGATAAAGCCATAAACATGTTTGTCTGAGTCTTCTATCAAAAGTTACAGCTATTTATATGAAGTTGTACAAAAACGCTTTCTTTCGCCAAGACAGTGCGTTTCTCACTGTTACATACATTTGAATGGGGAACTCGCCCGAAACAAAGTATAGGTTTTCATTATGTGTATAACTTGGAAATCTTAGCTCAAACAGCTGCAAATCCTGTTTTCCCAGCACGGGGACCTTGAGTTCTATAAGATAAAGCCATAAACATGTGTATCCGAGTCTTCTATCAAAAGTTACAGCTATTTATATGAAGTTGTACAAAAACGCTTTCTTTCGCCAAGACAGTGCGTTTCTCACTGTTACATGCATTTGAATGGGGAACTCGACCGAAACAAAGTATAGGTTTTCATTATGTGTATAACTTGAAAATCTTAGCTCAAACAGCTGCAAAACCTGTTTTCCCAGCACGGGGATATTGAGTTCTATAAGATAAAGCCATAAACATGTTTGTCTGAGTCTTCTATCAAAAGTTACAGCTATTTATATGAAGTTGTACAAAAACGCTTTCTTTCGCCAAGACAGTGCGTTTCTCACTGTTACATGCATTTGAATGGGGAACTCGCCCGAAACAAAGTATAGGTTTTCATTATGTGTATAACTTGGAAATCTTAGCTCAAACGGCTGCAAAACCTGTTTTCCCAGCACGGGGACCTTGAGTTCTATAAGATAAAGCCATAAACATGTTTGTCTGAGTCTTCTATCAAAAGTTACAGCTATTTATATGAAGTTGTACAAAAACGCTTTCTTTCGCCAAGACAGTGCGTTTCTCACTGTTACATGCATTTGACTGGGGAACTCGCCCGAAACAAAGTATAGGTTTTCATTATGTGTATAACTTGGAAATCTTAGCTCAAACAGCTGCAAATCCTGTTTTCCCAGCACGGGGACCTTGAGTTCTATAAGATAAAGCCATAAACATGTTTGTCTGAGTCTTCTATCAAAAGTTACAGCTATTTATATGAAGTTGTACAAAAACGCTTTCTTTCGCCAAGACAGTGCGTTTCTCACTGTTACATGCATTTGAATGGGAAACTCACCCGAGACAAAGTATAGGTTTTCATTATGTGAATAATTTTAAAATCTTAGCTCAAACAGCTGCAAAACCTGTTTTCCCAGTACAGGGACATTGAGTTCTATAAGATAAAGCCATAAACATGTTTGTCTGAGTCTTATATCAAAAGTTACAGCTATTTATATGAAGTTGTACAAAAACGCTTTCTTTCGCCAAGACAGTGCGTTTCTCACTGTTACATGCATTTGACTGGGGAACTCGCCCGAAACAAAGTATAGGTTTTCATTATGTGAATAATTTTAAAATCTTAGCTCAAACAGCTGCAAATCCTGTTTTCCCAGCACGGGGACCTTGAGTTCTATAAGATAAAGCCATAAACATGTTTGTCTGAGTCTTATATCAAAAGTTACAGCTATTTAT